>NW_024423453.1:50298125-50397039 GCF_017311325.1 Ursus maritimus | reverse complement strand
CCCCCCCCCCCCCCCCCCCCGAGCGCTCAGGTTTGCCATGCGTACCTGGATCCTGTGCAAAAGCCTAAGTCGCTAGGTGGCACCCAGGCAGGGTGGGCGTGCGGAGCTTCGGGCTCTTTCCCTGGACAGAAACCGAGGAGGAGTATCTGGCAGCCCCAAGACTCTAGAATGCTTCACTGGTAAAGAGAGCTGAAAGCTATCCAGCCCAGTTGCCCACCTATGACTAAATCGTGAGTGCTTTTTGGTGGGTGACTACAGCATTCCGAGTCTTCCCTTATCGTTTTAAGGCAGCTGTCTGTTGCACCGGGAGAGGAAAGAACAGGGAATTACGTAACTCACGTAGATAAACTAGCAGTAACTTTGGGAGGCTGTATGTAACAAGGCTGGCATTTCTTTTCCAAAACAAGTAAGGGTGAACAGCCAGTTCTGAGAATATGAAAAAATTTATCTGCTGCAGACTATGACCAGGAACGTGTATTTTCAGGTAGTAACATCACTCAGAACGGCAAGCAGTGAAAGGCCAGCATTCTCATTGGAAAGGAGAAGGAAATTTCCCTTTGGAAAGGGGCCAAGTTTCCAACTGGTGATGTATATAGTATCTCTATTTTGTCTCTAATTGCTCGTAACAGTTGTATTGAGGTTTAACAACCTTTAATTTTTGCAATGTCTGTAGCTTCATATCTTATTTTAAATATTGGGATAGTAAATATCAAATTATTTTCTTTTGCAAATATAATATATGCAAATTCTTTCCTGGTATTATTTTCTGACAACTATTCTTTCATGAAGTTATACTAAGATAGACTGAAAATACACATTTTATCCAATGCAGAACTGTTTTACCAAACTAGAATGACTACCAAACATGCACTTAGAAAAGGAGGCTTTGCAAACAATTAAAAAGATAGTTTACATTCTCTGTATAGCTAAGTTAACATCTACTTAGTAGAAAGACTACTATTCCTTACCAGAGCATGTCCATCAAATATAATTTCAAAGGTATCAGAGTTGAATTTCAGTATTCACCTAAAACCATCTGTAAGAAACTGCCTTTGTAGCCCACACACTGTATTATGTATTGAATTTTGTCAAAATAAGTGAATGGATTTAAAATTTCTATTTTTCTTCCTTTCCATTGTAAACACCTCAGTCTGTGCCTCTGTTACCTCTAATCTGGATTATTGTATTAGCCTCTTAATGAATCTCCCTACTTCCCTTTCCTATCTTAAGTCTGTTGAAAACAACAGCTAGAATAATAATTTAAAACAAGCCAGCTAACTTCATGCCTTTACCAGAGACTCTCCAGGGATTCCTCATCTTTCTCAGATAAAAAGTCAAACTGACCCATGGAATCAGGTCTTATATAATCTGTTCCTCTTCTGCTTACCCTTTCTAATTAATTTTCTACTAGTCTGTCTCCTATTTTTTGCACTTCTCATTGCTGTTTAATACACCAGGTACAGTCCAGCCTTAAGGATTTTACATTTGTTCTTTCCACATGGGATGCCATCCCTGGCATATCTACATGGCTTCCTCACTCACCAGTTTCAAGTCTTAGTTCATATGCCATCCTTTCAGGCAAGCTGAGGCCTTCCTTAGCACCCAGTAATAAAGTGCAACTCCCAACAACCCCAGTTGCCCTTCTTTGCTTTATTTTTCTGTATAATACCTATCATCTGGCATACTGTCCCTTTTACCAATTTATTTTTTCTTGGCTTTCTTTGTCCACAAGACTAGAAACTCAATGAGAAGGTCACTATTATCTCCCCTAAAACCATGCCTGACACAAACTAAGTGTTCAGTAAATATTTATTGCATGAATGAATTTTCTTTCAGAAACAGTTCCTTTGTTTAAACACAAAAATGGAACATTTTCTCCTATATACCTGACCTATTAAAATGATTATTGTAATTAGCCTCCATCTTGCATGTAAAGGGACTATGACAGAATTCAGTTATTGATGTTAGGATTAATTCACATAAGAACCTACTATTCCAACCATGTGCCTACTATGTCAGTCAACACATTTTTGTTCTAAATCCAGTAAATGCAAGGCGCCATGAGGTATATACACTACCTACCTGAAAGAGATTTTATCGTAATTGGGAGGAGCCAGTTAAGGATTCAGGGGCGCTAAATGGTGCTTTGAAAGATGGGTAGCATTTGGATTGGTGATGAGCCAGAGCACCCAGCAAGAGCAATGGCGGAGACGGAGGTGAATGCAAAGCTCCAACAGGCTGGAGGGCACTCGGGGGCTGTGAAGAGACTGGCCCACCTGGAACAGAGCATTCACCATGGGGCTATTGGAGCAGGAAGTGAAAGGCAAAGGGAAGCAAAATGTAGAGATCTTCAAGTGTCGGGCTGAGGAACGTACTCACAGTGTCTTATCATCTGGTGGTGTGTAGTGGCAGGGAGCCAGGAGAAGTCATAGGATAAAGAGGGCGCACTTTCCTCTCATGCTCGTTTTACTTTAAATAATGAAGAGAAACTCACAATTAACTAGTAAGTCATGTTGAATATCTTGAGAGCAATGCGAATATGAAGTATGATGAAAACATTTTCTTGAATTCTTCAGTGAGGAATTTGCAAAGAAATGTTAGATAATTCCTTACTTCTTCAAGGTTTGTTCTCAGACACTAAGAGACAGAAATTATTCTCCGCCCTTTGGCATTCTTGAGAGAGAAAGGGTGATGGCTACAGGAGTTGAGGAGCCATTATGTATTGCGGGGGGGAGCCAAACTTCTAAAAATGTATACACTTGAAATCATTCCTAGTCTTAATTCCTCCATTCTCCCTAAATGTTAGAAACCTTTATTTTTATTCTTAAGTTTTATAAAGCCAAGTTGTGGTTTTATAATAAAAAACACCTCATATTCTAGAAAGCAAAAACACTCAAGGAAGGGTTCATTAGAGGTGCCACTTAAAAGGCAAATGTTCATTAAATTTCTTATCTCCTTTGAAATGGAAGTACATTTGCATGATTTTCTTTATTCTCACATAAAAAAGAAATAAATGCAATTCCCTTTCTTAACACAGGCACAATGGCCTGTTAATTAGCATAAGAAACCCTGAATCTCATATATTTATTTAGCAATCTGGAGGAAATCACATTTTTTTAAAAGGAGCTTTTAATCTCTAAAAAACCACTGTCTGTAATTTCTCTTGTTGGTAAGAAAAGAGTCTTCATTCACAAAATGCTGTGAAAGATCAAAATTACCACAAAATGTAGGTCCCTGCATTGTATCAGTATACAGTCTAGGGGGGAGGGAGGATATTTGCATGTATAAAACCTTAGAAATCCTTTGAAAGCTTCTGACGTATTAATAAAATCCTAGCACTTTAAAGTTAGAAGGAGCTTCAGTTATATCCAGTTAAATCTCCTACACAATGCAAGAGCTCCCCAAAAGTCTTTCATGTAGCAGCTGCAAACTCTTGTGTATGGAGCACCCCATAGTTTTGCAGGCAGTTGATCTCATTCGATTAAACTTTTGTTCCTCATAATGATGTGAAATTTGTTTTGTTTTGTTTTTAATATACACTGTACTACACTTCCCTTGGTCCTATTTCTAACTTGTATAGTTAAGATATAATATTTTAAGCCCAGTTCCCTACGGCACATGCTACCCATTCAAATATGAGAAGACGTCTATACCATTCCTAGTCTTTTCTGGATTAAACGTCTTCTGTCCCTTCCATAGCCCTTCATATGACAAAGGTTTTTGATGTTTCACTGTATTGATCATCCCCTTTTGAACACAATTGTTCTAAATATCAGCTTTGAAGAGCAGTTCAGTATATGGTGGAGCTATTCGTACAACTTAATGAATTAGTTCATTTCTATAGTAGGAGGAAGAATTAGGGAAATTTTTGTAGTTGTTTTCCTTTGTTTCATAGCTTATGTGTTAATCTGTGCATTAAATTTTTTGTTACACACTCATATTTTTACAATGTTTCGGAATCTGTTGGCAGTGGTTTATGTAAGACTTTGGGCATGAGATTTACAGACACCTTACTAATTTACAGACTACTACATTTTGCTGGATCAAAATGTAATAATTGCAAGTCCAATAAAAATATTAGAAGAGTTTTTTTCAAAATGTTTGCACTGTTTCTGCTATTTTAAAAAGATGTTTATACAGATTACATTTTGTTTATTTATTTCAATGTCTTCACTTAAAACAGTACTGTGAGTCAGAATTCATTTTGACTGCCCTCAATAAAATTAGTAATGCCATTGGTCATTTTCTCTTTACAGATTGTTCAGTTCAAGGGAATGAAGAATTGAGAATAATTTTGATAAGTGGATTGCAATATGGAGAATTAAGAATAAGCTGAACATTTGATCTGCTTCGAAGAAACATATTTTCCATTTGTCTAGAGTAATCTATAACAACCCAACCAATCAAAATGAATTCAACATTATTTTCCCAAGTTGAAAATCATTCAATCTTCTGTAATTTTTCAGAGAATTCCCAGTTTTTGGCTTTTGAAAGTGATGATTGTCATCTGCCCTTGGCCATGATATTTACATTAGCTCTTGCTTATGGAGCTGTAATAATTCTCGGGGTCTCTGGAAACCTGGCCTTGATTATAATCATCTTGAAACAAAAGGAGATGAGAAATGTTACCAATATCCTGATCGTGAACCTTTCCTTCTCAGACTTGCTAGTTGCCATCATGTGTCTCCCCTTCACATTTGTCTACACATTAATGGACCACTGGGTTTTTGGTGAGGCAATGTGCAAATTGAATCCTTTTGTGCAATGTGTTTCAATCACCGTGTCCATTTTCTCTCTGGTTCTCATTGCTGTGGAGCGCCATCAGCTGATTATTAACCCACGAGGGTGGAGACCAAATAACAGACATGCTTACGTAGGTATTGGTGTCATTTGGGTTCTTGCTGTGGTTTCTTCTCTACCTTTCCTCATCTATCAAGTATTGACCGATGAGCCGTTCCAGAATGTAACACTTGACGCGTTCAAGGACAAATACGTGTGCTTTGATAAATTTCCATCGGACTCCCATAGGTTGTCTTACACAACTCTCCTCTTGATGCTGCAGTATTTTGGCCCACTCTGTTTCATATTTATTTGCTACTTCAAGGTAAGAGAACGTTTCCCCCTACCATTTCCATTTTAACCCGCTTTCCACAGAATTCCACATTAAATTAGTGGTTCTATTTGAACTTTTTTTGTGTGTCTCTCCGTAGATATATATACGCTTAAAAAGGAGAAACAGCATGATGGACAAGATGAGAGACAATAAATACAGGTCCAGTGAAACCAAAAGGATCAATGTCATGCTGTTGTCCATCGTGGTAGCGTTTGCAGTCTGCTGGCTGCCCCTTACCATCTTTAACACTGTGTTTGATTGGAATCACCAGATCATTGCGACGTGCAACCACAATCTCCTATTCCTGCTGTGCCACCTGACGGCAATGATATCCACTTGTGTCAACCCCATATTCTATGGATTCCTGAACAAAAATTTCCAGAGAGACTTGCAGTTCTTCTTTAACTTTTGTGATTTCCGGTCTCGGGATGATGACTACGAGACGATAGCCATGTCTACCATGCACACAGATGTTTCTAAGACTTCTTTGAAACAAGCAAGCCCAGTCGCATTTAAGAAAATCAACAATGATGATAATGAAAAAATCTGAAACTCCTGTAGCTTATGGTCCCAGATGACATCTGTCTAAACACAAGCACAACTTGCAACATCCTTTCAGTACCTGTTCCCCCAGGGAATGAGGTTGTAATCATGTAAGAAAGACCAAGATTTGCTTGTCTTGCTTTTTACTGCTTTTATTGTAGCTGTCATAATTACACTGGGACAAAATGTGTGGGCTTTGGAATCTTCTGGCCATAGGTTTTGACCAGACATCCTTGAAGCTTTTTGTGAACTTCTGCATATAATACAAAGATTTTATATTCAATTTGTTGGAATGAAGTTTCTTTAAAGTATTACTATTGACTGACTTTAGAAGCACTACATCTGAAACTCATTAGGTCAGGCCATCCTGAGTTGATTGGATTAGATGGTCATTAGGTTGGGCAATCCTGATGTAATGATAGACATATTTCAGTCTGTTACAGAGGTGACAGCATGCAAAAGCAGCATTCAGGAAGTGGAGCTAAGCCTATGTCTTGCAGACCTAACAGTCTGAAGGCACCGAGGAGTGGTTTGCATTTTTTTTTAAATTTAAGACAGGATTTAATTTGCTCCTGATTATCACTTGAGATAAAAATGCATAAAAAATACTTCTCAGCTGTGAATATCATGGGGAATTGGGCCACCCACAAGAATTAAGTGGGAAAGCAGTTCTCTAACTTCAAAATTATTTTGGTACCTGACAACCAAAGGATTTCAGAGTAATTCATTTAATAAGCAAATTAATATTGCAGCAAATGGTTGAATTATATTCATCTGAATTGTTGGTCAAGATGTTTTCTATTCTTCACAGACTGTTCAGTGTTTGTCAGGCTTTCTAGCATAAATCTGTATGTGACTCAAAAGGCATTTCCAGCTTACAATATATAAAAACACAAAGTGTATTTTCCATACATCAGTGCCTACATAGTAACTCATTTTTAACTTTTTCAATGTCCATTCTTCAAAGGACACCAAAGTATACTGTTAAAAGAATGTTCACCCTGGCTAGCAGGGCTAAGTACCTGAAAACTGAGGACACTTCATATAGCCCATATTAACTTGTATAAACTGTGTGCCTTGTGGAGTCATAAATAATGTACTTTATAGAGTACTAAGTCGTTGTGTCATGTTAATATACTTAATTTTATGTATTCTGTAATTGTGATTGAGCCTCAGAATCATTTGGAGGAAAGATATTTTAAGAACAAGATATAACTTCAGTGTACTATAAAAGTATTAAATGTGTTTGATTTCAGAGGGCAGACATTTTCTTTATTAAAATCGTTTTTGCTTTTTCTGAGTAGTCTCTTTTATGTCTCTCTTCAGTTTCTTTCTCTCTTTCTTTCCTTCTTTCTTTCTTTCTTTCTTTCTCTTTCTTTCTCTTTCTCTCTCTTTCTTTTTCTTTCTTTTTCCTTCCTTCCTTCCTTCCTTCCTTCCTTCCTTCCTTCCTTCCTTCCTTCCTTTCTCTCTTTCTCTCTTTCTCTCTTTCTTTCTTTCTCTTATGGTTTCCCTCCCATGATGTTCCCACAACATCCTATTTCTGCTGATTAATGAAACATTTTCTACCCTGTGGTCTTCCTCCTCTGCTTCTTGAAGCTTCTTGGCTGCAGGGGCTATTTTACAGGACTCCGTGCCCACTGCATTTACCACAGTGCCAGGTACTTACAAGTTACTCAAAAAACATTTCTTAAACAAACAAATGAATAAACAATAACTAAATTTCCTGTTCTCATTTGTGATCATACAGACTTTGCTTCTTGAAATTTTGGGGGGCTCCTCCTCCTAAGTTCGTATTTACCAAGGAGATGTTTGCCCTTTTCATTATGTTATTTTCCCTTCTAAACTAAGCAAAAATGACATTTTTGATTTTAGAAACCTGCATGTTTAGTCCAGTAATTCAAACAAATATCAAACTTTTTACATGGTGAATGTTCATATGAATTCAAATCCTACCTAATAATGACTTTTTGTTAACTGAACAAAGAAAAAAAATTCTAAAACCAACTTTTAACATACATTGGAAAATATCATCATTGTTCCTTACCAAATCCTGGAATTTTAAACATTTTTCTGCTTCGGGGGACTAATGGGAAATTTTGTCTTTCTCCACTTAGGTGCTATGGAAACAAATTGCTACGTGAGAGCAGCCTTAATACGTAGGTGCCTCCTTGTCCGCACATCTGTTGAGATGGCCATTTCTAAGATTCTCATTCAGCTACGTAGGCCACTGATTCCTTAGATTTACATAAACAATGAACTGAATATAAAATTCTTTTTTATCCATAGATGTCAAAGAACTAATAGTGAAGCCTGTCAACAACAGATACAGAGTTATTCAAGAAGTAAATGTGCACACTAAATACCAACTAGGGAACTTCTGGGTTTTCTTAAACCCAAGAACAAAAACCAATCAACTGTTTTAGTCCAAGAGCATAATGATGATGTAGAGTAAAATGACAATAGCTAGAAGTTTTAAACACTTCGCATGTGCCAAGCACTACGTCAAATATTTCAATACCCATGAGAATGCGTGACTAATATGACCAACCTCACATAAGAGTAGACCAAAGCTCAAGTTACAAAATTTGAGCCCCACACTGAGTAACAGGGGGATTAAGCATCAAGCCAAGGTCTGTCCAGTGCTACTAAACTAAGCAGTGAGCTGAACCTAGGATAGAGTTTTAGAAATACTTTATTCCTCTCTCTTTCCAAGTTAAAATATTAGGGCATGATATCACCATTCAGCTTCTTTCTGATTTTGGCTGTAGAAAGAAATGAAGTGAAGAAAAGTTGAGAGAAAATGGCCATTAGGATTATATGTTCCTCTAATTTCCTTCTGGACTAGAGAATTCTACTTGAAAATAGAATCTGACTATTCATATGAGTTTTATTTCTTTGCTGTTAGCTGCATATTTTCACCCCTTTTCTATTCCACAAAATTCTGCCTTTTGCAGAATGTCATAAAGAAGCATCCCTTGTTTTATTGCACTTTATTGTGTTTCGCAGACATGGTGTTTTTTTCATAAATCGAAGTTTTGTGGCAACCTTGTGTTGAGCAAGTCTGTTGGTACCATTTTCCCAACAGCGTTTGCTCATTTCATGTCTCTGGGTTGCATTTTGGTAATTCTCCCAATATTTCACACTGTGTCATTCTTATTAGATCTGTGCAGTGCTCCAACTTCTTCCAGGGAAAGCTGCTGTATTAGTGCTCATATGGATTCACTGGATATGCACAAAATATCCCCCAGAGACAAAGTCACCGATCTACAGACCTGTATTGATGTCAGGCTTTTCATTTACATCTTACACTTCTAAGGGAGATAGAAGAGAAAGGCTTGTTGATGAAATTGCCTCTTGGGAATGTTGCATTAAAATATATGTCTGACTCAAGGTCTGTTACCAGACGCTTTTATTTCTACATTAACTCATGATATTACGAATGAGTAAACTGATGCCCATAGGAATCTAAACCTAGATTTATGTGATTGCAAAATCCATGGATTGTTCTTTTATACGTCTACACCAGCAAGCATTGGAATGAAACCATTAAGTTTAATTATTTTGTTTATTTTTCATGCAATCCATATTACTGGTTGAAAAGCGAGGAAAAGTAATCAAGCAAAATATTGTGATTTTCCCAAATGACAAAAAAAAAAAAAAAAGAGTGTGACTTCTTTTTCTTTCTTTCTTTTTTTAAAAATAAATTTTGCTAGTAGTTTTGGTCCCTTCTTTTTAATTTTCTTTTTTATCTTGAGCCTTAGTATTTTATGGCTTTTAAAAAAATTAGTGAAATGAGTAAGCACGATATCAAGCGTTTTCTCTCATTCCATTAGTTGTGCTTTATTTCTTATTTCCTTTTGAAACAATACTATTCACGCATTCCTTCTAGGTAATCTTAATAGACTTGCATGCAATGCTTATAATGATCTCCCTGGGCCTCAGCACTCTAATTTGCAAAATGAGGAAATTAGGCTAAATATCTGTATCTTACATAGATATATCTACACCTTAAAAATATACCTATATCTAGACTAAATAATTTATATCATATCTAAGATAGACATAAGCTCCAAAATTATGTGATTCCATTTAAGTAAATCTAGGAAAGAGTTAATAGAAAGGGGATACCTGGTTAGGGACTGTTTGTAGGTAAAATGTTCTACCTGTAGCAGATCTTCCCAGAGGAGGTATCCTGAAAAATTAGGAGAGACATGGTATAGCAAAGTAAGAGAGAAGCGTGTGCCATACATAAGGACAGACTGGGGGAAGATGCAGACGCTAAAACACATGACCAAAGGGAAACAAGTTGGGCTGGAACAGAATGTAAGACTGAGGGAGACTGGGGGAGTCGGGGGTATGGAGGAACCAATGAGGAGCATGCACCTGAGTTTCCAAATGGACAGTATTTTTAAAGGTCATAGAAAAGACATTTTGAAACTGGGAACAGAGCAAGATATTTAGAAATATATTTGGGTGGAATGAAGTTGGGGAGAAGAAAGCAAATTGTCCCCAACTACCAGACTGTATGCAAAGTGGAATTCAGATGCAATATGGCCTATGCCAAGCAGAGGAGCACAGAGGCCAGGAGATTGTGCTGAGGTTCAAGGAAATAGTGAAAATCAGTAGTTAGTAAGGATTAAAAGGAAGACAGTGATCTGTCTGTCCAATAAAAGGTTTGAAATTGCAAAACATTTAATTAGAAAATACTAATTCAAAATGACAAACAACAATAACAAAAGCAATAAAACGATCTCATTCTGAGTGCAGGAAAGGGGCCGTGGGGAAAGAAATGCTTTGTCATCAATGACTAGTAGTACACATTATTTCACAGAGGTTATTAGTCACCAAGTGAGAACTTAGAACCCCGCAACAAGCCGTAAGTTAGATAGTGCTGTTCTTTCACATAAGGAAGCTGCAGCTCGCAAAGATTACAACACCCCCCAAATCACAGTCATTTGCAAAAGCTGAATTTAATCCCACATCTGGGTGACTCCAAAAAGTGTCTGCTTAAACACTGCATGATTAAACTTCCCACTAGCAAGCAAATGGAAGTTTTAAAAGTTGTATACATGGCTTTCAGCTTGAGCACATCCATACAACTAGCCTTTTTTTTTTCAAGGACATGTTATTTTCCTGTTTAAGTACTTTTTAAAAAATTATTTTAGAGAGAGAGACGGAGAGAGCAAGAGCAAGAGCAGGCAGAGGAGTGGAGGGAGAGGGACAAGCAGACTCCATTGCTAAGTGCAGAGCCCAACACAGGGCTTGATCCCATGACCCTGAGATCATGACCTGAACCGAAACCAAGAGTTAGACACTTAACCATCTGAGTCACCCAGGTTACTCTTAAGTACCTTTTTAAGGGAAAGATTGTACCTGAATATAAGTAAACAATGTATTAAAAATGTAAAAATCACATCTTGCATGAAATTATAATTTATAATAATTTATAATTAAATAGCCACGATAATACTGTTAATGTTAAGTGCCTCAACATTACTAGAGTGCCTTCAAAGAAGTCACTCAAATGAGAAAAACAGGGTGAAAATAAAGTAAGCTAATATACTAGAAACTGTGGCTCTCAGCAAACGGTAGAATCAGTTCAGTTCTGTTCAACTAACGCATAATGAGTAATATATATAGTGCCCAGTTCTGTGGAAGATGCTGGCAATAAAACAGGATTGCCCTTACTCTTGACAGACGTTAACCTCATGGAAGAGATGTACAGAAATGTATCATTTTAACATGTAGCAGGTGGTGAAGGTAATCCAAAGTGTATATTTATACTTTTCTGGGAGGTACTTAACTCAGTTGGATTGAAGGAAGCTTCTTGAAGACATCTAAACCAAGCCTTCGAAGTGACTAAGAGCATTAGCTTCAGTTAAGGCCTGCTATCACATGACAGGAAGAATTGCAGAGACTCTTAGTCTGGCCAAGTCAAATAGCATACAACAAAATTATTAGAATTTTTTGCTTTTATCTTTGCCTATGTTATACATAATTCATACATTCAAAGCAAAAGTCATTTTTAAACGTTTAATAAGAACAAATGTTTTAGCTGAGAAAGGAGCTAGCATTAACCAAACATAAGTGTTAGTAAAATTTCAGCTCATGTTCATGTTGCTGGAATGATAATTAACATATTCAAGAATTATTCTTTTTAACTTGTTGGTTCCAAGTCCAATTGTTATAGGATGTTTCTTCCTTGAATACAGGTATTGGCACATAAGCAGCACCTAGGACAGGTCAGGAGACTCAGAAGTTTGTTAAATATATTTAGGTTGCTTAAGAAGATGTGGTTTTATTGTGGATATCTATGGTGTAAGTTAGAAATTTGAAAGTGACAGGTACATGTGACACACAAGTGTACTTTCATTTGCTTTAAGCAGAAATCTGTGTTTATTCAAACAATCAGCTTTAGGAACAAGAGCCATTTTATTAGGATGAAGAGGCTCTTGGGTACCTCTCTGGGTAGGTAAGCAGCTTATTATTTTTAACTATGCTGACTTCCTCCTAACTTTTGTTTGACAAGGCTACTCCATTCCAGTTTGCTGTTCAAGTCACTTTGGCTACTAGATAATAACCAAGTAAACTAAGTGGAGATCAAGTGGGCATAATCTACAAGTGAGTTGCACCAGGGAGACCCAGTAGCATGGTTGACTTGATACTAAGGCTGAAGACATATCCTTGCCTACTCCTTCCATTGCTATTTATGTTACCTGCCAAATGACCACACACACAAGAAGATGGTACACCAACAGGAGCACAAAAGACCATTTTCAGTGTCACTTAAAGCCTGCCACTAAATCTCCTAAAGTTTACATTCACACCTTGTGTTAAGTAAATTCACTACCCCTTGTTGCATAGCCCTTCCTTAACCTGACAGCTCTTTAGCTGAAAATACCTCTATTTAAACAATGTTTTTCAGGTCATAAACCAGTTCTATATAATTTGCTTCTTTTAGATACTTTCAACAACTTTTTTTTTTTTAAGATTTTATTTATTCATTTGAGAGAGAGAGAGAGCACAAGCAGGGGGAGAGGCAGAGGGAGAGGGAAAAGCAGACTCCCTGCTGAGCTAGGAGCCCGGCATGGGGCTCGATCCCAAGACTTGGATAATGACCTGAGCCGAAGGCAGACAGACACCCAACCATCTGAGCCACCTAGGCCCCTACAACTCTTGTACTAAATAATTATTAGCTCCACTTTACAGATCAGAAAACCAAGATTAAAAAAGAAAGAGAAATAAAATTTATTGATGCCTACAGGTCTTTAAAAACCCTTTTAGGTAGGTGTCTTCATTTTACGTTTGAGGAAACAGAAAGTTTATGTAACATTTTCAAGGTCATAAAGCCAGTAAGTGGTGGATCTGGAACTTGAAATCACCTTACCGACTCTTTGGAGTAATTATCAACATGAATGATGATTCGAATCACATATTTTTTCATCAAAGTATACATGCCTACCCTTTACCTCAGACTTCCTGGGACTAAGCAACCATAGGTAAATTTTGTAGGCTTCCATAAGTTACTCTGATGTGCACCCCTGGTTAAGATCCACTGCTTCCCCATTTGATTCTTTATTATACATTTTCTTCTCAAACTAGACTCAGATCAACAGAATCATTCATCATCTCTTAAAAATGACTTCTTGACTTCACTATGCTTAAACATCTTACATGGATTCCGACCATGCAGACCATTAATAATTGACCATTAATAATTATGAAACTTGACTAAGAAATACCTAGTTTTTACTATCCTGTAATATCCTCAATATGTTTTTATATTATAATTACCTAAACATTTTAACATACAAAATTATAACAATTCAGATAATATTGGTACAGAAATAGATAAACACATAAACAATGGTACAAAAGAGTCTGGGAACAGATATCCACATTTTATTAAATGAGGATATACCAATTCTTTATCAGTATCATTATTGTTGTTGCTATTGTTGTTGTTATTGAAGTTATAGAAGTTGTTATAGAAGTTTTTCTAAAGAGCAATGAGTGAGTCACGATCTCTCCATATAGTTACCTGTATGAAAAATGGCACCCTCCCCCCAAAAAAGAAATTGCACCCCTACCTCAGACCATACAAAGAGCCACAGCTCCAGGTAGATTATAGACTTTTACGTAAAAGACAAAATTTTTCTTCTAAAGCTTTTAGAAGATACTATAGGGAACTACCTTCATAACCTTAGAGTTAAGGAAAGATTTCCTTCTTAAATGAGACCAAAAAAAAAAAGCATATTCAAGAAACAAATTAGTAAATTTGACTACATTAAAATAAGAACTTTTGTCCATTAAAAGACATAATTATAGTAGGGTGAAAATACAAGTCACAGAATAGAAAAAAATGTAAGTTTATACCAAAGTACTGGTATACAATTTGGAAAACCGGAAAAGAATAAAACTGAACCCCTATCTATGCCATACACAAAAAATCAACTGAAAATAGGTTAAAGACTTGACTATAAGACCTGAAATTGTAAAACTCCTAAAAGAAAATAAAGCGGTTATGATCCTTGACATTGGTCTTGACAATGATTTTTTGGATTTGACACCAAAAGCAAAGGTAACAAAAGCAAAGATAACGTGATGTGATGAGCACAGAGTGTTATATGCAACTGATAAATTATTGAAAACTACATCTGCAACTAATGACGTACTATATGTTGGCTAATTGAATTTAAATTAAAAAAAGCAAAGATAAACTAGTGGCACTGCATCAAACTAAAAAGCTTCTGCAGTTTCTGCATACAACAAAACGAAAAGGCAACCCATGGAATGGGAGGAAATATTTGCACACTATATACCTGATAAGGGGTAAAGGTTCAAAATACATAAGGAACTCATACAACTCAATACCATAAAAATAGTAACAAAAACCAAATAACCCAACTTAAAACTGGGCAAAGGACTTAAATACACATTTTTCCAAAGAAGGCATTCAGATGGCCAACAGGTACATGAGAAGGTGCTCAGTGTCACTAATCCTCAGAGAAATGTAAGTCAAAACCCCAATGAGCTATCACCTCACATTTATTAAAATGGTTGTTGTCAAAAAGCCAAGAGCAAACAATGAATCATGGAACACTACATCAAAAACTAATGATGTACTGTATGGTGACTAACATAACATAATAATAATAAAAAAAAAAGACAAGAGATAACAAGCATTGGTGAAGATGTGGAGAAAAGGGAACCCTTGTTGTTAAGAATGAAAATTGGTGCAGCTACTGTGGAAAATAGTATGGATGTTCCCCAAAAAATTAAAAATAGAACTACCATCTGATCCAGCAATTCCACTTCTGAGTATACATCCAAAGGAAATGAGATAAGTATCTTGTACCTGCACTCCCATGTTCATTGAAGCATTATTCACAATAGCCAAAGTATGGAAACAACTTAAGCATTCACCCACAGATAAATGAATTTTTAAAATGTGGTACACACACATACACACATATATACACACAGGAATATTATTCAACCTTGAAAAAGAAGGAAATCCTGTCATTTGAAACTACATGGCTAAACCAGGAGGGCATTATATGCTAAGTGAAATAAGCCAGAGAAAGATAAATTCCTCATGGTATCACTCACATGGGGAATCTAAAAAAGAAAGTAGAATTCATAAAAACAGAGAGTAGAAAAGTAATTGTTAGGAGTTTGGGGGGGTGGGGGAAATTCAGGAAGTGGTTAGTAAAAGGGCACATACTTTCAGTTATAAGATGAATTAAGTCTGAACATCTAATGTGTAACATGGTGACTACAATTGATAACACTGTATCATATAATTAAAATTTGCTAAAAAGTAGAACTTACATGTTTTGACCGACCGACCTCCCCCATAAAAAGTGTAGGGAGGCCTGGGTGGCTCAGTCGGTTAAAGTGGCTGACTTCATCTCAGCTCATGATCTCAGGGTCCTGGGATCGAGCTCTGAGTCAGGCTCACACTCAGCACACTCGGCAGGGAGTCTGCCTCTCCCTCTCCCTCTCCTTCTGCCCCTCCCCCTGCTCATGCTCTTTTTCTTCTCCCAAATGAATGAGTAAAATATTTTTTAAAAAATATTTTTAAAAATCTTTTAAAATAAATATGTGAAGTGATGGATGTGTTAATTAATTCAATGGGGGAGTCTTTTCACAATGTATAATGTATCAAATCATCACATTGCACACTTTAAATATTAGGTATATTTATTTCTCAATTATAACTCAATAAAACTGGGGAGAACTCCAAAGTACTGGTACCCAGACTTTATAAAAAAAAAAATGCTATTAAGAAAAAAGGAAAAAAAAAACAAAAAAATGGGCAAAATATTTGAACTTCACAAAAAAGGAAATTCAGATTGTTGCTAAATATATAAGAGGGGTTCAATGTCATTAGTAACCAGGAAAAGGTGAATTAAAACCACAATAAAATACCATTACTCACCCCTAAAATTGGCCAAAATACGAACAGTATGAGTTGCATACACTGCCGGTACAACCACTTTAGAAAACAATTTGGAATTATCTAGTAAAATTGAAAAAAATCATACTTTATCATCCTACAGCTTCAACCTTAGGATAGAGCTCATAAACTCTCTTGCCCATGTGGACCAGAATACTATATATGTAGAAGAATGTCTATAGCATCATTGCCCTTACTTATCCTGAAGTAGAAAGAAGCCAAATGTCCAAACGGAGTAGAAAGGATAATCATGGTATATTCATATCCTGGAAATATTTTACAACAACAAAACTAAGTAAACTCTGGTTCAATTCAAAATTTTTCACAGACAATATTAAATAAATGAAACGACTAAAATAATACATTTTGTATGATACCATTCATATGAAGTTCCAATAACCCCCAAATAAACACGTATTTGGGGAAACCATAGAGAAAACGTTACTGTAAAATCAGGGACATGGTCACCTCCAGCAGGACGGGAAAGAAATGGCATCTGGAGGAGACACACTGAGGTAGAGAACTCAAAAGGCAGCGGTTTTATTTCTCATTCTGGGCGTTCTCTTTATAATTACTCATTATGCTCTCCAATTAAGCTTTATGCAATTTTCTGTATGTGTGTCATATTTCACAATTTCAAAAAGCTCTAAAAAGCTTGCTTAAGCAGAAAACCTTGCATAAATACCATCAAATTTGAGCAGCACGAGAGTATGGGGTTAGGAATTAAAACAGGTAAATCGTATGAGTTTGGTTTACTGATGAAATGGTGTAAACATGTCTGATTGTTGGAACCCACCAAATGTGGGGGTCTTTTTTATTGTCATGTGGTAGGGAATAGCTGGTGATTCTGGAGCTGCTTTTTTCAATCACAATAAAACATTTCAGACAATAATCTCTAGAAATCAGAGAATGACAATACAGCTTGGCTGCTGGTGAAACTAACAATGAAGTGCCTGCAAGCAAAGCATGGTGAGTGAAATTTTAATTAATCAGCATGTTTATTTTAGTATGAATGTCACTCCCACCACTTCCTGTGTCCAGAGTCTATTATCCATATTTCTATGGGTGACACATCTTCCTGCCAAGGCCCTGCTCCCTTCTTTCTTTATTGTCTTGGGTATTCAGCAAAGCGTTGCTATTTAGCTCTGGCTGATTCTCACAAGAATCTGATAAAAGGGATAAACCAATGGATTCTTATTAAAATATAAAAAATAAAACCATGGGCAGCATAGCAACAGATTTGGTCATAAAACCAGGAGCACACTATGTCAGGACTAAAACATATTTACACTTTAAATGAGAACATTATGAACAAGCACAGAGAAAATATAGCTATCACAACAATGTAAATGGAAACCAGTCCTTATCTAATTTGACACTCACAGAATCCTTCACCCTTCACTATCCAGGGAAATTGAACTAAATCACAAATAGAGGTGTTCCATTTATCATTTAACATCTGTCAATTGCCTTACATATATTATCTTCTTTAATTCTCACAAAACTTCATAAAATAAGTGATATTATGCTCCCCATTCTATAGGGGAAAACACTGAGGCTAACGCAAACAGAGTATTTTGCACACAGCAAACCAGGGCTCATAAAAGAGTCAATCCCAGGAGCCTGATTCCAGAGGCCACACTGAAACCATTATGTGATATAAGATTACATATTCTCTCCCATCAGTGAAGGATCCCAAGAGACCCCATAGAACTTCCTGACACTTCTGGAAAGGCCTTGAATGCTCTTGTTTAATGATAATCACTAGAATAGTGCCCGGACAGCATCCTTAACAGCCTAAAGAAACGACGGCAGATTTTAGACGCACATAACTTTACTCCTAGAAACCTTACGCATGGAGAGTCTGGCATAACTGATAAAGGATCAAGAGCCATTTCTAGAAGTTTACGTCAATGAAAAGACTTTCAGTGATAAAGCCATCTAATAGCGTAATGTCTTATCTGAGATGTCTGCCTTGACCCTTCTAGACTATGTTCCCTCGTTTCTGGGTCACTGCGCTATTCACATTATACTGCCACTTGTTTTTATCTCTCTCCTCTCTACTGGATTTTGAGAACCAGTAAGGAAAGAACTTCAAATTCTTATATCCTCAGTACGTTGCACAGGATCTGGAATACAGCAAATGCAATAAATATTTCTAAAATCCAGGGTTAAGCAATAATGTAATAGGGCTTATATTTACTAAGCACCGCTATGAGTTAGGGGCTATAGGATGTGAATTTGTGTGTTATCTCACTATCCATCACAAGGATCTAATGAGCCAAAATACTGTGCTGGCCTTATCTTTAAGCATATAATTATAGGCTTAGGTTTAACTACAAATAACTTGATAACGGTGAAGCTAGAATCCAAATTCATGACTGCCTGATTCTGGAGACTTCCCTCTCAACACTGCTCTGTTCTCATGCCTCAAAATCAGTAACTTCTATTAGAAAGTCATATTTAATTAGTAGAATCTCTCTTGTTTTTGTCACTTCATGGTAATCTTCTCTGTTAAAGTTAGTTGTATCAATATTCCCCTTAGAGTATTTTTATTTCCTAGATGGATGATTCCTTGAGAGTTAACCCCTTCGACTTCATTGAAACGCTCTCTTATGCTTGCATATGTGGAGACATTCATTATGTTTGGTTTTTTCTGGAGTGCAGTCTGAAGAGCTGAGTAGTACAGCAAGTTTCTGCTAACTATGTATTAGATATTAAAATATAATGGCAGTGCGGTTGCAGAAAACACAAATTATTCCTCCGAAACAAAGTCCCTTCATTTTTAATGGTTCTGGTTGTCCTCATATATAATCCCTATCTATTTACACATAGAAGGATACAAAGGAACCCTCTATTTCGAGGAAAGAAAAAAAATGATTCCTTTTAACAATTTGGGAGGCTACAAGTATGAAACAGCCATTGTAGCTCGGGTTCCATCTAAGATTGGTTATTTTTGTTAAAGTTAGTTTTTTTATACAGTATGCTTTTGTCCTTTGTTTTTAATGAGAAATTTAAGGAGCATTACCAGAGCTATGGGAACAATTTTGCAGTTCAAGCAAGAGCTTGGGGAAAACATCAAACCATGTAGTTGAAATAGATATAAAAAAAGAAACCATTCTGGAATTTTTCCAAAACTTGGTCACAATATGGTAAAATTTTGAGAAATATAAACTGGTTCTCTCTAAAGTGATAAAATTCAAAATAAGCCTAAAGGCAATGCTCACCAAAAATTGCTTATCCATAGCAATTCATGGACTCTGAGGTTAAGTTATTCCTGTGAATAAAACCAATGAAATTACTGTCAAATGTTTAGGCCAAGGTTCAGTAACAGCTGCTGCTGTTTTTTTCTTCCATATTCCTTTTTACTTCCTGTTCAGTACATTGCATAAGAAAAATATAAGAAAATTAAGGACAGTTCTTAATTAGGAAGGACTGAATTGAGAAGGCAATTAAGAAGGCAGAAAATTAAACTGTTTACTCTGGGAGGGGGTGAATTACCCACAGTTGGGGATATTGAAGCAGAGAGTCAACAGCCACTGGGCAGGGTATAGTAGGATATTGACTAGGCCATTAGAACTCGTTTTCCAAATCTGAAGGTCTATAGTTGTTCATTTGTGTTACTGGCTTGTACTTACCTGTTGTGAGGTCATCCTACCTTGTCTTGACTTCATTTTTTAAGGGCAGGATTTACTCTCCATCCTTTGACTTCTGCTTGGCTGGAAATCATACCTCTGGGTCCAGGCGCATCTATGCCAGAAGGCAGTTTGAAATGAAGGAGGGGATAAAACTATCTCTGTGCTTGTTCTTAGAATTTGGTCCAGATTTCACCCACCCTGGTCCTCCCTCAGTCCTGACCCACCTATATAGCTATAAATATAGCTAGCAAGAAGTGGGTTGGGATTCAAACCAAGGACTGGCTCCAAATCTCCTGTTCTTGGTGCACCACACATCATCCATTATCCTAGATTTTTGGCAACTGAGCAGGGGAAATTCAATTTGTTGCTGCTCATATCCTGGCACAGCTCACAGCCTGGCAGAGGCTTCCTAGCCTGGAGTGTGCGATGGTCAAGGCTGTGGCCAAGCCAGACTGTCACGGTGGAAAAGATTCATTGACCCATCACCCAAGTTATCATTGATGTCTCAAGTATATGAACTGTATCCTTTCAAAGAATGAAAACTATGTTCCTGCTGATAACATTCTATACTAGGGACTGTTGGCTACAGAATTGAATTTGCATGGCCTAGCTGAATTGGAGAAATCACAGAATTATTGAATTAAACATAGAAAGTGGTTTGTTAGGGGCACCTGGGTGGCACAGTCAGTTAAGCCTCCAACTCTTGGTTTCGGTTCAGATCATGATCTCAGGGTTATAGGATCGAGCCCAGTGATCGGCTCCCCCCCACCCCTCCCCACCCCCACCAGTGATCAGCTCTGCGAAGAGCTTGGAGTCTGCTTGAGTTTCTTTCTGCGACCACCCCACTCCTGCCCCTACGCATTCTCTCTCTAAACTAAATAAATCTGAAAAAGAAAAAGAAAAACAAAGTGTCTCAGAAGTCCTCGAATTTATAATTTGCATTGTAGAGATGGGGAAATGGAGGCTCAGCAAAGTCTAAGTAAGCATAATCCAGCTGATGCTACTGTCAGGTTTAGAGCTCCAACCTGCCCTTCCTGCAACATAGTCCTTCCATATCACCTAGTGGAGGCAGCTGAGGGTCAGTAACCCTCTCTGTGTGTTGGAGGGAACTCAGGCACTGCTTTTTCCACCAGACTCAAGGACCAACAATGATAAATTGAGCTGATAATACACTTGTCAGAAGATCAGGGTGTACAGAGAAAATTACTCCAAACAATCCTAAAGCAGATAAGATGACAGCGCCGCTAGAAGAAAAGAAAATTGTAAATTTAGAGTATGTAGAATTTGAAACACCAGTTCTGACTTCCGGCAGAAACATTCTCCATGACTAATTCGACCATTAAAAAAACGTTTTAACAGACTTTTCACATACTTCTTTTCTTGAAGCAACTTTACCTATAAAGATAGGATAAAATCTGGCTTTTGGACAAATAAGGATCTACTGTAGCTAATGCTGAGAATATCTTTAGCAGTGCTAAATATGGCAAGAAGAGCACGCAGTAAGCCCCTTGTTCGAGAATAGGCTTTATCCTGTTAAACTGTCAACCCCAAGTGACAATTCCAGCCACAAGTATAGTTGGAAAGGCACATTAATTATGAAGAAATGAAGGATTTTTTCCTAAGGTTTAAAACAAACTCATGACATAGAACAATACACACACATTGTACTGATGTCAAATTTCTAATTTTGATATAGTATAATAATTATACAAGATGTAACCATTGGAGAAAACTTGATGAAAGGCATCTTCCAATGAATCTATAATTATTTCCAAATAAAAAGTTTTTTAAAAACACTAACTTTGGGGGGTGCCTGGGTAGTGCAGTAGTTAAGCATCTGCCTTCAGCTCAGGGCGTGATCCCAGCATTCTGGGTTCGAGCCCCACATCAGGCTCCTCCACTAAGAGCCTGCTTCTTCCTCTCCCACTCCCCCTGCTTGGGTTCCCTCTCTCGCTGGCTGTCTCTCTCTGTCAAATAAATAAATAAAATCTTTAGGAAAACAAAACAAAACAAAACACTAACTTTGGGGAAGTTAACTAATAAAAAATGCACACTCATCATTTCATGACCTATTAATATCGTAATCCATTGTCTTTTGCTTCTGTTGTTACGAGCTTATTTTTTGTTTCGCCTGTCAGGCACTATCAAAAATCCGAGGTAGACTCATTGCCAATATCAGCATTACAAGCAATTCACTAAACACCAAACGTATTTTTCCATTAATTCAGGACTTATTTGTAAATTTAGCTACCTAAACCTTCACATTGGCCCATCTTTTACTGTGCCTGATACTATTTATTGAAAAAAACTACAATAATCTCAAATTATAGAAAAAAAGTCTCTGTATTGGTTCACTTAAAGATTGTCAGCGCTTATATAATGCTTTTCGGTGCTATATGTTGTAACTAAATCTTGTTTCCATTGAGAGGGCAAAAGCCTGATTTAAGAAAATTTTAATATTATTAAATCTAAGTCCAAATAGATCATGATTCTGATGTCAAATCCATAATGTTCATTTATTTAAGGACATTGATTTGTGCTTCTCATGGAGCCTTGGAGTTGGAAAAGACCGCAAGTGTCATCTGACCCCCACACCACACTTTATAGATGATGAACTGCAGGCTCAATAAGTTGAAATGATTTGCTTTCTATGGCCTCCAAACTTGGGGCATCTTTATCACTGGAAACCATTTGTGGCCAGATTTTGTTTGCCTGAATTAAAAATCACCTCCGCCACTTGGTCGCTATGTGACTTTGGACAAGTGATTTACTCTCTGAATGCCTTAGTTTCTCTATATGTAACATGAGGATACTGACAGTGTAGTGGTTGAGGTCTTTCTGAAGTGGCTTAATACTTTTAATTCTATATATGCTAGGTCTTAGCTGAGGTGATTTTATACCTGTAATTCTAGATATTCTTTTCTATTTAAAAAACCATTTATATCATATGGTACATTATGAATTCAAAATGGAATGTGTATATTACAAGATTCATTACCATAGCTGACATTGCTGTTTCCATATCTAAATCCACTCCTCTCCATCCAGACTCGAAGGCAAAGAGGATTCTGCTCCTCTCTGTTGAGGTCAGGTAGACCCTCAGGTCTTCTCAGAAACAATCTTCCCCTTGTTTCGGAGACAGTTTATAGCTTTTCCTGAGCATTTTGTCTTCTCCAAGAACTTTCAATCTCAAGGTTCTTGCCCAACCCAGAAGGCACAGGCTATACCAGCAGGAACTACGATGGCCTGGACGTGGCTCTCACTCGGACCTGTAGTCAGGCCCCAGCTGCTTCTCTCAGGTTTCATGTTAGTATTTGGACCAGAGTTGGGAGGAGGTCAGCAGAATCATCTTCAAGCCATCCTCTTCCTAGAATCTTTAGTGATTTTTGATGACGTCAGAAACTAAATTACTAATTGCTCAAATCCATTTCTCCTCAAGAAGACTGGAATTAATTGTTAATCATCCAGTTGTGTGGAAATTATCCTTAGTTCTTCTCTTTCTCTCATCTTCACTTCAAATCCATTTCTAAGGTCCGTTAATTTTACCTTCATAGATCAAGTCAACACTATGCACTTTCTCCATTGTTCCCACCGTATCTCTCTACTACTTCATTAGAGAGGTAGCCTTCTAATTAGTTTTCCTGATTCTTTGTTATTCCTGCACCTTCAGTTCACTCTCCACACAAGAGCCTACAAGGGCTTTTACATACAAATTGAATTATGCCTCACCTCTGCTCCCCACATGTAGCATAAAATTTAAAATTCTTATCATGGATTATGAAGCCCTAATTAATTGGTCCCTGCTTTTCTCTACAATCATATCTCGTGCAAGCCCTCCTCTCACTCACTATGCTTCAGTCACATAGACCTTAATTCAGTTTCTAGAACATTCAAGAGGTTTTCCTTTTCTCATCTGCAGGTTTTTGCTCATGCTTTTCCTTCGATCTAGAGTATTCTTCCCTAGGCTCTTCCTACAGCAGCTTTCCTCTCAATCTGAAGTTCTCAGTTCAGTGTCTCCTACTTGGGGTTCCTGATCATTGTCAATGCGTTTCCTTTCTGTTACTTTTTGACTAAACTCTTTGTTTATTTCTTTCATTGAATTTTACATTTTATAATTATTTATTTCATTGCCAATTTATTGTCTGTGTTTTGTCTGCCTATCTATACGTTCCATGATAGCAAGGACCATGTGTGCTTTGCTAATGATTTTATGCCAGGTACGAAGAACATGATTGATATCAATAAAAATTTATTAAATAGATAAATGTGGGTTAAAAAGGTATACAAGACATATCACAAACCCAAAGCACTGACTGCCTTAAAAGGAGATAAATTATATATATAAATGATTACAGTATAAATAAATATATACCAAACTCCATATGAAAGACAAACGTAATGTCATGGGGATATAGAGAACATGGAAAGGCCTAAGGGCCACATTAAAGAGTAGTTGATGTTTGAACTGAATCTTAAGCTTGATTGGCAGAGACCAGAAAGAAGGCATTAAAAGCAAAACAACTTGGATGGGGATGGAAAAGTTCTACTAGGTATACGCAAGAAATAAAGCAGGAAGGACAGTAGAATTTATAGGGAGAAAAGATGAACTGTGATCAAATCATAGAGAGATTTGAATAGTGGGTTGAGGGGTTTGTGCTTTGATCAGTAGTAGAGAGAAAACTATTTCAAATTTTAAACTGGTTAGTGACATATAACAGGAAGTGTTAATTCAATAGGAGAGGTTGGGAGAGGATAACATAGAGCAGGAGTGTTATAAAATTGCCTGGAAGGATGGTGATACCGGGAATGAAAAATAAAAGAAAGCAGAGGTCCCATTCTGGCCTCTTGAAATGGTAGAGTCCACGGAAGATCCTGTAAGGATGCGGAAGCCCTCAGCACATTATAGGTAAATATTTTAGTGCAGTAGTATTTTTCAAGAGAGAGAGTACTAAAAAAGAGAGAAGGAGACAGAGTCCTCAGCTTTTATCAGAAATCTCAATGGAGTCTCTAATCTCAAAATTTTAAGGAGGCTAGTTTTCTTGACCCTAGTTTTCTTTGCTGCGGCTACTCGGAAATGCTCATCCATGGCTTTACTCTTTCCTGCTTTGTCTGAATCATTTGATAGAGTGAAACACTCAACTAAAATTCGTTAGAGTTAAAAAAAAAAAAAACAAACCAGCCTCATTGAACACACTTCTAGTGTATTTCAATTATATTCATTATTTTCCATTCAGAAGAGAGTATTTCTCTCCTCTCACTGATCTTAGCTTTTGAATCTAAGGCTAAGTATTCACATTCAGTGGGTTAAATATATCTACTCACCCTTTTAACTAACCTCCATCTGACCTTATTGAGATTTATAAATGTTGTTTCATGCCTCTAACACTGTTGCAGGGCATATACAAATACTCCAGCCGTACGCCAAGGTTATTTTTCTAATGCCAAGATCAATGGATCCAAATAGACCTATAAACAAAGAAGTGAAACACTTTGAATGTCTATCCTGGAGCTCTTAACTCTTTTTTTTTTTAAGATTTTATTTATTTATTTGAGATAGAGATTGAAAGAGAGAGAGAGCATGAGCAGGGGGCAGAGGGAGAGGGAGAAACAGACTCCCCTCTGAGCGGGGAGCCCAACACAGGACTCCATCCCAGGACCCCGGGATCATGACCTGAGCTGAAGGCAGATGCTTCACTGAATGAGCCACCCAGGTGCCCCTGCAACTCTTAACTCATGTAGATTTTCAGGAATTCTCTATTTTCCACTAAAGGGATTGAATTAGTAATGGTATCTTGCCATGCTTTTTCTAGTTGTGAATATTAGCTACGAAACCCGTGACTGAAGAGATATTTCAGAAATGTTGGTATTGATCTGACCTTGTAGTACGTGCTCTGGAATGCCAGTCCGATGATTTATTCAGTAGGATGAAAGTACTCATTCCATTCAGCTGCTAGTGGCTGGTCGCTGACAGGTTTTGCCCCCACTAACGAGAACTTTTTCAGCCATGCCCTACCCATAGTACAAGGAGTCCAAAGGCCAAAGAACATGCCCACATGGAGTCCATGCTCCTCTTTCTATCCCACTCTCTGGATACTCAGGACCCTGGAAATCCCTGCCCAAACAGACTCAAGTTTGCTTCCTTAGTAGAAAGTGGTATAATTTCATAATTATTCCATCCATTTCTGTACTTTTG
This sequence comes from Ursus maritimus, assembly GCF_017311325.1. NCBI lineage: Eukaryota > Metazoa > Chordata > Mammalia > Carnivora > Ursidae > Ursus > Ursus maritimus. The sequence goes on along the minus strand of NW_024423453.1, from coordinate 50,371,090 downwards.
ATGGAAAAGGTATGAAAGTCTCTAGCACTAAAAATATTTGGATTGTCATTGAGTAAGCATTAGATAAAAGCCATCAGTTTTTAGGAGAAACTCATTTATTATACTGAGACCAGTGAGAAATTTCTCCTAAGGTCCTCTTAAAAAGGATATTGCATATTATAAGAAACAATAATTGCAATAGCATCCTTATAATAAGTTCAGCAATGAGCTCCATAAGATAGGTTCTCGCAGTGTTCCTCATTGTAGAACATAGCTGTAATACAAAGCACAGGTAGATAAGGGCGGTTTCCCAAACACTTTTAATCTTGTGGTACAGGTACATCTCTTTATTAGTCTGGTGCAAGGAAAAAGATTACCTAGAGTAATAAAGAAAATGTACATGCTTCAAGAATATTTCACAAATACTACTTTTAGGAATGATCTTCTAAAGGACTGCCTATTTTAAATGTCCTTAAAATTAAGCCAAATGTCCCACGTAAGTACAATTTTATAAAAAGTAGGAACAAACTAAGTTTGCAAAAATCTTGGAAGAAGTGAAAGGAAGGCTTTGTTTCTATTTGAGTCTTAACCACAAAGACTTAGATTTGCAAATAGAGTTGTTAAGTTTCATTACTTCTAAATGTCTCTAAATTCTTAAAAACCTAAAAACAGAAGTCCAGCTCCCTTTATTCCTGTCTCATTTCTTTCCTTAGGCCTACTGCAAAAGCCTCTACATGTACTCTTGGATTTCTTTCATTCATTGTCTAAGCTTCAGGCAGAGTGATCTCTTCAAAATCCGTATCTAACAGCATCAAAGCCCCGCCCAAAGCCTTCCAGTAGAACAACCCCTGCTCTGGTGTAAATTCGTGCTCTCCAGAACCCCGTCCTTTGCTACCTCACTCCTGTCACTGGCCATCCACGCCAGTTTTGCACACACAATTCCTTGGGTGCTCATTCCCATGGTTTCCTAAGTTTCTAATGCAGAATAATTAAATGAATGAATTTCTACCTTGAAACTTGAAATCTCCATTTCTTTTTCTTGATTCGCTTCTGAACCAAGAAACTGGAAATTTTAAGAAAAGATTTCTCTCCCTCTAGTCTAGAATAAAATAATTTTCTAATAATTAAGAAGTTTTGAGAGATGCACCAGCTTACAAGATTCATAGTGAAATGTTCCAGGCCTTAGAAGAACAAACAAAAATCACAAACCACCTAGTCTATACCCCATTAGTACCCGGGCATGCGAAGAAGCAGGCCCATTCATGAAGAAATAATCCTTTTTTTTAAGTATTTTATTTATTTATTAGAGAGAGAGGAGGAGGAGGAGGAGGAGGAGCAGAGGGAGAAGGACAAGCAGACTCCATGCTGAGCATGGAGGCCAATGAGGAACTCTGTCCCATGACCCTGAGATCATGACCTGAGCTGAAATCAAAAGTCGGTTGCTTAACCAACTGAGCCACCCAAGTGCCCCATGAACAGGTGCCTTCTCTTACCCAGTGTGAGGTTCTGAAACTCTGTGAGTGACTATCAGTAACCAGAATATCTATCCATTTATTGTGCAAAGAACAAGTGGTAATGATGAATGGTGGAAAGAGATGGAAATCAGTGTTTGGTCAGAAAGGTTACTGAATGAAAATGAAACTTAAGCATCTCCAAAGATACAATTATCTTTTACTTTAGTATCGGACCCCCAGTTTATAAATTCATAATTGAGTTTCGTGTAAATGTGCCTTGAACATGTCTGCGTTCTTCTGCTGGAATGTTGCTACAGATATCCCCTCTAAGGAAACAGGTTTTATCTTTTTTTTTAACATATTTTGAGATAATTGAGATTCACGTATAAAAAATAATACAGAGATGTCCCCCATAACCTTTATTCAATATCCCCCATCATAGTATCTGTCATAACTATTGCACAGCATCATAACCAGAAAATTGGAATTGCAAGAATCCATTGACTTTTTTCAGATTTTTACATGCAGTAAAAGTTTTACATGCATTTGTGTGTGTGTGTGCGTGTTTAGCTCTATATATCATTTCATTGTGTGTGTCGATTGGTGTGATGACCACCACAGCCAAGATACAGAATAGTTCCATCACACAGTACCTTTTATAACTTCACTTACTTGCTCCCACTCTCCCCTATCCCACCCATACCCCCTGGCAGCCACAATCTGTTCTCCATTTCTGTACATTTTTTTTTTAATTTCAGGAATATTACATAAATGGAAGCCTACAGTATGTAACCATTTGAGATTAGGTTTTTTCACGCAGTATAATTTCCTGGAGATTCATCCAGGGAGTTTTGTGTACTAAATAGTTTATTCTTTTTTATTATAGAGTAGTATTTGCTAGAACGATGTATCACAGTTTCTTTAACCATTCACCTACTATAGGATGAATTGTTTCCTATTTTTGGTTAGTATAAATAAAGCTGCAGAACATTTGTATATAGGTTTTCCATGTAAACATAAATTTCTATTTCTTTGGAGTAAATGCCCAACAGTGCAATTGGTAGATTGCATGATAATTACACGTTTAGTTTTATATGAAATTGCCACACTGTTTTCCAGATCAGCTATGCCATATTACACTCATACCAGCATTGTATGAATGATCTAGTCTCTCTGAATCCTGACCCGCACTTGGTGATGTCATTATTTTTTAGTATGGCTTTAATTTGCATTTTCCTAATGGCTAAAGAAGATGAACACATTTTCACATGCTTATTTGCCACTTGGATATCCTTAACTGTGAAATGTCTTTTCATGTCTTCACCCATTTTCTACTTGGATCATTTGTTTTTTATTATTGACTTTTGAGAGCTTGTTATGTATTTTAGATATTGGCCCTTTGTCAGATATGTGATCTGCAAATATTTTTTCCCAGTCTTAGCTTGTCTTTTCATCCTCTTAAGAAGGTATTTTGCACGAAGTTTTCAATTTTGTTGAGGTCCAATTTTTCTTTTATGGATTGTGCTTTTAATGACAAGTCTAAGAATGTTTCCCCTAGCATTTGAAGATTTTCTCCTTTTATTATCTAAAAAATTCATACTTTCATGTTTTAAATTTATGTCTGTGGTCTATTTTGAGTTAGTTTTTGTATAAAGTGTGAGGTTTCAGTCAATATCTTTTTCTTTTCTTATGAATGTATAATTGTTCCAGCACTGTTTTTCAAAAAGACTATTCTTCCTCCACTGAATTGCTTCATACCTTTTTCAAAAATTAGCGGAGCATATTAGTGTGGGTCCATTTATGGATTCTTTATTCTATCTTGTTGATTTAGATGTCTATCCCTTTTTTTTTTTAAAGATTTTATTTATTTATTTGACAGAGATAGAGACAGCCAGCGAGAGAGGGAACACAAGCAGGGGGAGTGGGAGAGGAAGAAGCAGGCTCATAGCAGAGGAGCCTGATGTGGGGCTCGATCCCGTAACACCAGGATCACGCCCTGAGCCGAAGGCAGACGCTTAACCGCTGTGCCACCCAGGCGCCCCTTAGATGTCTATTCCTTCACCAATACCACAATCTTGATTACCGTTGCTTTATAGTAAGCCTTAACATAAGGTCTCGCGGTTCCTCCTACTTTATTCTTCTTTTTCAAGATTGAATTAGCTATGCTAGGCATGTACCGTTCAATGTAAGTTTGAGAATAAGCTCACCTATATTATTATAGATTTTCACTTGCTGAGGATATTTAAAAGTAATGGTTAAGTAAAATATCCCCTTTCTTCCTTTGTATAGTGTTTATTGTCAAATAGAAGATTATTGCAACTAAGTATAGCAATCATCTTCATTAAAACAAAACTTGTGCTAATATTACTATAGATCTGCCATTAAGAATAAAACATTCAGGACCATGTAAAATTTTGGTAGTGTCATATATATTTATGGTGCCGCTTGTCTGAGAAAAATTGGATACAGAAAAGACTTATCATGGAATCTTGTTTTGGCCCCATGTGCATACATCATCTTAGAAAAGCACAGAGAAACTTGGTAGAAGAACACGGTTCTCAAAATAAGTGGCTTTGTGACAGGAATGGTGTGGTCTGAGCTATCCTGCCTTTCTTCGACCTTGGATAAAGAACAAGCTCTCCAGTCCGTAGCTGAGATGAGATACTTTAGGTTTCCTGTTTTGTCATTGCCACAATACTGCTGTGTCCTCCACCCTGGAGAACAACTTGACAACTCTTTTTTTTTTTTTTTTTTTGAAGTCACATCACAAGTATATCTTTTTCAAACAATTTCTTTCCCTGGTTGCTTTTAATCCTGGTAGTGGATAAACCCTACTTAAAGCCTGTAGTAGATAATTTTCATGGTTTCCCCTCAGCCCATGGCCACATTTCCCTGAAAGCTGCCATGTTTTTATGTGACCCTCGTCTTCCCAAGCCTGGCCAGAGATGGATGGACCAGACCTGGATGCGTGACCCTAGCTCTTCCTAATCTTTCTTCCCCAGGAGTTTGGAATCTGATTCAGAGCATGTTAGTCACTCCGAGGGCATAACAACCCAGCAGCCAAGGCTGTCACCATGTGAAAGTCATCCTTAGCCAACACTCCTGGAATCCATTTAGACCAATTTTCTGTGAGCCTAAAGATGAATACTAACTTTGTATTTTACCAATGGAAAAATGCACTAGAACATAGGCGAAGCTAGGGGTATGTCTCTTATGTATCAATTTGCCTCTAAAGTAGAGGGATAAAAGAAAAAGATATCTGAACATGTGAACATGGAGAAGAATAAATTATTTCTGGCAAAAATACCCTAAGGATATATTTCCAAATCCATAAGTATGGGTGGTTTCCTGGAAGCAAAGTGTACTACATGGTTGGGTTTTCTTTTTTTTTTTTTTGCTTTGCTTTTATGCTGTTTTCTCCAAAAGCTGTATCTAATTATTGTGCATCATTTAGGAAGTTGCGTTAGATAGACTGAAATACGTTTTAGTGTCCCCATGTTCTTACCCTTCCATATCCTCCACATTGTACCTTGCCATATTTACCTTTCTTATTTTCTTTAGTAAAACTTCAACCAGGAACGACTGCATCAAATGCATACTAGAAATGTATGCAGAAAAGAAACTGGTGTGAGAGGCTGCTTTGGTGCATTTTAATATACGTAATTTTCAACACAGTGCTTATTTTGAGAAAACTGTAAGACATAAAGCTTTAAAAAAGAACCATTGACTGTTCAGAGGAAGGCATATAAATATCTAGAAAGTTAGAAGAAAGAATGAGGTCATTTTTATGGTCCAGATGCTGGATTGAGCATCACGTAGCAGGGCGTGATGCTTTTCCTGTTACCTCCTCACAGCTCTTCCTTCTTTCATTGAACACGAGATACACGGGGAGAGGTTCTTTCCCAGGGAAGGGGCCAGGCTTCTCTTGTTTTCGATTTGACACTTGTGACTCAGCGCCCTTTATTGTTTAAACCTCTCGTTCCCTGAAATTCCCCTTCCCTCTGATGCTGCAGGATCCTGCCCACATCCTCTCGTCTACGTGGGCAATTCACTCTCCAAGCTAATTTGCTCTGCTTCCGAATGCATCACAGGAAAGCCCAAGAACAAATATTGCCCTCAGTTTTTTCCAATTAAGACTTATTCATTGTGTTCGTTTCCATTTCCAGCTTTTACAAGCTCTCCCTCTTGTCCTTCACACAGTTGGTTTACTAAGACTTGGATTGCATCTTCATTCGTAGGAAAAACTGAAACTATTAGCTAGTTGATTACTGGAAACAATGCCAAACACCTAAATTTCTCCCAAACTAAATGTATTTTTAAAATACTGAATGTGCTTTTATTTTCCTTAGTGCTGGAAAAGATCTCCATTTCCCTAGAATTCAAATGTACGTAGCAAACCCCTTTGACCTTGTATCAAACCCCTTCTGAAATGAGCGCAATTTCTACGTACTTTGTGTACCAATAATGGGTTCAGTTGATACAGATATAAAACGAAACTTGAGACCACTCTTCCCCATTCTGGGTAAGCTTATGCCAGCAGAATAACAAAAACTATTGTTCATTTAAGATAATGAGAGATAATGTGTGTTGAACACTTTCTATATGCCAGGCTCTCTTTTAAAAGCTTAACCTGTAACATCTCATTTAATTCTAATGAGAATCCTGTGCTGTATGCTGTCCCCACGTTAGCCTCAATTCACAAGAGATCACTGAAACACAGAGAACTTATGTGAGTTGTTCAAGATTACACAGCTCAGGGCAGGCAGAACTGGGAGCAAAAAACAGTCTATCCAGAAAATATGCCTTTAAACTTTATCCCACACTGCCTTTTGGCAATGTAAGAAATGCATAGAATAATTGAAAGTCTCTCTTTTAATGAAATATTATGTTTAAATACAGCCAGTAGAGGATTCATTCTCAGCCACTGCCTTTGCATTTTTTACTTTAAAACTGTCTCTCATTGTGATCCCATTTACTTGGTTCTTACTCGTATTATAAAATGATAGTAAGGTGTTTCCTACTCAGTGGAACAGGAGTAGAGAAATGTTACGTCTTGATAACAGATGATTAAATACAGTGTATAAGATGATGTGTGTAAGATGCAAAAAGATCAGTTACGGTTGACCCTTGAACGACACAAGTTTGAACTGTGTAGATTCATTTACATACAGAATTTTTACAGTACAGTGATATAAACGTATTTTCCTTTTGATTATCTTAATAACATTTTCCTTTTTCTGTCTGACTTTATTATAAGAACACAGTATGTAATACATATAACATACAAAGTAACTGTTAATCTACAGTTTACGTTATCGACAAGGTTTCCCGCAGTAGGCTATTACTAGTTAAGTTTTTGGAGAATCCAAAGTTATACACAGATTTTCAACTTCATGGGAGGGGGAGTGGCCCCCCTTACCCCTACGTTGTTCAAGGTTCAATTGTATATGTCTCTTTCCATCCTAGACTTCTTTTCTTTAAATCTCCATTTCCAAATGCGTCTTTGATATCTCCACATGGATCTCTCACAAGCATTACAAATCTACTTTCTGTAACTCCTACCACCACACTCCACCTTGCTTACAAACGCAAATCTGCTTTTTCTTTTAGTTTTCGTTGTTTCAGTTCGTGAATCAGCCACTTACAAGAAAAAGCAAGAATTATCTTAATTTTCTTGCTCCTTTTCCCCAACATTATTTCTGAAATACTTTCTCTTCTTCTACCTCGGTGGAAAGCCTTACTTGAAACCCTGTCGTTCCCCAATTAGTCTTCTCAAATAGTGCCTTAGTTATCATTTCCATTCTACTTTCCAAACAGCTGGCAGATGAATTTCCTAACATGCAAATCCCATCATGCTCCTCATTCGCTTCCTTTCTCAGCAATTCCTCATACCTCTAGGACTAAGTAGGTTTTTCCTACCCTCCTTGGCTTCCCTCCTCAAATGTCCATACACACTTTTCAATTCAATTACATCAAAGCATACTCAGTTTCTCACTAAGCCAGATGTTCTATGACTTTGTTAAATGTTCAATGACTGCATATATTGGTGCTTCCCAACCCCTACTTAATCACCTGGCCAACTTCTATTCTTCCTCCAGGAGAAATCAATCACTACCCCCTTTTGAAGTGTTTTCTCATTGAAATCCCACATCCACCAACTAAATTAGGTATTCTTTCCATGTGCTGCTATGTTACTGATGCTTTTCCATTTACTAGGTTTATAAATGATGGAATTTAATCATACTTGTTTCTAATCTTTTGTGTGTGTGTGTATCTCTTCAATGTGAAGCTTTTGAGGACAGAGACTATGTGTTCATCATCCTCCATATTTGAGCACCTTAAATTGTGCCTGATACATGGTAAGTGCTCAATAAATGTTTGTTGAATTGAATTGAAATTTTGATACATGTCCTAAAATGGTGATTAACAAAGAGCAGAAATAGTGTTGGCTGCCCTGAACAATAACAAAAGTGAAACAACAGAACATTGAATAGAACAGAAAATAACTTTCAGAGCATGTTATGGCACTTTGCACAATAATCCAATTGCCTCCATATTTTTTATATATCTATGTTATTTTATAATACAAGCAATGCTCAAAGATTTCTGGTAATGGTACTTCAAGATTTTGAATCACCAAGATTCAATTATTTATGATATAGTTGATCTTTTATCACAAAAAATAGCCATATCACATCAACCTAAAAGTAAAAAATGGAATCATACTTATTATAAACTAGTTTCCTCTATTTTCTAAACTGCCCTGCAAAAACTCTAGACTTTTCACAAATTCCTCCTGAATAGTTCTTGGAGACCTTAGGCAGGTACCCAAGTATGCTAGGTAAACGAGTACCATTGACTATGTGTGGTACCTGCCATGCTTCTCCTCTGCTGATCCTGCTTGCCCAGGCTGTCTCTTCTATCTCTGCTAAGGTTGTTTGTTAATAAGTGTCTTTGTGTTAAGTAAGATGATATCTGTGCCAAGAGTCCTAATGGCCAAACCTCTCCTCTCCAAAGAGACTGCTTTTAAAGCCAGCTTGGATTACCCAATAGACAGGTTAAGTACATGCTTAGAGCACTAACAAAATATAGGCATCAGAAAAACTTGCCTAAAAAATTTATTGACTATTCAAAAATATTCATTGATTTAGTTTTATAGCAAAATCTTAACTTATTCAAATGTTCTTATATTTATTTAGCAGCTTAGAATTATTATTATTTTTGAACATCCATGTGAGAGAAGTAGCGTAATCTTTTCAGTCTCAAAGCCTCTAGACATCTCATGGCAGCCCTCACTGACACGAATGTCTCCTGCTGGCCAGGCACTGCAGATGCCCACTGTGAAGGGTGCTTATGTCTGTGCCGCCAGCCCCATCTCATATTTGAAAATCAAATATATGCTTGACATTTTCCAGATTTTTTTTTCCTTTTTGGCCTATTTTTATTACAACTCCCTTCTCTAGTGCTCAGTGGTGAATTCATGGAGACTGAACTAAAGGACATTCTCACAACTGTATTCAGAAATACTCTTCTTTTCAGACTTTGGCCTATGCTCATAATGGTCTTTTCCTCTTGGAATAAGTTGCTTACGGTGGAGACTCTTGGTGCTTTCTATAGGTAGACTCTGGGTAGAACCCTGCCCCCGGCCCACTACCAACAGCACAGATAGGTTTAAAGCAAGGGTCACTAGAACTAGGTTCTATATAGGAAACCTGGTTCACTAAGATCTTTTTAATAATTTTTCAGTCACAGTTGAAAATAATATGTTTAATTTTCTCAAACTCTAGTAAACAGGACTATCCCTTATCCACACCATCTGATTAATTGAGATGTTACTGTATCATTTTGATCTCAGAATTTTAAAATAAACGTTCAAGGACTTCTAACAGAATCAAAGAACACAAACCCTTCCAAAAAAATAAACATAACTTGTGTTAAAAATGATTAAAGAAGACAGTTTGGGTGATATAAAAAAATCTTTATTTAACACTTCATGAAGCAGGCAACCTCCATTCCAAGGGCCCCAAGAACTGCATAATAGGGCAGACAGCAGGGAGCTTTTACAGGATCAAGAAAAAAGAACAGGGAAAAGTAGAAAGTAGAAAATGAATAAGGAACAATGAAACAAGCATAGAGCCCCAAGGTTGGCTTGGCATTTCGGTATTGGCTTGGGGATTGGGGATTGGTTGACATACTGCATTTTTTATTGAGTGGAGCATTTACAGGGATGTGAAAGTTACCTAAGTTTCCATTTGCTCTCATGACACCCTGGGCAAGAGTGGCTCCATCTTGGGCCTAGAAACTTATTTCAACACTTGCTACATGTTTCCCCTGTCTGAAACATCCCTAAATAGTTCAGGGTTGAGTAGAACCTCAGGAAGTCCGTAGGTGAACACATAGTTTTCACCTAATCATTCCACATGCAATATTCAGGTGGCCTCACATCAGTTGTTTGGACAAGGAGTGGGCAAGGGGGAGAGGATTTCCTTCTAATCTGATCGCAGAACATCCCTGGGTTTCACTGAGTCTGTAGGAAAATTTCCCAAAATGAACTGTAATGATTTTTCTCAGTTAAAAGCAAAAGAGTGGCAATGACAGTAACAATGAGTGCCAAATTTGCTTTGATTCTGTTTTGCAGGCCATCTGCTCTTCCCTTTGTGCTCTGTATTGTAGCGTCTGTTGAGAGTGTTGAGTGAGACAACTGGAAATAAGCAAAATAGACTCTACTTTACTGAATCCTCAATTGCTACAACGCATAGTTTTGTTGTTTAAGAAGTCATCTTTAAATATAAAACTGAAATAAATACAGGAAATTCAAGTGATTTTGAGATATATGCTATATTAGCTCGACAGAAACAAACAAAAAATACAGTGAATTAAAAAAAAAGATAGTTTATTTCTCTATCATGTAATAGCCAGAGGTTATTTGTCCAGAACCAGCTGGGAGGCTCTGCAGGGACACATTTTGTTTGGTTCTTGTTTGATGTCTGCCAGGCCAAGGAGAAGTCATACCCAGATCTGACGGAGAAGACTAAATATCACCCAGAAATCCTAACTGCATACTGCATGGAAAAAACACAAGGGATTTTGAGTTGTCTTTTTTGGGGAAGTGGAAGAATTGTATTAATAGAAAGAAGAGAATGTGTGGGATTTGGAGGAGGAGGGAAGTACAGAGGGGCAGACTAAAGCCCTCTGTCTCCCTGTATTCTTTCTTTCCTTCTTACACTAGCAATAGAATTCCTCAACCTTGACCTGGGCACATGCATCCCTTCACATAGCTACACGCTATTCTCCCAGGCTCTCTTGCCAATGTCAGGCCAATGAGGTATGGAAGAACCTGAGGTATGCCATTTCCAGGTTATCTCTTCATGGATGCTTACTTTGCACTCTTCCTTTTCTTTTGCCTAGAAAATGGTGACAGCTGGAGAAATCTTGGAAAGTGTAGGTTGAAGACAAGAGGCATCCCCAGCCCTGGAATGCTCACCTTTGGAGTGTTCATTTATTTAAGCACCTGTGACAGCTTCTAAAACCTGGCATAAAGAAGTAGAGTCTATGTCTCCTCCCTTTGAAGGACTTGTGACTTCTGCTCCCAATGAATTATGGCAAAAGTGACACTATGTGACTTCCAAGGCTTGGCCAGAAGAGGCCATGTGATTTCCACTCAGTTTTTCTTAGAACTCCAGGCTCAGGATGTCTGTTGGAACCCAGCCGCCTTGCTGTATCAGGCCCAGGACTCGTGGAGAGGTCACATATAAGGGCCTGGTTGACAGTCGCAGCTAAGCCCAGCCTTCAAGTCCTTCCAGCCAACGTACAGAAATGTCAGTAAAGAACCCTGCAGACAATTCCTGCCCCTTGTCATTTGGATCACCCCCAGAACTTCCCGTCTTCCTGGCTGGGGCCCAGACATGTTAGAACAAAGCAAGCCATCCCTGCTCTGTCTTAGCTCAATCCCTAACTCATAGTATCTATGAGTGTAATTAAGTGCTCTAAATATTTTGGGGTGTCCTTATTGAAGCCACTTAGCCTATACATTAAATTAAAGAATTCCAGATCAAAAATTATTTAAATAGTGTGTTAAATAAATTTTAAAAAAGACTATTTTAAGCACCTAACAAAATCCAGAATGCTAATTAGCTATGTCAGATAGAACCATTTACCTATACTTAAGCAACCACCAGATTAGGGGATTCTGACAAAAGCTGTTCAGATCTCTGGAGGAAAAATGGAGACTGCTCTGAAATTTGACCCTCTCATGTTATATCCTGGGCATTTGTCTGATTTGCTGGATTGATGCCATTCATACCTCTGTCTCCTTTTCCTAATAACTCGCTGCTCAGTGGTCTGAGGGTAGAATAGGTTTAAGTCTAGTTTATGATGTATTCCTACCTAATAAACTTCTGATTGAAAACTTTCCTGTTAACCTTTATATCTGGGCTGGTACATGTTTCTACAGTCATTAAATAATTAACCACTTGCCTCTGAATTTGCCTTTGAGTCTGAGGATACACACATACACACACACACACACACACACACACACACACACTGATAGCCCTTGCTGTGACAAGGTCCACAACACCTATGTGTTCCAACTCCATAACTCAATAGTCTGTTTTTAGAGGGGGTGACTCTCATCTCTATTATTTTTCTACCTTTATCCCTAGTAGGATGAAAACATACACTACAAGTGATAGAGATAGATATAGACATAAATTACAATACTTTCTTGGGCCAAAGGCCACCACATTTGAGAGAAAGAAAAAGAGATTGTGGTTGATGAAACTAACCCCCAAGAGACCATGTACATCAAAAACCTTTTGTTGTCTTATATAGTTGAAATCCTAGTAAGTGATGGATCAAGGATGAACGATGCAACAGCCATACCTCTTCATAGTTGGAAATATAGCAAGGAATCAAAAACCAGCTTTAATTCTGTTCACTTCTACTTTTCTCTACTCACTTCTGCTTTATCAGCTCTTTTCTTCTGATGTTGCAGATGATAGGAAATTTCTGCAGGACAGGTTGAATTTATTTTAGCAGCTTATATAAACTATCTAAACCACATAAAATACTTTTCTCAAAATAAAGATTCTTGTGTTCGCTTTCTTGAAAGTACTCAGGGAGTCCAGGGCAGAGTGAGGTTCGAGGTGTGGATGCAAAGGCCAGAGACCCAGCTCTTCCTCCCGAATCCATCACTTGGCAACCCCAACCAAATCTCTGATTGGGAAGCCCAGGTTCCTCAAATGTAAAAGATGGGTTGTATTAAACTCTTTCTAAAGTGTCTTCCATTTTTAAGATTTTGCAAACATATTGATTTAAAGAATAGTAGTTAAGAGTGTGGGCTCTCAAGCCCTTAGCCTGGGCTTGAATCCCAATTCTCCCACTTACCATCTGTGTAACCTTGAGTGACTGAATTAACTTTTATGTATCTCAGCTATGTCATCTAAAACATGTGCAATTGATGGTCCCTACCTCATTCGGTTATGTGAGGATTAAATGAGGCAACATGTGTATAGTGAATTACATAGTTCCTGAGACATGGAGGGCTCAATGAGCATTTAAATCGTTATGCATAAAAAATCCACCCATTATTTCATGTTCATGAGAGAGCTCAGAGACCCAAGACCACAAGACCAATAAGTTGTGGAGCAACATCTCAACCATGGCTATGGTTGACCACAAATACCCAGAAAGTGTGGCTTATTGAAAATTCTAGGAAATGGCTACATATAACATCTCCGAATCTTCAGAATATGTCATAGAGTTATTTGAAGACAGTATGTTTGAACTCCTGAGTTTGTTATTATTATGTTTGTCTACTTTTTTAGTGTCCCTTTCTGGCAAGCTTTATATTTTTCATTTTTCTTTGGCAGTGAAAGCCACTTGTTTTGTTTTGGGTTCCATTTCTATGAAACAGTCTGAATTTCCTAGTCCAACACTTTCTTCCAGGATTTTCCCAGGGGCACATAGAGGAGAAAAATACAATATGGGTCCTTATATTAGCCAGGCATCAGACATTAGAAATTTCCAAGTTAACCTTTTCTTTACTAGCAGGATAATATCTTTACCCTTTACTCATTTATTTTTACAACCTGGACAGGGGAGATACGCAGAAAGACAAGAACGCGAGTGATCCTGAGTCAGATGAAAGAGAAAGAAGAGAAGGCAGACTGAAGCCAAACCAGGGTAGCAAAGGTAAGTAAAACCCTATGGGTTCAAATAATACTCATCACCTGCCATTTCTGAGCTCCAAGTCCTGCAAGCAGGATCTATGCTCCTTACTAAGAGCAGTACACGCAAAAACAACCAGATCACGGTTGAAATTTTCAGCCCTATTTTCCCCTCTAAGAAACTGGGAGAGATACTAAGAATGTTCATTGCCTTCAGATATTATTTCAAATAACGGTGAAATGATCCCTTGCCCTTATCACTTTCTTTTATTTAAGAAATAGCGACTAAAAGCTAATGCTATGCCAAGTACTCAGCCTGACTTTTGGTAGGGGTTGCGGGAGCGCTAAGACATAGAATGTCCGGGTTGTGATGACAGACTCCTGGTGTGGTGGTGTCTGATGAAGACGCCGGGCACGTAATACTAGTAATAACAATAATGGGAATAGAACGCAGTGATCCCAGGAGTGGAAGAAAAGAGCTGTTTGCGCTGACCTGATTATAGAACAGCTCCTGATTGGTACGCTGCTGTGGGTGACTGACACCCCGTGAGTGGGTAAGAGAGCATTTTCTCTGTGTGGCATCTTCCGAATCAGTCAATGTTACAAAGAACTAACGAGGCTTCATAGCAGGGGTGATGCTTTAAATCCATTCTCAGAAGCTTATCAGATGCTAAAGGACTTTTGATTGATAAACATAAAATCAAGTTACACTTCTTGAATATACACAGGCTGGGAGACGGGACAAATCTGCTCAGCCTAGGAATGAAGCCTGATAATTTGAATGTGACTAATAAGAATTTTGCCAAGAATCATAAAAAGTAAATGAAATAGGCTAGTGGGACAGGCCTCGTGCACAAAGCCAAATATAAGCTCACGCAGCTGGGTTAGCCCTCGCTGAAATGCTTGAAGTAGGCACAATCTGACTTTGAAACCCTATAGTATGCTTCCAGCTCTTTCTGTTCCTGGCCTGGCAACCAAGGTGCCCTCTAGACCCCTATTCTCTCGCCACCCTTTTATCCTGTTGACAGCTAATTGCACAGAAATCCCCCTCTAAAGCATGAACCAAAAAGTGATTATACCTCACTCCACATTTCCAAAGGGCCCCTGAAGAGTACAGACCCCTGGAGCTTTAAGATGGGGGTATCTAACAGCCAGACTTCGGTTTGTGGTGGAGGCGTTATCTGGAGGCCACGGGATTTTCTGCCTGTTACTGCCCAGCACATCGGGAACAACTTATTCTGTCATCTCTGTCAGGTAGCCTGAGTGCGAACTGCTTTTGGGGACAGGGCTGTCCAGTTGGAATCTCTTCAGCCTTCAACAGCGTTTCTCAAGATAAAGTCTTTTTTGATCTTTCTTAAAATGATGACAATCAAATTCTCGCCTTCTTTTGGATGAAGAGACCGAGAAGTAAATGTCAAGAACAAAATATCCTCACAGAGCCACATAGCAACAATATCAGTGTCTTTTCAAACTGGCCAAATCATTGAGCTGCAAAATAACTCATCATTGCTGTTGACTTTAGACTAGCTCGCTCTCCTTCTGGGTCCTCACCCTCTCTTCACTCCACTTCATTTTGGAAAGAACAAACAATTTTAAGATGCACTTCAAAGTGAACCTTTTAAATATTTATTGAAAGCATTGTCTCAGTCCTCTCAAAAGATAGTTCAAATTCTTAGCCAACTGCTTTCCATGTTTTTTTTTTTCCTCCCTGCACCAGGATGTATATTTAAAATAACTTTTATTTACAAAACCGTATCTTAGCAACAGTGGCACAGCACAAGAGTGTGTTATCTAAAGCAAACCAATTCTGGCCATAAACTATATAAGCGAAGCAGCTAAATGTGATTGGTATAGCTCTCCCGAGATACCATGAGCCTGAGGTGTTACATGAGATTAAAGGCATATTTTTCAGAGACCTGGGATGATCTATTATCCATGTTTAACTCAAGGGATGGACCTCACTTTTTATTCCTAATTACAGAATCATAAAATTTTGGAGCTGAAAGGGGTATTGGAGGCTTCCTAGTCCAGTCCTGTGATGCTATAATGGGGTGAGGGGAAACAAGGGAAAAAAAGATAACTGACCTTCTTCAGAGCACACAGGTGGTTAGTAGCAGCACGGGGCCAAGAAATCAAGTTTCCTAACTTTTCATCTGGTAACTCCAGTAACTTGTGTGAGAACAGTGGTCTTGTCTTTATTGCACCTGAATCCATTTAAATGTTCTCTTTGAAAATGAACTTCTGAATGAATTGTTCCAACATGTATGTAGATTTGAAGAAGCTTCGTTTTTTGTGCAAAAAATAAAGAGATGATATTTTCATTTTACATAATTCACAGCCCACGGCTATTACCTTGGCAGAGATCTAAGCGATTGCTTGTGATCGATGACAAACTCTATTTGTTTGTGCGTGTCCAAATTAAGAGATACTCATCCAGTTCAGTAAGATGCTGTGACAAGGGCTGGTTCTGGAGTTGGACTCCCTCAGTATGAACGCCAGCTCTACTTTCTAACTGCTAGTGTTACCTTAGGAAAGAGGCTGACACCCCTGTGCATCCGTGTCCCCCACTAAAAAATTGTAGATATGTTCATATTTGTAGGGGTCTTGAAATAATTAAATGAGGTCATTTATTCAAAATGCTTTAACAGCTCCTGGCAAATAGCACATAAATATCTCTTAGCTATTTGAATTTGTAATGGTAGGGAAGTTATTAGGAGGATGCCAATGGTAAGTTCTGACCATGTCTTTCTTCTTTCGTTCTGAGAACCTCTATTTAAATTCTAAGCAGTTAGCCTTATTATGAAGGATACTCTCAGTGGCTGTTCCAAAGCAAAGGGCAAAGTGTTTTCATTCATTTCCCCATATTTTGTTTTTTTGTTGTTTTGTTTTTTTAGTTCATCTGATATGCAATAGATGTATTTGCAAGATGGCTAGCCAGTTGTAATCTATGGCCTTGAAGCAAAGAGGAAAAAAAAAAAAAGACAAAAATGCCTTTTCATATGATTTAAGAACCTGTGACGTCAATTCCATTAAGATGATGTTCAAAAAACTAAGTTGGCAGGTTTAAAAAATTTTTTGAACATTTACTTAATTGAAAATAAGTGAAAAAAGGAACTGAGGCCCTGAAAGGTTAAATCACTTATTTTACATTAAACAAACAAACAAACCCAGTTGTCAATTTTGCTGCATCAGTGTATTAAGAGGAATTTAAGAAAAGTCTGAATTTTATGCTTTTTATTCAGGCGTGAAAGAAGCAGCCTCTTGAGATTTTCATATGGATTCGCAAGGCTGAAAATCAAACTTCGCTCTACAGACTACTAGGCAATCTATAAGATGAACAAAAAGTTCAGAAAAGATAAGCAATCTTGATAATGGCATGAAGATATTCTTAGTACACCAAAGCATTATTGATAAATCATTAAAAGCTGTTGCATGAAAACTATTGGAGTATTTAAAAAATATCATAAATAATTAAAATGAATTTTTTACAGCTGTAATTGTAACACAGCTAGTAAAACTAACGAGGAAAAAGTTTGCCTTGATTTTTGACTAGAACCAGCAGTTATGCACTCCTTAAAGTCTACATTGGTATTTAAGAGTAAAAGGAAAGACAATGTTTTCAAAATCATAAACTTAAGTGTTAGCTGGTGTCCATTAATACTGATAATTTGGGTCATATCCTTGATCTAATCAGTCCATGATATTTGCATAGTTCATAACCATAAAACTTACATTAAAGTTGCATAAAGCATAAACATTTTTAAAACGTTTTTAGCTTTATTTTTTATCTACTTACAAGGCAGTTTTGCCATATTACTCTTTAACAAAAGATGTAAATGAGAGTCAGATAAATTAGATTAACCACTCTGAAGAAACACAGCTGGTTAGTAAGGGAGCTGAACTCAGATTCCAGGTCTCCTGAATGCCAGACCGAGGGTTTTACTGATCAGCTCAAATCAAGGACATCGGATTTCCTTCTTTTTCTGCCCCAGGTTATCCTGAGGAATTTTGTGCTCCTGGTTAGAATGCCTAAACCTCTTCCAATTACTATAGCTCTTTCCTCAAGGGATGAACAAAAACTACCTTCAAAAATGTCACTGAGGATTTTTGCTAAAAACATTTTTCTGCCTCTGACGCTAGACTTTCTGAATCAGGAGTGGGACAGTTTAACAAGCTCCCCAGGTGATTCTTATACGCACTAACGAGAGCCACTAGCCAACAGGATAAAGTCCAATTTCAAAACAAGGCCCTCTTGCCTACATCTTTGAACTTCTAATTGCAATTCTGTCCATTGAGCTTTGTGATTCAGCAAAATCTTTCTACTTAGATCTCTCTGACCATACCTATCCACTCACACCTCTGGGCCTTTGTACTCATTCCCTCTGTCTGGAAAAATTTTTTCCCCACCCATCTCCACCTATTTAGCAAACTAATCATTCCCGAAACTAGGTCAGGCTGCTCCTTTTCTCAGTCTTTCCTTTATACCTAGAATCAAAAGCAATCACTTCTGCTACTCTTTCTAGGAGCATGTGTATTTGTTTGCTTGCATCTTTGCAAACTGCTGCCCTTAGTTCCTAGCTATAAAGGAAATGAAAGTGTTCAGAACAAGTCTCCCCTGAATGTGCTATTTTGGCAGGTGGATGACTTGGAGCTGGAGACAATCAAGGCTCTGCAGGCTCAAGAGAAACTTTTGTTCCTCCCTTAACTACCTAGAAGAATCTAAACTGGGTGTCCTTCTCAGAATAAGAGCTATTATCAGAGAGATAAATTTTATCTGAATGACCCATCCGTATGGCAGGGCAAACATCTACTTACCAAACAGCTGCTCTTTTTCTAATTGCCCTGTGAATTGCCCTCCTCCTCTATGAAGCCCCAGGCTCCTATCCCATTGCTTAGCTCAGGCTGGCACAAACACCTTACTTGACCTTTCTGTCTTTGAACATCTCATATATGTAGGGTTTGTAAACGTACAAAATTAAACTTTATTTTCTCCCATCAATCTGTTTTATGTCAATTTAATTATTAGACCAGTCAGAAGAACCTTTGAAGGACAGAGGAAAATTCCCCCCCAACAGAAACCGTAAATGTTTGATGAAAGAATAACAAAGTGCGTAGTGTTGTTTTAACTGTCACCATAATACTTCTCCAGATTGTTTGAGTTGTAACCACATACAGACTATTCAACTATGGAGTGCCAACAATTCCAGATGATACCAT
The DNA here is from genome assembly GCF_017311325.1 of Ursus maritimus. Classification (NCBI taxonomy): domain Eukaryota; kingdom Metazoa; phylum Chordata; class Mammalia; order Carnivora; family Ursidae; genus Ursus; species Ursus maritimus. The sequence continues at coordinate 50,352,270 of NW_024423453.1, read as the reverse complement.
TGGTGTCCAAATGTAAACCATTACCTATGATATTCATCGTGCTAGATAGAATAAAAACATATTTCAAAATTCCCTTTAGGCAATGCTTATGCCAATTGGAATAATGTTCTAGATCTTCTTTCTTTCTTTTTTTCATCTTTTTAGGTCAAGTGCCTCTCAGAGTTAGAGACCGTTGCTTATAATACCAAAAAGCGGCTTCTATAGTTTCACTAACATTATACACAGATGAAAACATTTGGAAGTGCTGACTTCCTTCAAAGCCTTCATTTTTCTTTCTTCCTTTTGCTCTTACAGACCAAATAACTGTTTGCTGACCAGTATTATTTGTTTACAATTTAGTTCCTGTGGAATCTGATGTTGATTTACAGTTGCTGCTCTTTAAGGAAACCATGAAATTCCAGTAGACATTGGGTGCTTTATTTTGTATATTCCTCTTCTAGCCAGGGGCAATTCTACACCTCAAGACTCCTAATTTTGAATTTTGAATGTGATATATACATACATAGATAATGGTCCCCAGAACCATTTATTACAAATAATCATTTTTTGGATACTGTAATCAGATAAATTAGATGGAGAGCAGAGAAAATTATAATAAAAAATATCAAGCAAAGTGATAAATAGGCTAAAGTCCTGAGAAAATATCCTTGAGTTAGATAAGCTTGAAGATGGCCTTGGGTATTATCATAGATAAGTCAATGGTTCCTTTTGCAAGAGTATATTTTTTAAAATATGGTAGAGTTAAGACAGAACTAAATAAATAACATAATAAAAATGTAAACGAAGTGTCATAGGAACACTGGGGGGAGAGGAATAATGCTGACTTGGGGAATTAAGGAAGACTACAAGGAGTAAGAACCATTTCAGATGATTTTTTTTAAATAGGAATATAAAAATATGGAAGAACAGAGAAGAAGAAGAGCAAAGTTAAAGAATTTTATTTTGGGGGCCATGTTTTGCCAATATTGTTCTATTTTGTTAAATGCTGGAGTTCAGTTTGTAGGATGAATTGCCTTAGAGTGGCCTGCAATGTTTGCAAAGCCCATTGCTCTATTTATAACTTTACACAGAGTAGCAGCGGTTATGATGAAGTTAAGTTGATAAATATCATAAAATGTGAGTGAGTCTACAAGTGATCAGGGTAGAAGATCATGGTTACATTCAGCAATCCGCCTAATTATACATTGCTCACTTTCCCCACTTTATTTAAAAAAAACAAAAAAATAAACAAAACCCTCAACTTTCATTGTCTTAGGAAAAAACTAACATCGACTAGGCAACAAGTACAAGTAAATGTGTATGTAATTTATGCCTTTCAGGGCCATTTTTTTTTTTTTTTTTAATCTAGAAATAACCCTGCTGATTGAAATTTCTGCCCTGTGGGAACAAGGGCCTCTTGGATGGCCAGCAACTTTTCCTCCTCAGAGCACAGATTCGGAAGCCATCTTTCTAGAGTGGCATTGCTCTTTGCAGCTGTGTCCCTTCTCCTGCATAGTGTGCCTGCTGTTTCCCACACTGTTATATCAGCGTGTCCCAGACTGCTGCATGCTCTGACTAGCTCTTCCCTACCAGCCATCAGCTACTATTGCTTTGGGTTGTCTTTTCGTTCCATTGGTGTAATTAAATGCCATCAATCACCCAAGTATTTCCAGGCTTTGTGGATCAGCTCTATTAGTTTTAGAACTGAGAACCTAGAGGAGTTCTTTGTAAGCATAAAAGAACTGTAGAGGAGGAAAACTTTTCCCTTCTTCCTTCTAGGTTTTTTGGCTGGCCTAATAACTGAATCGACATAAGGCAGATTAACAAAAGAAAAAAATTAATTGGTATGTACAGGAACCCCAAGGACATGAGGCTCTCCACCAGGCAGCGAAGGTTTATATGGGATCCTGAGCTAAGGACGAAGGGGTAAGAGATCTCTCTTCTGTTCTTACAAGGCCACTGAGCCTATTGGATTGGGAATCTACCTTTATGAACCTCATATAGCCTTAATTGTACCCTAAAAACCCCATTTCCAAATACAATGAAACTAAGGACTGTGGCTTTAACATTTGAATTTTGTGAGGACACAATTCAATCCACAGCAACAAGAAAACAATTTCTGAACATATTACTTTTGAAAAGAATGCATACAATTTACCCAACCAAGATTTATTGAGCATCTCTTATGTCCTAAACAAAGTAAAGATCCCTGCCCCCATGAAATATACATTTGGCAGGCAATGTATTTTTCCTTTTTTAAAAATTAAAGTATAATTAACATACAATATTATATTAGTTTCAGGTGTACAACATAGTGATTCAACAATACTAATTATTCCCTAGTGCTCATCAAGGTAAGTGTGCCCTTGAGTCCCTTTATCTATTTCACCTCCTGCTCCCCTTGGCGGGTAATATTTTAAGAAGGATTTTAGTAAACTGAATTATTTAATGCCAGGTGATATTTTTCATATCTCTTACTAAAGACTTGCTTTATAATACATAATTTTTAAAATATGAGCAAAATGGAAAAATTGGACAATTTGTAAAAAGTCAGATATTACAAAACTATCTTGCAAGATATGATGACAGGGTATAAAGAAAATCTGCTAAATACAAAAACTCATATCACAGGACTTCAATGAAATAAACTGGGTTTATGGAACCATGAGTTAGAAAAAGAAAAAGTTTTCCCTAGTGCAAAATTGAACAGTATTTTAGAAGTTTTTGTTTTGTTTTGTTTTGTTTTTAGAGGAGGCACAAATAGTATTAGAAAGTCTTGGAAAGAAAAATAAATAACAATGAAATGTTATATTTGCAAATCAGTGAACCAGCCCAAGAATAACAGTGAAATAGCAAAGGAACATTTAAAGTATCCTTTATTAGGGATTAAAAACATTCAAAATGCTCATTTCATTATGCTGCAAATACTCTAAAAAGGCATTTAATTTTTTTCTTAGAAATAACAAATTTTTAAGAGAAGTTTTTCTTTAAAATCAAACTGCATCACTACTAGTCACATAACACTTAACAAACAATAATTGACAACATGCATTTATATGTCATAATATTGTACCAAATATGTTTCTAGACACATTGGTTAAAGAAGAAGAAAATGACTAATTTTGTCAAGTGTGTTCTTAGGTAGTAATGTCATTTAAATTTGGAGAGTTCAACTGACAGCCAGTCAAATCTCTTTACTGAAAGAGCTCCTTCTTAGGCACAAGATCTGTCCCTGAGGATCTGGAGACTTAACTTGGCTCTGAAGACCCATAACACTAGGTAAAACCACTGGAGGGAGGGAGGGAGGGAGGGAGGGAGGAAGGTCTGTTGGTCTGGTCTGTCTGTTTGGGACTGTGAGCTTCAAAATCTTGAATGAGAACACCATCCCAATATCAGGAATCCATCTAATGTGTATCAGGTACACCTTATAAAACCTTCACTATTAGTAGGGGACAGCATTTAAAATTAAAGTTCTTAGATGATACCGATGCATGTATACAGTGTCTAGTAGAAAACCAGCACTTGATTACAAGCTTGCAAAATAAAAACAGCTGTGAATTTCAAGATACCCAGTTTAGTGGCTGAAAACATGAAACAGAGATAACAATAGTTTCATCAGTTGAAGTGGTTCTTGGCTACTTTGCCTGTGATATGACAACCAATCCAATACTCCCTATCTCCAGTTTTTGACTTATTTTTTTCCTTGACTCTTGTCACCATCTACCATTTTAATTTTTTGTTTTATTTCTGTATTTGTTTATTTCTGTGATTAACTTGGAGACTTCTTGCCACTAGAATATAAATCCAATGAATTTTTTCCCTTATGTGTCCCTAGCACCTACAATAGCCTGTCATGTAAAAAGTACTCAATATCTTTTGACTCACTGAATAGATAATTGCAGAATAGGAAGTTAAAGGGCATGTAGTCTTTTATGTGTGTTGGAGGCCTGCTGAGAATGATTAAAACCACTTATTCCTTTGTTCAACAAATATTTACTAACTACATATTATGTCCCAGACACTGCACTCAGTTTGGATATGCAGTGTTGAACAAGGAGAGCCCCTGCCCTCAATAGACAGGTTTTCAAATGACTCTAAAAATAAGAATGCTTCAGTCCTGCAAAATCACTGTCTGCCCCCTAGGACTTTGGGCTACAAGTGACAGGTCTGTAACCTGCCTCCACCTGAGGCACAGGTGATTCAATTCCTGTAGTTAGTAAGGCAATATTTTCTACCATGAACGGCATGACAGGCTAAATGTATCCATGAACGGTGTAGGTACCTTTCTCTGGAAGACGAATTAAAATGTGAATAAAATCTTTGCTACTTTAAAAACAAAGATTATCAGAAAGTGGAATGAAGACTTGGACTTGAACTGGCCTTGGACCACTACACCACTACATTTAGTTCTCAGATATTTCCAAAAATATAAGAACAGCTGTTGCTGGTGATTTCATCAGGTCCTTTGACTTCTTTGGGAAGGTCCAAGTTTCTGGAATCAAGTGAAGAAAACATACCTAATGGAAATCACAGTGGAGTGAAATAAAGAGCTCTGGTCTTGGAGTCAGAAGACTTAAGTTCTGATGTATATCTATTATTTACGGTGTGGCTTTCACATCTATTTCTTGGTTACCATGAGAGTAAAATAGCCATCATGCTTTACTGTACATGCACCATTTTTGAGTATTAAGTAAGATAATATTTATAAAAACACTTGTTAAGCTTCAAAATGCATGCAAAATATGCTTGCTAAACTTCAAAATCAGGGGCGCCTGGGTGGCACAGCGGTTAAGCGTCTGCCTTTGGCTCAGGGCGTGGTCCCGGCGTTATGGGATCGAGCCCCACATCAGGCTTTTCCGCTATGAGCCTGCTTCTTCCTCTCCCACTCCCCCTGCTTGTGTTCCCTCTCTCGCTGGCTGTCTCTATCTCTGTCAAATAAATAAATAAAATCTTTAAAAAAAAACAACTTCAAAATCAATGCAAAATATAAGGATATAAGTAAGTGGCTTATGTAATGATGATCCACTTCATGCTTAAAGGAAACTAGGAAGCAAATTTTTCCCCCTCACCTTGCATGAATTCACAAAATTCTAGAGCTATACTCTTTAGACAAGTAAAACAATTTCTGTTTTCCTCTATGCGATTAACACCTCAAATTGATCACCGGCTTTCTTTTTATTCTATTTTAGGATTGCAGTACATAAAACAAACTCCCTAAGCCCTCTATTAATTTCTTCTTAAAAAATTCATATTAATAGTCCATGCAATTAACCAAATTAGTTTGTAGAAGTAGAGAAATAGAAATGTTGCCAGGCACGATACTCCTGCAAATCTTTCTCCTTGTTTTGAAACATCATCCTTTAAATAAACAATTGGAAACAACAAAGATTTTCAGCATTTTTGTGCAAAAAAAATTTCAGGTTGATGTATATAGTCCTTAGCATTATAATTTTGAATAATTGCACTTCAAATGTATTTTTCTTTGATGTCTCCACATGGGCAGATACCTTTACAAATTTAGATTTGCTTCCAAGCACTTGGGTAAAATAATATGCACAAATATTATTTTTTAAATTAGTTCTGCTATAATCCTGGACCTGCATAGCAAGAAGTGGGTATACATCTAAAGGAAAGGGAAGCAATTGTTTTTTAAAAAGAATAAGATAATTATTAACTCAGAGACTTAAAACTATCTTTAGAATTTATGGAATTCTTGATATATTGTTTGTAGAATTTCTTTACTTTGATAACTTAAGTTAGTAACGGTTAATGTTACAAAGTAGAAAAAGATAATTGAATCAATATGAACTCACTGATTAATTACTTCTTGGGAAGAAGGAGAGTCAAGCCTAGAATATCTTATTTGTTGCAATACAAGGTTGGGGAGGCAATATTTACTTGATATTCCTGGTTTACAGCAAAATAATTTATTTAGTATGGACCTCGTTTTTTGTTTTTGTTTTTGCTCTTTTTATAAAATATTCAGGATGTACTTTTGAAAGCAGTCCTCTATTTCTTCTTAGAAATAGAGATTTGACTTCTCAGTAGTTTTGATCATTCTCCTGTGTGACCCTACTCCCCCCTTCAACCCTCAAGAAAAAAAACAAAACCAAAAGACTCTCAACCCAGTTCTTCAGTTCAGAGAGTAGCATAATTATCTACCAGCTACACAAATCAGAAAAGTCAAGACCCTTGGAGACACCCTGTATCTTTGTATTTATTCCATTTATTCAAGATTTATATAGCATTTATCATGTACCAGGCTCTCCTAAGCACTGTACAAAAATTAACTCACTTCATAGTCATAACAGCAGGTTAACCAAAAACCAAAGCATAGAGACAGTAAATATAAACCGTTCAAGGTTGCCAAACTAGTAAATGACAAGGTTGGAATTTGAACCCACGTCCTCTGGCTCCAGAGTCTGTGCACGTAAACATGACATCATTTGTGTCTCTAACTGTGATTAGATTTTATTACTTCCTCCTCCTAGATAGTTCTCAAATACTTTCTCCTTCTCCCTGTCATCATGCTAATTGAAACCACTGTGGGGGAAGAAGAATTTTCTCTGCCCTTCAAGGTCCTTCTAGCTGGACTTAGAATCAAATGGACATGAGACAGATTAACAGGAGAAAATCAAATTTAACAGCTTACGAATGGGGAATCTGCACAGACATGGAAATTCCAAAGACAGTCAGGCAACATGAAGCTTGTATGAGCTAAGGAGGGGTAGGTGTCTAAGGATATAAAGGGGAGAAAGACCATTAGCACAAAGGTGAAAGGGGATGGTTAGAAAACAAAGCTTGTTTTATTATGCAGGTAAGTTTCTTAGGTAGAGATGAATCTCTGTTAATAGCTCTCTTCCTGGTAGAGCAGGCAGTTGAGGTGGAGGTAAAGAGGTTTTCCTGAATCTGCTGGGTGTGGATTGCTTTTAACTCAAAATAATGTCATACCAAAGTAGCCCATCTTGGGATGGCTTTCCCTCGGCTCCTACACCACCTTCATGCTTCACGTGATCTTTAAATAACTTCTTTTTCCCCCAGGTCATTACCTATGACCAGATTGCATGATTTCTTAAAAACATAAATCTGATCATTTTAGTCCTTAGCATAAAAACTTTCAGTGGCTTTCCACTAATACTTTTTAAAAAATCAACTTTCTTTATACTGTCTACTTTGCAGCTTCCCTCCTCTTGTCTCCCTGTCGCTCTCTGTGTTCCAGATACATTAGTCTTCTAATTCTTCAAATGTCCCGTGCTCCCTCCCATTTCAAAGCCTCTCCATTTACCACTCCTTAGGCCAGGGTTTCTCAACCATGACACCATCAATATTTTGGACTGGATAGTTCTCTGTTGTGGAGGGCTTTTCTGTGTAATGTAAGATGTGCAGCAGCATTCCTGGCCTCTACTTAATAGATGCCAGTGGCAACCCCCAGTTTTCACAACCAGAAAAGTCTCCAGATGCTGCCAAATGGCCCTTGGGGGCAAGAGGGGGTATGAAAATCACTGCTATTGAAAATCATTGACTCTGACTTACATGTCCTGGACCCCTCTTTTGGTTTATTCTTATTTACTCTGCAAAACTTAAGATCGCTTCCTCAGAAAAGCCTTCCCTGATTTCAGGCCAGATGTTGCAGCCTGGGTTCCCTGGGAAGCAGACACTGAGACTGCAATTAGTGTGCAAGTACTTTGTTATAAAGCGCTCTTGGGATAAACATTTATGGAAAGAAGCAGGATTGGGCAGAAGGAGACATTGGGCTGCAATGTTATTTCAGGAAAGGCCCCACTTGACCCTGCTGAAGCTGGGATGGTCCCTCTCAGTTGTCCTATGGAGTGAGGGAGCAGCAGCTTTTTACCTCCAAGATGACTAGTCATGGCCTGCAGGCTGTGCTGGGAAGGGGCATGACCTTGGCTTTGGCAATTGTCTTTAGTGGAGGCAATTTGCTGAGAAGGTTGAGAACTGGGGGCTGTGTCTCAGCAGCAATTGCAACAACCCAGGGAAATAAGCCCTTGAGATCTGAAGAGGTATTTGGGCAGCACACCCACCCCTTGCACCACTCATGTCCACTTATTAATGGAAATTCTAGTGGCCTTTTTCTCAAAGTAAATTCAAAAGAGGAAGGTCAGTGAACAAGCCATAGTCCCTGCTGCTCCAAGACAATATTTATAGTCTCCTTTCTGTACAATTTATTAAAGATTCCCTCACCCAAAGCTCTCGCCTCTGTTCATCTCAGTAGCTCTCACCTGTTGTGACATAGATTCTCATCCCTGGGGGGTCTTTACCCCTCCTGGGCAGTGGCTGCTGCTCTCTCCATCAAAACTGAACAAAAGACTAACAAGAAGGACATAAGTGAGTGACCACTGTGCCAATCATATTCCTCCCTACCTCCCTTGTGGAATCAGATCAAGATGTCTATGGGCAAATCAGAGGAGGCAACAATCCCAGAACTGGGTGGAATCTTTGTAGACTTGCTATGAACATGTGTTTTCCTATTCAGTGAATATGAATTCAGTGAATACTAGTGAGATTAAGATCCTTTCAGCTGCAACTAACAGAATACTTAATTAAACAAGGTTAAAGCAATGAATGTATGCATTATACTATTAGACAAGGAATGTGGGGGTTAGATAACCATCAAGTTGGTTACTTTAGTGGCTCCATGATTTCATGAAGAACTGAGGCTTTCTGTATTTCTCTTGGTTTTCATCCTTAGATTTGAACCTTCATGGTTCCAAGATGGCTGCCAAAATGCCAGGCATTATCTCCCAAACAATCACAGCTGAGTAGGAAGGTTGGGTTCTCCTCATATACGTCTTTGAGTCTTAGCCCTTTAGGCAAGATTGGGTCACATACCCATGCCACAGCTGTCAGGGTACTTGGAAAAGTTAGTATCCGGTGATCTTAGTCTCCATAGTAGGGGGTGAACTGTGACAGCAGGGAGAGTGGGGGCTGGCTGAGTGGGAAACCAATAGATGCTGTCACAATATGCAGTGCACCTGACACATAGTAGGAGTTTCATAAATTTAGTTTACAAATTTCCCCTTATGTATGTTTTCTTCTCTCTCAATTGGTTTTCTAATTCTCTTTGTTTTTCTTTCTTTTTTGCGTCCCTCATTCTTCTCATTTTATTATGGTTTATTTTTCTGCCCATAAAACATATTATTAATCTTTTTAGCATAATCCGTTTTATGTCATTTATGTTTTTAAAAAACTGAATATTATATATTTCTCCACAAGAAAAAGAATATAAAATAAATTTGATTAAGTGACATTGATTAATTTTCTCTTTCATAACTTTCATATGCATAAAGCTCCTGTCTCTTGGTATAAGCATAAACAGTTGTGACTACGAGGAGAAAATGAAAGAACAGGGGCAGTACTGGAAGGGGAACTTGGGGTTAAAAGGATGGTTTCCAGGGATCAGAATGAATGGGCTGCAATCCCAGCTATTCCACTGTGTAATTTTAGGCAAGCTCCTCAAACTGCCTATCCCTCAATTCACTCATCTATAAAGTGAGAAAAATAAAAGTATGTACCTCATAGAATCTTCGTGAGAATTGAACGAGAAAATGCACATAATGTTCTTCAAAAAACACTCAGTAAGGAATCCTTTGTCTCAAAGATCCCAGGTAGTAAACTACAGGAAGAACAAAGCATCTGGGTTCAAATTCAGACTCTCTAAATCCGGTGTCAGGGCTTCTGTGCCAAAGTAGTTTCCAACTGATGAAAATCATGCCTTTTTACTTAACCTGTGTGGCTACATTTCATTGAAGAAGTTATCTTTTATTCTCATCCCTTATTCTTGCCTTTCCTCCCCTCCCCCCATGAGTGTTCTTTTAAATTTTATGAGAAAGAGTTCCAAATCCGTAAGTTTAAGTCTCAACTCTTGTGTGATGTCTATATTCACATTGCCAGCCTCCTCCTGGAAGTCTCTGCTGGAACATCCCATCAGAACCTCAAAACACCACTGATTCACTCTATGGATTTGGACATAAAAATGGCAAATAGGCTATCCCTGGGGTTCTCAGTGTCTGCAGTTAAGAAAAAAGGAGGGGGTGGGGGCGCCTGGGTGACACAGCGGTTGGGTGTCTGCCTTCAGCTCGGGGCGTGATCCTGGCGTTGTGGGATCGAGCCCCACATCAGGGTCCTCCTCCATGAGCCTGCTTCTTCCTCTCCCACTCCCCCTGCTTGTGTTCCCTCTTTCGCTGGCTGTCTCTGTCTCTGTCAAATAAATAAAATCTTAAAAAAAAAAAAAAAAGAAAGAAAAAAGGAGGGGGTGCCTGGGTGTCTCAGTTAGTTAAGCATCAGACTCTTGATTTTGGCTCGGGTCATGATCTTGAGGTCCACGCCTAGTGGGGAGTCTGCTTGAGATTCTCCCACCTTATCCCTCTGCCCTTCCCCCCACTTGCATGTGTGCAAGTCTCTCTTAGATAAATAAATCTTAAAATAAATAAATAAATTAAATAAAACTGGTTAGGAGAGGTAGGGGTGTGGGTAAAGGAAGTCACTGCTAAGACTTCATATGAACAGTTTCTTATTCCATGTCCAAACCAAAAATTATCTTCTCCTACAAACGGCTTCTATTCCTGTCTTTCCTATTTCAGATTTATAACATTGGTCTTGTGAAAATGGATTTAAAAATTAGGCATAATTTTGTCACTGTCATGTATAAAGTGCTTTGTTTATTTATTACCTGATGAAAACCATCCCACTTTAATCTGACCTTGACCTGAAGAAAAGAATTCTGCCTTAGTCTGGCGTCATCACCTGGAGAAAGAAATCCTGCCTCAGCCTGATTTTGACCTATCTTTTCAGTCTAGCCCCTACTATTCTACTTATTACAATCACATTCTGGCAGTTCATTAACATTATTTTATTACCCCCCAAATTTACTTCCTCTAATATAGACTTGGGAAATCCTACATGTGCTTCGAAATTTGGTTTCATTGACCTTTCCAGTGCCAATAACAGATAACTTTGTCTTCTTCTATTTCCTCAAGGTGCCTCTTTTAGAGCTCTTTACCACATAATATCCGGTTAATGTTAGAGCCATTCACTAGTTTTGTTTTCCCCATTAGTTTGTAAGCTCCTTAAGGCAGCAGACGTATTTTGTTCACATAACTTAGAACTCACACTGTCTAAAAAATTTTTACTACTAACTTATGTAGTAAAAATGTAAATGCTGTGGAGTAGAATAATTTTAAAAATGCTTATGATGTTCAAATTTGCATGCAATTTTAACAAGTATTTAATGCACTTGGGTCAATGAGATGTTTCAAAATTGTATAAAGTTTAGGTGTTTTCTGGTGTTTTCCCTTTCAAAGATTTTATTATTATGTATGTATTTTTGTTCAATTAAAATGTTGTCACTTTTGAAATTTACAACAGGGAAATAATATTGCCAGTTTTCATTTAACGGATAATAAATTTGTAAGACATTTGGAGTTCTTTGAATTAAAATCTGTAGGAATGCTGAATATTGTTATCTCATATCATTAGCATTTTGTCTGGAAACCTCTCCCTCTATGCACATATGGGATTTTTATTTTTATGCATAAATTTGCATAGCTGCACTATCTTTCACAGACTATAGTCTTTAGACATTAATTTGACAAATATCATGATCAAATCATGTTTCAGTCTGGTTCAGTGAGTTTAAAACTTCTTAATGGAGATATTTCTATATCTACTCAGCCTTCAATAGTCTCTCTGTGTCTTTCTTTCTTGTCCAAAGAGACCCTTAATCAGTAATGACTGTAGATTGACATAGCAAACACATTCACTTTCAAAAATAATTTATGTGGTTTTATTCAGTATTTTCAGATAACTCCATGGCAGCATAAAATATTCAGGAACGAGTTTCCTCAGAAAGTGATCACCAACTGTACACAGGAGATCTTGGGCACTGACAAGTAAGTGCGCTGTGGCATTTCATAGCTTATTTATTTTCTTTAATCTCTGTATAACCTAAATGTCCCAGCTTTATCAGCCTACGTGGAAAATGTCCTTACACCTACATTAACACTCCAATCCCTAAACTCTGTTAAATAACAATTCAACTGAACAAATTTTAAGGATTTAATTGGCTTTATTAAATGAATAATGAATCAGGCAGCATCCCATCTAACAAATAGAAGGCCACAGAAAGAAAGGTTTTCAAAGGCAGGACAAGGGAATTATAAACAGAAAAAAAAAAAAGATTGATTTGGGTGAGGTCACCTTCCTTTGGGGACAAAAGAAGTGGATTAGCTCTTCTTCCTTTGGGGAACAGAAAAAGCCATGTGACAGATTACCTTATTGGTGCTGACCAGAAAATTCCTGATGATTTGTTAAGACTGCATTTCTGGAGGAGGTCAAATTGTGATTAGATTAGATATGAAGCCCCAGTTTGGTGGTTTCACCTAGCATAAGTAACTCCATCTAGCACCTGTAGTTTTGTTTTGTTTTATGTTTTAACAACTGTCATCTGCTTGACCACAAAGTCTCCCCTCCCCACCTTCACCCAAGTATTTATGGGTACTGCTTGCTGGTTCTGAGGAGCTGGAACTCCCTCATCACCCTTGCCGAGGGAGAAAAATCCTATCTTCTGTCTTACATTTAGTGGGGTCCCCTAGCATGTTTGCATAAACGCTAGGGTCTTGTCACCAAGGGAAACAGCTCTTTCAAGTCCCACATGGTCGGTCCCCTTTTGTGCAAAACATGCGGATGCTATTAGAACTGGTACCTGCCTCTGAGCCTTACTCTCAACTATTGCTTTACTTCGATTCTGGAGCCATGTTTGAAGTGTGGATGATTGTGCCAGATAATACTCTCTTAGAGCAAATCCAGTGTCAGAAACTCCATAATCTTCTGTACACAATGACTGCTGCAAGGGCCTCTATTAAACTTCCGTTTGTCTAAATACCAGTAATAGGCAATGTCCAAGTCTTGCCCCTTGACAATCTTAAAAATATTTACTTATCAATGGATGCAAATAGATATCCAATAACTCCACTAGATAGAAGTACTTGGCGCCCAGATCTCACCCATTAATTTTGGATTTTATGATGAGAAATTTTATAATTGTAACTCGTATTAGAGGAGTGACTACTGATGTAAAAAAGAAAAGCATTCTCATGTAAAATGCTTCTAAAATTGCACCTGTCAGCATAAATTTTCCAAATCAGAGCCAGACTGCCCAGTTTCATATCCTCGCTCATCAACTTACTACTTGTATGGCCTTGGGCAAGCATGTTAGCTAGTTATCTCTTGCTGTGTAACAAATAACCAAAAAATTAGTAGCTTAAACAAACACATATATATAATCTCATAGTTTCTATGGGTGAGAACTCTGGGCATGGTTTAACTGGGTTCTCTGCCTCGGGGTGTTTCACAAGGCTGAAACTCAGGTGTCAGCCAGGGCTGGGTCTCACGTGACACTAGCCTGGGAAAAGATGCTCTTCAAAGCTCGCTTCATTATTAGTAGGATTTTCTTCCTCATAGGTTATTGGACTGAGGACATCAGTTTCTTGCTAGCTGTTAGCTGCAAGCCACTCTCAGTGCCTTGTCACATGGTCCTCTCCATATGGCAGCTTACTTCATCAAAGCCAGTGCAAGAATCAATACAGAGAGTGATAACAAGATAAAAGTTAGAATCTTATGTAACCTAATCACAGAAGTTATTTCTCAACACTTTTTCCATACTCTGTTGGTAAGAAGCAAGTCACAGTTCCTACCCACTTGTAGAAGGAGGTGGGGATAACAGGAAGCCATCTAAGAGTCTGTCTACCAAAATAAGTCACTTAACTTATTTGTGTATCTGTTTTTCCCCAATAAAGTGGGGAGGGAGTAGTGAAGATAGTAATAGTACCTATCTCATAGATTTGTGAAGATTAAATCAGCTGATCAGCTAATGTGTGTTTAAATAATATAACTGTGTCAGGTACATAGTATATCCTAGATAAAAATTAATTATTTGGGGGCACCTGGGTGGCTCAGTCTGGTTAAGAGTCTGCCTTCAGCTCAGGACATGATCCCAGGGTCCTGGCATTGAGCCCTGCGACGGGCTCCCTGCTTAGTGGGGAGACTGCTTCTCCTTCTCCCTCTGCCCCTCCACTCTGCTCATGGTCTCTCTCTCTCCCTCTCTCTCTCAAGTAAATAAATAAAATCTTTTAAAAAATTTTAAAAAATTGATTTTTTGTTTTCTTACTCGTGTCATAAACTTGAATCAACCCAAATTTTGACCATACTCACAACCTCCTTTCTTTGACCATGCAGTTACTTTCATCATGTTTGCCTCTTTATTCAAATCTAATTTAGAAACATCTTATCCATCAAGGCCTACTCAAATAACACCTTTTCCAAGAATCATTTCTGAGTATCCATAGCTGTGTATCTGTTTCTTCTCCACTATAACAATTGTACTTCATTTACGGAAGTGGTAATTTTCTGTCTAATATTGCATTCATAATCATGTATGCCTCTGCCTACAAGATAATAAACTATTTGATGCCAGGGATTCTGTTGTTGATGATTGTATCCCTACAATGGCTAGACGTTCAATAAAGATTGTTTGTATTGAACCAAAAATTAGACTTTGGCCTAAAATTTTGTTATTGATCAGATCAACCAAAGAAAATGTTAGAAAGAATCATGGGAACAGTGTAAGTTGAATAAGATATAAGGAATTAGCCTGATAATTGTCATAGGAAAAGATAAAATTTACTAAAACCAGCCTGTCAGGATAGATACTTTATTCCAAATCATATCTATTTGCTAAATTACTGTTCTTGCAAAGTTTTTATGGGGTACTGAATAACTCAAACTCCTTTACAAAAAGGAAGACTTGAATTCTCATTCCTCTCATAAAAGAAACTGTTATATTTCATGAAAAGCTTATAAGCTTATAACAGGGGTAATTTGGACCAAAATCCCAAACTAGGACACACACAGAGCTAACTCTGGATACTTATCCCAACTGTCTAGAAGCATCATGTAACCTCTCTCATCACTTCCTCCATATCTAACCACTCCGTGTTCACTTCCATGCCTTTGCCATAATACCTCCAGATTCAGAGTCCCAGGCAGAAGCATTCAATTGACAAAGCTCAGGTCTGTGGTTTCCTTACACTTCAGTACTGGAAGTAAGACTGTGACTCCCATTTCTAGGATTTTTCTTAAATAGGAAAGAAGTTGGCTGCCAGGTGGACAAAAATCACCAAATATCCATTTTACCCTATTAATTTTGAATATAGTATTTTTGTACATGGTCACATATTCTTTATCTCTGTTATAATACTGCCCTTGAAATTTTAAAGATTAAAAATTTAATCCAGTCCTTTAAGTAGACTTATAATAAAAGAATAAATCAGTAATCAAAAATTTTCCACAAAAAAAAAAAAAAAAAGCCCAGAAAAGCCCAAACGGCTTCACAGGTGAATTCTACCAAACATTTAAAGAAGAGTTAACACCAACCCTTTCCAAACTTAAAAAAAAAAGAAAAGAAAGAAAGAAAGAGGAAGGATCACTTTACATTTCATTCTGTAAAGTCAGAATTACCTTGATATCAAAGATAGAAATGTGATGAGCACTGGATGTTATACACAACTAATGAATCATTGAACACTACATCAAAAACTAATGATGTACTATATGCTGGCTAACAGAACATAATAAAAAAAAAGATAGAAAAATACATTGTAAGAAAAGAAACTTATACACCAATATTCCTTATGAACATAGATGTAAACATACTTAACAAAATATGAGTAAATCAAGTCTAGCAACATTAAAAAGAATTAACACTGTGATTAAGTGAGATTTATCCCAGGAATGCAAGTTTTTTTAACATACAAAAATCAGTCAATGTAATACATCATAGTAATAGAATAAAGGACAAACACCACATGATTACGTCAAGAGATGCAGAAAAAGCACTTGACAGAATCCAACAACCTTTCATAATAAACTAGGAGTAGAAAGGAACGCCCTCAACCTTATAAAGAGCATCTATGAAAAACTCACAGCTAAAATCATACTTTATAGTGAAAGACTGAATCCCTTCATCCTAAGTCTGAGAAAAAGACAAGGATCTCTGCTCTCACTTCTTCTATTCAAGATTGTATTGGAGGTCAATTAGGCAAGAAAATGTAATAAAACCCATCTGGATTGGAAAGGAAAGAGTAAAACTTTGTCTATTTGCGGATGACATTACCTTTACATAGAAAATCCTAAGGTGTCCACTAAAAAATTATTAGGGCTAATAAATAGGTTCGGTAAGTTTGTATATAAAATCAATGTAGAAAAATCAAACAGATTTCTATATACTAGCAATGGCCAATCCAAAAATGAAATTAAGGACATAATTCCATTTATAATAGTAACAAAGAATAAAGTACCTAGAAAAAAAATTAACAAAAGAAGTACAAACTAAGTGCAAACATTTAACTATAAACCATTGTTGAAATAAATTAAAAGAAGGCCCACACAGATGGAAAGACATCTCATGATCAGGGAACAGAAGACTTAATATTGTGAAGATGGCAATACCTCCTAAACTGATAATCAGATTTTAACACAATGTCTATCAAAATTCCTGCTGCACTTCTGCAGAATTGTAAAACTGATCCTAAAATACATATGGAAACCAATCAAGGGACACAGAATAACCAAAAAAATTTTTGAAAAGGAAACAAAGGTGGAGGACTCATGGTTCCAGATTTCAACATTTAATACAAAGCAAAAATAAACATGACAGTGTGGTACCGGTGTAAGGCTAGACATAGATCAATGGAATAAAAGTGAGCATCTTGAAATAAACATTAAGTTTATTGTCAATTAATTTTTTACAAAGCTGTCAAGATAATTCAATGGAGAAAGAAGAGTCTTTTCAATAAATTATGCTGGGATAATTGAGTATACACATGCAAAACAAAGAAGTTGGACTCTTACCTTAAATCAATTAAAAAATGGATCATAGATCTGAATATAAGGGCTGAAGCAACGAAACTCTAGAAGAAAACATGGGAGTAAATTTTTGTGAACTTGGATTAGACAATGGTTTCTTAGATATAACACCAAAAACACAAACAACAAAAGAAAACATAGGCAGAATGGATTTTATCAAGTTCAAAACCTTTTTAAAGGATACTAGTGAGAAAGTGAAAAGACACTCCTGGTATTAGAAAAAAATATTGGCAAATCATGTATCTGATAAGGAACTCATGTCTGAAATATATAAAATACACATACAACTCTAAAAAGACAAATAATTGAAAACATGTCTATACAAAAATTTGCACACAGATGTTTATAGAAGCCTTATTCATAACTGTCAAAATTTGGAAACAAATGAGATACACTTTAGTAGGCGAATGTATAAATGAACTGTGGTACATCCAGGTAATGGAATATAACTCAGTGCTCGAAAGAAAGAAACAATGAAGCCATGAAAAGACATGGGAGAACCTTCAATGCATATTACTAAGTGAAAGAAGCCAATCTGAAAGGCTTTATAGTGTATGGTTCCAACTATACGACATTCTGAAAAAGGCAGAACTGTGGAGACAGGGAAAAGAGAAGTGGTTGCCAGGGGTTGTGGGGGAGCATGGCTAAATAGGGGGAGCACAGAGGATTTTTAGGGCAGTGAAAATAATGGACACATGTCATTACACAGTTATCCAAACTCATAGAAAGTACAATACCAGGAGTGAACCCTATTGTGAACTATGGACTTTGGGTGATTATGATGTGCCAATGTAGGTCCATCAACTTTAACAACTGTACCATTCTGGTGGGAGATGTTGATACATGGGAAATGATGCATGTGTGGGAAGCAGGGGGTGTGTGAAAGATCTCTCTACCTTTCCCTCAATTTTACTGTGAACCTTTAATTACTCTTTTTTAAAAAGTCAATTAAAAGAAAGACAAATCAATTAAACATTGGCAAAGGAACTGAATAGGCATTTTTACAAAAACAATATATACACATGTTCAGTAAGCACACGAAAATATGCTCACCACTATTAATCATTAGAGAAATGCAAATCAAAACCACAGAGAGATACCATTCCACATCACTAGCATGGCTAAAATATAAAAGACAAACAATAACAAGTGTCAAGGATGTGGAAAATTGGAACTCTCATATATTGCTGGTAGAAATGTAAAAGGGTCTCCTGGGTGGCTCGGTCGGTTAAGCGTTCTACTCTTGGTTTTGGCTCGGGTCGTGATCTCAGGTCGTGAGAATGAGCCCCTCTTAGGACTCTGAGCTCAGTGCGGAATCTGCTTGAGTTTCTCTCTTCTTCTCCCTCTCCCCCTTCCCCCTGTGTGTTTCCTCTTTCTAAAATAAATAAATAAATCTTAAAAAAAAAAAAAAAGAACTCTAAAAGACTGGCGACTTCGAAAAATAAAGGTTTCTCAAAATGTTAAGCATAGAGTTACCATAAGATCCAGCAAGATCCATTCCTAGGTATATGCCAAGAAAATGGGAACATATGCCCACACAAAAACGGATACACAATGTTCATGGTAACATTATTCCTAATAGCCACCTGGTGGAAACAACCCCAATGTCCGTCAGTTAAAGACTGGATAAACAAAATATGGTATATCCATACATGGAATATTATGTATGAATAAAGGAATCATTTGGCAATAAAAAGAAATGGAGTACTGATATGCTACATGGTACAATAAAGCTGTAACTTTAAAGACAATTTAACTGTAGAATGTAGCCTAGACCTAGAGAGAAAGGGAAACATATCTACGTTAACATTTCCTTTCTGCTTTAATACTCTACGCTTTTTAACTTTCAAGCTGCAGTACGTTTATCCATTGAAGATTATTTCCACCCCTGTTTGTCCAAGTAATTTTAAAATAATTAGTTTAATTCTTTCTTTTAATTCTGTTGTTTCAAAACTAGTCGTGCCTGTCAAACTTGTCAAACCATCACCAAATACATGTGTAAGCAGATTGAAATATATTGACTTTAGCAAAAAGTGCAACAGATTCCTATTCATTACTGGAACCACAATTCTGTTAAACTTAAAGGTATATTAACCAAAATGTAACTTATGTAAAGTAGAATACAATCATTCTGAATTTCAGAATAAACCATTTGCTTTGCCAAGAGTAAGAGAAAAACAATAGCAGTAACAAAAACAATAGAAATTGTTTAACCCCCACCTCAAGTTGGATTATTTTCTTCCTTTGAAAATAACTAGTCTTTTTTAAAAATGAGCTCCTAGATGTTTCTAAACTTGAAAAATAGTCATGGACAGTTTGTTTCAAATATCATGCAACTCTGCTAGTCTATCCAGTAATGATCCATTTATTCGTTAGCCACCTGGGAACTGTGGGTGGTGGGGGTTGTCCAACTATCTTTTGATTATGTCCTTGGAAAGGAGTAGCAGGTGCCATGCCAATGTTCCTTTGGGATTCTCTTTATGCCAAATTGATCGTGTTTTGAATCCCTGTCAGTCTCATCCTTTAATACAGATGAATTCAACCCAGAGTCATTAAATAATACAGTGACATATAAGAGTAGGTTTACTGTAGTGTTCACAAAACCATGCCCAGAACAGGAAAAATGTGTATCAGAGGGTGGCAAGCTCTAGTTTTCCTTGTTCTCTTCTAAACTGCACATCATATCTATACAATTGAGCCACAAGCAGCAAAGTGGTTGTACTCCTCCTCTCCCAGGGTTCTAGGAATTCCCCAAATGAATCAGGTTGATGAAATATTTAGCTGTAAAATTACAATGTAGGACTCAACAATATAGCCCCATTTACTTTTTAAAGAAACCTGTCTGGTTAATCACAAGTCTATGTATCTCACATTGATTAATTTAATTAGCTACTTTTTAAATGTCATTTTTCTACCCAGAGAACTTTGAATTAAGTTTAGCCTTAAAAAGCTAAACCAGGGGCGCCTGGGTGGCACAGCGGTTAAGCGTCTGCCTTCGGCTCAGGGCGTGATCCCGTCGTTCTGGGATCGAGCCCCACATCAGGCTCCTCCGCTATGAGCCTGTTTCTTCCTCTCCCACTCCCCCTGCTTGTGTTCCCTCTCTTGCTGGCTGTCTCTATCTCTGTTAAATAAATAAATAAAATCTTAAAATAAATAAATAAATAAATAAATAAATAAATAAATAAATAATAAAAAGCTAAACCAAATGGAATAATGAAATCAATTACCCTATCAGAATTTTTAAAAATGTCTTTGAGATCTTTTAAACTTTATTTATGCAATCATAGAATAAGATTGACAGTATTTATATTGAAATATATATGTAATTTAATTCTGAGTTAAGAATAAAGCAGATGAGTAAGGGAAAATATTTTTCTTCCTACAGGAGGTATATTAAAAAATTAAATGTAAGTTTATTTTCTTTTTTTAACTTATTTTTAAAGATTTTATTCATTTGACAAAGACAGAGAGCGTGTGCATGAGTGGGGGGAGTAGCAGGCATAGGGAGAGGGAGAAGGAAGGGGAGGGAGAGGGAGAAGGAGGTTCCCCATCCCAGGACCCCAGCATCATGACCTAAGCTGAAGGCAAACACTTAACCAACTGAGCCACCCAGGAGCCCCTATAAATTTATTTTCAAACTTTGTAGTAGGCTAACATCTAGAGCAAAGCTTAGGAGAACTTGATACTCTAAATTAAAAACAATAGTTCAGTCTCTCACTAATTAAATCCAGAATCATTTGTCAAGTGCCTGTATGTCAGATCCTATTCATAGGTAACTTCGGATTATTAACTGTATGACCCACTTAATAATATTGATAAAATTAATATTAGAGTGTTCCTTTATGGCAGGCACTGTCTACCGCTATTCTTATTTTACAGATAATGAAACTGAAACACAGAGAGGCTAAGTCACTTGCCCAAGGCCACACAGCCTGAAATGCAAACCTGTGATTCTAATGGCGGCAGCCTGGCTCTGAAGACCTCATGAGGCCATTCTGGCTGCTCTGTCTTTCAACTAAACCTGATGCTGCATTTTCCTCCTCCCTCCCTCTCTTTAGCGAGGGCAACATACAGCACTTCGGCTTTACAAGTTTTTTTCATTTCTTCCTAGTTTTGGACTTTTCTCTTCTATTTTTCTTCTCAACCCTGTTGTTGGCTGAAGCATCCCTATTTTCATGTCATGTTGATATCAGATACATCGCAGAACCCTAATCCTGGATGACGCCTTCATTATCTGATCTTGTTTTTTTTTTCATTTTTCATGAGACTCTTGAGGCTCCAAAATGGTAATAAGCTTATGCATTTGGCAGATGTGTCTGAGTCATCAGTGACCGGACTAGTTTGAGCAACTAGCTAAAGATACTCATCTTGGTATTTGTTCATCCTGACAGTTTTTAGCCTTGGTGTGTAGAGCAATTCATATGTCAGGCAGTCATAGTTTCAGTCAGTATTCTTTAGTGATGTCTCCAGAAAACCATCAATTTCCCAGGGGTTGTGATCATATTAGTCACACATGTCAGACTAAGTCACGCTTCTTTTCTAAAATAAAAAGCAGGAGATACTGTAATCCCCAAGGCAAGCATCCTTCAACAACAAAAAAAGATTTTCAGAGACTTGGTGAAACTGAGTTCTATCAAAAAGTAGGCAATGTTTTATACTGTGAAACTTGTTCATCTTAATCAATGGAGAACAAATATGTTCTCCATTTAAATGTGAAAAATAACAATAGCTATTACATTAAGAACCATAATAATTAAAAAATTCTTTTTAAAAATCATAATGATTATTAAAAATAATACTGCCATAAATTTACAAATAGTTAATAAATTTTTTTTTGTTTCCTTCCTCATTTTTATCCTTTTCTTTTTTTGGAAATAGAAATGTATATATTTTAAAATATATTATTTAACCTATTCTGAGACATTATTTTTTTTTTAGATTCTATTTATTCATTTGAGAGAGAGAGAGAGAGAGAGCGTGAGAGCACAAGCACTGAGAGCTTCAGGCAGAGGGAGAGGGAGATGCAGGCTCCTCCATTGAGCAGAGAACCCGATGTGGAGCTGGATCCCAAAACCCTGGGATCATGACCTGAGCAGAAGGTAGATGCTTAACCGACTGAGCCACCCAGGCGCCCCTTTTTCTGAAACATTATTAATTAACATTATTAATATCATGCATTTTTTATGGCAGGAGATAAAGAAGGCACATCTGTTTGTCATATTAACCCTACAATAACACGGGAGAGCAGGAGGACTCTGGGGCATTCATAAATGTTTGGTGATCCACACAAGGTCAGTCTGCTAGGAAGTAGCAAAGCCAGGTAGAAAACACAATTCCCCAGTCTCTTAAGTTGGTGCACTTTCAATCCCTTGGTCTGTCCCTAAACGTGAGAGGGAAGAGAGAAGTCATAGGTAATCCCTGTTATTTCTTTGCTGTCGAAGCAGTGGCTCAAAGCCTTGGGTATATGAGAACTACCAAAATTCTCAATACTTCGTTTTAAAGTCAGGGTTGGGGCCAAAGAATCTGCATTTTGATAGTCATAGCTGTTGATTCAATTGCCCATTCAAAGGCCAAAACTTAAAAATTCAATTGTGTTCTAATTCTATCATAATTTTTTTTATTTTCAGTAGGTAATTTTTTAAAAGATTTATCTATTTATTTGGGGCAGGGAGGGGCAGAGGGAAAGGGGGAGAGAGAGAACCCCAAGCAGACTCCTCACTGAGCGCAGAGTCCTACTCAGCCTCCATCACACCATCCTGAGATCATGACCTGAGCCGAAATCAAGAGTCAGACATTTGACCGACTGAGCCACCCACGCGCCCCTCAGTAAGCAAATTATAGGAGGCATTAGATAAAGAATATGGTGGGCAAACGAAGTATGAGCAGTGAATTCAAGGGCTGCTGAGGAGCTAGAGTGAGAAGAGTCATTTCATTGTGAAGAGTACATTTTGGATATAAGTGTCTCTCTATAAACAATGTTTTCTGTTCTTACTACAACTGTTTTTTTCTTTTTCTTTTTTTAACTTTCGAAACTGGGCTGCAAATTTGAAAGCTGGTTTCTTCATTGCATTTTCTATCCCTACATAAACCCCAACATTTGGAAGAGATGTCTGTTACGTGTCATTTTTGACACTTCTAATCTTTGTCCCTGAAGGAAATTGGCAATGAAAAGAATAAAACAGCAATTTCTAAAATCCAATAATCGAATTGAGTTTAACTTCTGTCTTAGAAACAGGCAAGCCATTTTCAGAATTCTTCTCAAGCCATTCATTTTCTTAATATTTGTTTCAAATTTTCCTTTGTTGGAAGATTTTTTCCTAGCTATAGAATTAATGATTTTGAGATGTTTTCTGGTTTACCTCTAAAAAGTGGTCATCTTTGAAATGTGGGTATTAAGTTTATACCTTACTGTGATTACATCAGAAGCAGATTTAGAGTTTTATTCGATATTGTAATTACTTCTTTTTAGATTTGGTACTCTTTGGTTAAATTATAAAACTTGAAATTGAGAGTGTGGTTTTAAACTGTAATTTCTGTGTATACAAAACGTTGTTACCGACTTGTCACTTCACTGAAATCTGCTATAATTGACTTACCATTTTTCAGAAATGATCAGGCTGGTTTTTTTTTTAAGATTTTATTTATTTGTTTTGATAGAGAGAGTGCACAAGCAGGGGGGAGGGGCAGAGAGAGAGAGAGAGGGAGCAGCAGACTCCCCGCTGAGCAGGGAGCCCAATGCGGGCTGAGCCCAGGACCCTGAGCCGAAAGCAGACATTTAACTGACTGAGCCACCCAGGCGCCTGGATCAGGCTGTTTTTAACACTTACAGACAATAAGCTCCTCAAGTTAAGCGTCTGTGTCTGATGTATCTGTGTGATCTCCCTCCTCAGCACATTGAATACATAGAGGTTGTTTGTAAATATCTCTGTAATTATTTTGTGTTGTAAGAGTTTTGACGACACACAGAGCAGCAGTCAGATTCTGAATCTTCCACTTACTCATTTTCTCACTTTAGACAAATTAGTCAACCTCCTGTTTTCTTCATCTGTGAAGTAGGAATAAAAAAAGTACTGCCCTCACAGAGTTAGATTGAGAATTGAATGTAAAGCATTTTACATGGTGCTCAAACCATACTAAGTGCTCAGTTGAAGTTAGTTATTTTTGATGACCACACGCACATTATGGCAAATATTAGGCAGAACTCAAATATGCACGTAGAGGAGACTGGATGAAAAAAGTTATATATATGTGGAGTGTGACATACAATGGAACATTATACCATGAGGAAAAGGGATAAGGAAGTACTGGAGGTACTGATATGGAACTCATTACAAGAAATGGTAATGGAAATGGAAACACTATGGAAAATGGTATAGAAGATGCTCAAAAAATCAAAAATAGAACTACCATATGATCCATTGATTCCACTTTTGGGAATATATCCAAAGGTAACAAAAACACTAACTTGAAAGGATAACTGCACTCCCATCTTCATAACAGCATTACATACAATAACTGAGACAAGGAAACAACCTAAGGGTCCATTGATGGATGAATGGAGAAAGAAGTTGTGGTGTGTATATTTAATGGAATATTCAGCCATAAAAAAATGAGAAAATCCTGCTATTTGCAACATGGATAGAACTTGGAGACATTATAAAAGTTAAACAAATCAGGCAGTAAAAGATAAATACCGTATGATTTCATTTATATGTGGAATCTAAAAAAACCAAAACCCCCAAAACTAAAGTCATAGAAAAGAGGGATTAAACTTGTGGTTATCAGAGGTGGAAGAGGGAAGGAGAATTAGAGAAAAGTGGTCAAAAAGCAAACTTCCAGTTATAAGACAGATAAACACTAGGAATGCAATGTCCAACATGAAGGCTATAGCTAACACTGCTATGTCATATACAGTTGTTAAAAGAGTAAATTTTAAGAGCTCTCATCACAAAGAGAAATTTTTTTCCTTTCTTCTTTTCTTCTTTCTTCTTTTTTTTATTTTATTGTATCTACATGAGAAAATGTATAATCATTTCATAATATGCATAAATCAAACCATCAAGCTATAGGACACCTTAAACTTATGCAGTGACATCTGTCAGTTATTTCTCAATAAAATTGGAAAAACATATTGTTATCTAAAAAATAAAATGTAGTGCAGAATGGGCCTATATGCCACCATGTGCAAAAAGGAAAGGGAGGGGGAATTATATATATCTCAGTGTGGTGGAGAGATCACAGATGAATCAGATACAAACTCTCATCTTAAGGAGTTAATTGTCTCCAAGTGTTAAAAACAGCTTGATCATTTCTGAGTAACAGGGAAAAAATATACACACATATATAATTTGTACATATTTGCTTTGTGTATGCATAAAATATTTCTGCAAAGGTAGAAAAGAAAATGATGCCGTATATTGCTTAGGGGGAGGAGAATAGGGGTCTTGGAGACAAAAGTAGGAGGGTGATTTTTCTCTGTGTTCACTTCAGCATTTTTTGAATTTTGAATCAAAAGAATACATTATTTATTCAAAATCTTAATAAATGTAATTAAACTTGTTTGGAATGCCAAACTGGGGAGAGCATTTAAACCCAGACTGTAATGAAAAAATGATAATGATCACTAAGAAAAATTATTTTATCATTCATGCAAAAAAACACTCAATGATTGTAGACAATGGTCTCTTGGGGGGAAAAACTGTTAATATACTTCTGTGGAAACTGTAATAAGCAAAACAAAAAATGTTTTCCTTTTATATTTATAGGTTTTATTTTAGGTTATAGGTTTTATTTTTTCCTGTTGGTCCCACAGCGAAAATTTCTGCATCTTTTCATGTAATGAGCATCTTTGGTAATGCCATATATCTTATCTTTATTGTAGTATCCTTAAATAATTTATTATATTTAAGTGAATGTCATAACTAAAGTTGACAAAAGCTGCCCAAGCATACGAATTTTTTCCTGAAACATCTACATTCCTTCTGCACCATATAATTATAAATTACATGATTTTTATGGTATCTATGAATAAGGAATAAGTTATTATAGAGTCCAGTGTCAGAGTCCACTCAGAAATCACCATTTTATGTTCTCTTTGATATGGATTGTGCACCTACAAGTGGTTGTTTAGAGATCATTTCAGGACTATATTACTTAATGATTTTTGAAAGATAAGTCAGCTTTTGTTTTTATTTAAGAAGAGTAAGCAACCATGACTTTATACTTGAGGCTTGTTAGAGAAATGCAAATGGCATCTTTCTGTTTGATCTAGAAGAAAAATCCCAACAAGAAAATACTGCATCTTTCTTGTGACCAAGAATAATCTTATAGTATATTCCTTATATGTTAGGATTGAGAAGTGGTGTTGCTTGTCAAAGTGAATGGAAAAAATAGGGTCAATACAATTAATGAAGTGTTCATTCATTACAGGTGCCTGTGGGGGGGGGGAGGAAGCTGCCTTTCATACACACTAAAGACTTCATACTTATCTTTAAAACAAATAGAACGTGTTAAATTAATTATGTGGAAAACACTTGTTCCGAGAAGCAGTTTAATCAGTTCTGTTTTGATTTAACTCTAAAAGCATTACGGGGCAGGGAAAGACTTTTAAACAAGATTCAAGTACACTCCAAAGGGCAAGTACTTTTACATTTGACTCTCTCAAATTAACAAATTTCTGTATTAAAAAGGGTGCCAAAACCAAAATTGAGTTATAAAAATATGTTAATTCATATAAAGCTCTTAGAACTATGTGTAGCAAATTGTAGGAGCTCAATATATGTTAATATTATCGGTATCTTTTTGTAATGGAATCAGAAATATAAACCCAGAGGAAGGGTAAATCATATTTTTCTTCAAGAATATTTAACTGAACTATACATGCAGAAAAGTATACAAATCCCAAGCACAGCTCGATGAATTTCCACAAGATGAGCACACCGCCCAGATCAAGAACTAGAGCGCTGTCAGATTTCAGAAGCCCCTTCATACCCCACCCAATTGTTACCTGCCCTTCGCTTCCCAGAGGTAGCTCGGATCTTTAATTTTTTTTTTTAAGATTTTATTTATTCATTTGAGAGAGAGAGAACACAAGCAGGGGGAGAAGGAGAGGGAGAGGGAGACTCCCTGCTGAGCTGGGAGCCCGACATGGGGCTCGATCCCAGGACCTGAAGATCATGACCTGAGCCAAACGCAGACACTTAACCATCTGAGCCACCCAGGCGCCCCGGAGGTAGGACACCATGGTTCAGTTTCGCCCCGTTTTGAATTCCATATGAATTGAATCATACAGTATATATTTACATTAGTTTTGTACTCTGTGTAGATTTTACCACAAACTTAGTGGCTTAAAACAACACAAATTTAGGGGCGCCTGGGTGGCACAGCGGTTAAGCATCTGCCTTCAGCTCAGGGCGTGATCCCGGCGTTATGGGATCGAGCCCCACATCGGGCTCCTCTGCTATGAGCCTGCTTCTTCCTCTCCCACTCCCTCTGCTTGTGTTCCCTCTCTCGCCGGCTGTCTCTATCTCTGTCAAATAAATAAATAAAATCTTTAAAAAAAAAAAAAACCACAAATTTATTATCTCACAGTTTCCATGGGTTAGGAGTCCCACATCACGTGGCTGGATTCTCTGTTCAGGGTCTCACGTGACTGAAATCTGTCTGGATTCATAGGTTCTGAAGCTGACCTACATCAAGAATAAAGAAGTGGCCCAGGAGCCCACAGAGCTTTGCCAGAAATAATGGCATTGATTTTAGGTCAAATCTATTATAGGGTACAGCGGTATTTTTTAGACCAATATTAGAGCAGCCTTTTTATAGGCCACAAAATGTGTATTTATATATGTGTAGGAAAAATTCTGAAAGACTTTGAAATTGACCAAAAATGTGTTCCTCTAGTATACCCTTTCAGGCTCTCTCACTCGTTCATTGTCTTTGCACTGTTTTTACAACCCTGCAAGTGGTAAGTGATAACAATGCAAAGATTCTTCCTCACAGAAGTACAAATTCATTGTGTTCAGTGTGGAATTATTACTTGAGGATAGACTCGTAGTTCATCTATTTGTAAACTTATTTCAGCATTCCTTACTTGCCTATGTATGTGTGTTTCTTTACTTTTTTAAGTTTTTATTTAAATTCCAATTAACATACAGTGTGATATTCGTTTCAGGGGTACAATACAGTGATTCAGTACTTCCATATGTCACCCAGTGTTCATCACAAGTACACTCCTTAATCCCCATCACCTATCTCACCCATCCCCCCCTCTGGTAACCACCAGTTTGTTCTCTACAGGTAAGAGTCTCTTTCTTGGTTTGCCTTCCTCTCTCTTTTTTCCCCTTTGCTTCTTTGTTTGTTTGTTTGTTTGTTTAATTCTACATGGATGTGTGGTTCTTTAAATTTTCTTTTGAAACTGGTTTTAACATCTTACTGATTTCATCATCAGTTTAGTTAAATAACATCTTCCACCTGTGTTCATTTTGTATTTGCAGGAGAGTCATGCAAATAGATTTTTAAAAATCTATTCTTAAACGTAACTTAATACTTTGATTACTGTGTATCATATAAATGTCTATTTATAGAAGCTAGAACAAATTTACTCTAAGTGGATTCAAAGATTCACGAGTATTTCAACTTTAAGATACATTTTTAAAATTTATTTTGAGTTCTTCATCAGGAATGAAGTGGACCTTTATGTTACTTTTCCAATGGCCTGCAGAGTGTGTTTTATAGGCTCCGTCTATAATTTGGTAACAATGTACATTTAATGGTATTCTAAATCATTTTAATAATTTCCCATGACTCTTCTGGTAAAACCCTACAGCCCTAACTGGCCTCACACTTTGTCTTCTGGAAGTTCTCCACACTCTAGAAATACTGGTCTCTTCAGTCTCTCAAACACAACATGTATATTCCTGAACTCCAAATCTTCACCCATGCTATTGGTTTTGCCCAGAAATCCTTTCTCCACCACCTACAAGGCTCCTTTCTACTCCTTCCCATCTTCCTTCCTTTCCCATTCCTTCCCTTTCTTTCTCATCTTCCTATCAGCCCCACTTCTCCCAAAGCTTTATTCATTCTTATTCAACCTTTAGATTTCAACTCAAGTTTCTCTCCCTCAGGCAAGTTTTCCTGATTTCACCCCCAGAACAAATCAGAATCCTCTGTCGCACACTCTCAGCTCCAGATTTTCTTCTTTTTTATGTATTCAACTTTTTGGATAATTTAGTTAACTTTTAAATTAAGGTCCAGGTCTGTTTGGCTCACCTGTGTAACTGCAACTTCTTGGAATTTTACATGTACTTTTAACATATTAAGTGTACTCAATAAATACTTAAACACATTGGCATCTCACTACTTTTCTTTGCCATGAGGTCAAACATGTGAAATTGTCACTCTTCAACTATTTTTACATATTATTAATGATAATTTCTAAAGTTTCAACCAAGTAACAAGATCTTTCTAGACATATTTATTTTAGAGAGGGTGCAAATGAATCTTGGAAGTGATTTCTCGTATGAGCATTGTTCAGCACTGATTAAAACTTATCTGGATATTCAATTTCTTTCCCTTACTGTAGTGTGGAATGACTTAAGAAAAAGTTCAAAAACCTCTCTGTGTCTTATCTTTGTCATTTATAACATGAATATATAAGTAAGGTAGTTGTAAGGATTAAATAAATTAATACAGTGAAAGTAGTGAATGTATTTAAACTGGGATTAGTTCAGAGTAATATTAGCTCTTTTTTAAAAAAATAATTTTTGATCTGATTTCATAAGAAATTTATGTTTTTAAAAAATCCCTATCATCTAAAAGCCAGTAAATATTCAGAATTGTTAGAGTTGTCAGTGACAGCCGTGTAAGTGGC
Source organism: Ursus maritimus (assembly GCF_017311325.1). NCBI lineage: Eukaryota > Metazoa > Chordata > Mammalia > Carnivora > Ursidae > Ursus > Ursus maritimus. The sequence goes on along the minus strand of NW_024423453.1, from coordinate 50,322,482 downwards.
CAGTCAATGTAGATCCTTTGTTTTGGAGGAAACAAACATGACAATATTCCAATAAACACTGATAACTGGTTATTTCAGTAGCGACATTTTTTCCACATGACAGGAGGAGAAGGGAAATAAATTAACATTGTGTTGTAATTTATCAATCTGGTCAGGAAAGCATAAACACACCACCCCTCCTGCAGCCATACTCTATGGAATCTAGATGGTCTTGGATTAGTTTAGTTTCCCTATGATATCTTCTAAACATATTTGAATGGTGGTCATGAGGAATCCAAGAATAAGCCTCCCAAACTGAAAGCATTTCCCTAAATGCTAAATGCTTCCCAGACCATTAAAAATGCTAGTTGAGTCTTGACAAATAAAGGATCTACAATTATATAAATTTGGAAAGACTATTTCTCTTCTTGATGCTTCCCAATAAATGTTTATACATTAAAGCTCTAAGAACCTTTTTAACAAAGAAACATACTTGACTGACTATAAGGCATTGATGTCCAAATTTACTACAATAACTTTCTTTTTAAACATTATACCTCTGCACACTTTGAAAAACCAGTGCCCATCAAACACACTTGGTAAGCCCTGATTTTAGGTAGTCTCCAAACTATATATGTCAGAAAACATAATTCGGCCGAGTAAATCTGAAGATTTAATTGGCTTTACTAATGATTCATAAATTAAGTAGCAGCCCATCTTAGTAGATAGAAAGGAGCTCTGAGGAGCTGTACAAAAGGGATGGGTTTTATAGGCAGAAGGGGACAAATAAAAGAAGTTTCTAAAAATTAGTGAATTGTTTGAGGCAAAGTCACCCCTTTGAGGAGTGGGTGGGGTCTATCAAGCCAATACCTCATTAATGCTGACCAGGTAATTCCTGCCTCAGTGGTTAAAGGTCACATTCCTGGGAGAAATTGAAATGCAATTAAGTGAGGTATTAAGTCTTGGTTTGCTGATGTAGGGTTTAGCATGAGTGACTCCATTTTGGCCCCATTGTTTCTTTTTTAAAATACATTGTTAGAAAGAAAAATTCAAAACATAGTCATTTAAAGAGAATTTATGGAAGGGCTGTTCAGTATGGTATCTTTTGCTAGCTACACAAATACACAAATGTGCTCCTTTATACTCCAGTTTGTGGTAAATAACTTCCAAAGTAAAATTCCAAACTTCAAATTAAAAAAAAAATAGCAACAGTTACATATAATTTTATTTAAACTCAACATTCTGGGTAGAACTAGAATTTAGGGCAACTCTAAACTAGTGAAAATAATATATTACATGACAAGCATATGCAAATAAGAAAACAGAGCTACCTACTATGATGGGAAAAAAAACCAGGATAGGAAAACTTTCATTACATGATTCTCAATTATGGTTCTGAGTAATGATATGCAACCTGCATTCACTCACTTTCATAGTTTGGAAGATTTCTCTAAAAATAAAGTTGCAAAGATTATGTGTATTTTATAGTTGCTATGTTATCATGGGTTACTCTATAAATTAAATTTAAATTCTTAAATTATTAAGAATTTGACATACCTTTTTCTTTCTAATATCTTTGCACTGAAACACAATAGAAAGTTTTTAATACTTCAATAGTGATTGAAGCTGGACAAAGTTACTTAAAAAAAAAAAGACAAAAAATGAGAAGTCCTTTTATGAGAGAAATACTAGCCAACCTTGAAACATTTGTTTTCATGCAGATATCATGAATTCTCATGTGGAATTTTTAAGTGTGAGAGGTCTACTAATGCCACATGGCAAAAAACACTATTATCCACTATAGATTTCTGTTTAAGACATTAATTGTCCATGAAACATTCTTGCTCTCATTCTGTAATGTGCGTTGTTTTGGATAAATAGCTACCCAGTCAGGGATTTATTTCCTAGCTCCTGTTCATCTAGGTGAGGCCACGCCATTAGTTCTAACCAGCAGAATGTGCGCTATGATGACATGTGTCACTTCTAGGCCAAGGAACCAGTATTTTTCTTTCTGTGGACCCCCACGTGACCATCAGGCAACTCTTTATCTTGTAAATTGTATGTAATTATTTGTGACACAAACATTCACGTTGCTTTCTAGGGTTTCCTATCTAAAACTGTTTGTTGATCATTATGTGTGTTAAAAGATGATTTTCAGAAAGAGGTAAAATCATGATGCTCCTACAGACATAAAAATGAGAACTTGTTAAAGATTTTATTCTACTCATTGAATGAGAGAACCATTCTCTCAGATGTTATAACCAGCTGAAAGGAAAAGTAAAAAAAAAAAAAAAAAAAAAAAAAAAAAAAAAGCACATGTGTACATGAAGTGAAAGAAATGCTGAAGTACATTGTAAATAGAGGCAGAACTGCTTTTATCAGGAGAGGAAAGATGCTGAAATAGTCAATTAAATCTCTACCAGACAAGACAGAACATGCATGCTTATCATTTACAACAATTTAAGAATTATCAAATAAGTCAAAGACAATGAAAAGCTAGAATCAGATGACCTGGAAGGATATTTTATATATAGGCAGTATGTAGTCTCCAGTGAAACATGTGGAAGGAGATGAATCAGAAGCCAACCTGCTGTTCAATGCTTTTATGGAAGCCACGTAATGACAGCTTACACTGATACTTTTTAAAAAATTAACTTTACCTTGTCTTTATTTTAAATGTATTGTATTGTTAGATGTATTATTAAAGTAACACATATATTACCATAATTTTTTCAGTATTTTGATAACTATATTTCTATATTGTTTATTTTCTTTTTAATCTTCAATATTTTCCTTTATATATTTAAAAACATCATTCTGATAAGGAGTCAATAGAATTCCAGAGATTGCCAAAGACAACCATGGCAAAAAAAAAAAAAAAAAAAAAGATTAAGAATCTCTGCTCTAGTAAAAAATAATTAGGAAGGCATGTTAGTAATGTAGGTTGGTTGTTATTGTCTGTTTGGCATGGCAATGGCATTAAAAGAAAGGTATTAGCTCAGATGAGAATGGCCCAGTTTGAAGCAAAATTGAAAGTGAACAGTCTAGAGATTTAGACCTTTCAGTGTTGGGAAAAAATTACTGCAATAGACACTAGCCTAATGACTGAAAAAGCCTGAACAATAGAAGTCCATTAAAAATATGGTTTGCCATATAAGAATATTCAGATTGCCTCAATGTAGTCACTATCAACTTAAAAAAGAGAAGCTTTGGGGAGAAAAAAATAATGCTGGCCTAAGAATTAATGCCTAAGAAAGAAAATTTTATATTGTTATGGCACATGGAACTGGAGACAAATAGATCAGAAGCTTACAAAATTTTGAAAACATATTGCTAAAGAAACCAGCAGCCTACATTTGACTCACTGAGTTTCAAACAACCACTGGACTCCCAAACTTGCATTAATATGATGACAGTTGCAAAAGAAGTTCAACACCAAGAAAGGCACATATCCCCAAATTCATTTCACATGAGGCCATCAAGATAATGAACAAAATAGAATATCTCGGAAGATAATTCTGGGCCATGGTTATAGGGGCCATTGAGAACAATGAACAAATGAGTTCCTTTCAGAAAGTGGAACCAGGGTCTAAATAAGAAACTTCTCCTCTTACCTGGGTAAAGGAATTCACAGTGCCTGCCATCAGGTTTTCATTAGTTCTAAGGACAAGTAACTGTTATGTCTGCAATGCTTACTGTGGTATTGTGATATAATAAGAAATGTATATTTTGGGCTTCATCCCCAGGTCCTGGCCAGAGCTCTTAAAACCTTTGTAATTTCCTGAGTGATGAGGGATAACAGGAACATCTTACACAGAGCTCCTAAATCCTTTGAAATTTAATGGGTGATAGGATCATCTTTTGTTCTAATAAGGTGACTCTTGATGAGCTTCTGAATGAGGGGCTGATCACCAGAAATATCAAGCTTGATAAGAAGTTTATAACTTTCAGCCCCATCTCCTAGCCTCCAGGGAGGGTGGTGGAGCTAGAGATTAAGTTAATAATCAATCATGTCTATGTGGTGAAGCCTCCATAAAAATTTCTAAAGTACAGGGTTTGGAGAGATTCTGGGTTGGTGAACACATCCATGAGCCAGGAGATGGGTGTACACTCAACTCCAAGGATAGAAGATCTTGAACTACTGGACCTCACTCTATGGATCTCTTCATCTGGCTATTCACTGATATCATTTACCACATGCTTTATTACATAATAAACTGGCAAATATGAGTAAGTATTTGCCTGAATTCTGTGAGCCATCCTAGCAAATATTGAACCGGAGGAGATGGTCATGGCAACCCTAATTTACAGCTGGTCAGAAGCAGGTAACAACCTAGAACTCTCAATTGGCATTGTAAGTGGGGGGTGGTCTTATGGGACTGAGTCCTTCATCTGTGGGATCTAATACGATCTCCAGATAGATAGTGTCAGAACTGAATTGAATTGTAGGACCCCGAGCTGGTGTCAGAAAATTGGTCAGTATGGGGGAAAAAACCCCACACATTTGGTGGCCAGAAGTGAAGTGGTATGCACAAAAGAGGAAAATACAGTTTTTCTATGGTTGCTGTAGAGAAGTTTTCCCAGACACTTCTGTTTTCAGAATGTGAGGTTTTATTGCCTTTTTTTTTTTTTTTTTTTTTTGGTCCCTGCTCCATGACTATGTATTGGATGTTGTCAGGGTGGAGGATTAAATAGACAGAGAGTTTTCCTTTTAGGTCATGTGTTGCCAGAGTGCAAGGAACCATATCTACCCCTGCTGGAGAGAGTTATTCATCACCCAGAGATTTTGAACTCTTAGCTGGATGTGGTAGCTGGTTATAACTTGTGGTTTCATCCCTTGAAGAAGAGATGCTTATACGGTTGACCTTTGGGCAACACAGGGGTTAGGGGCACTGATATCCTGCAGTTGAAAATCCACGTATAACTTTTAACTCACCAAAAACTTCGCTACTAAGAGCCTACTGTTGACCAAAAGCCTTACTGCTAACATTAACAGTCGATTAACACATATTTTGTATGTGATATGTATTATATATGTATTCTCACAATAAATTAATCTGGAGAAAAGAGAATGTTAAGAAAATCTCTAGGAAGAGAAAATACATTTACACAGGTGTCTGGTATTTATAAAAAAAAATCCACAAATAAATCAAACTATGCAATTCAAACCTCTGTTGTTCAAGGGTCCGTTGTATTTTTTTGTAGGAGAAAAAAGTCTGGGTGCTTATTTAGTGTCGAAAAAGGCAGATTGTTGCAGAGATGGTTAACCATATATCAAAGATTCACACTCCCCTTAGCTCAGTGTTATCATTGCTGGTGAGCAGCTTTTCAGCTAGAGATATTTCCCGCTCATAATGCATCCACAAGAGTCCGTGTGATTAGTTCTTACCAGTAGAATAAGAAAGAATGGTTTGTGTGTCATTCTGGGCAGAAAATGTCATCTCAGTTGATCTGCATATGGCTTCAACTGCATGCAGAATGTCTTCAGACCTTCTGAATCTAAGGATGAGGGTAGAAACAAAATAAAGAAGGAGTCTTAGACCTACCTTATTACTAGGAGGAAGGATGTTTTTGGAACCCTCCTTTATGTGAATGAGAAATAAATTTTGAGTTATTATATTAAGCAACTAAAATTTGAAAGGTTTGTATGTTAAAGCAGCTAGTGTTATAACAACTAATACATTACATGGGTGGAGATGCCAGGTGGGCAGTTACGTATGAGTTTAGAGCTCAGAAGAGAGGTTGGGAGAAGAGATCTAAGTGTAGAAGTTAATATTATGTGTTAATATGTCTTTAAAGATATTCAACTAGATGCCACTTAAGGAGAGAGGATATTTAGAGAAGAGAACTAGGATCGAAGTTCAGCTTTGAAAACTCCAATATTAGAGGTTAGTTAAAGAAGTTGAAATCTGCAAAGGATCTTGAGGCTGCCGGTGAACTAGAAAATAAGAGATAGCTTTATCCTAAGCGTAGGGAATAAATTATTTCAAGGAGCAAAGAGTGGTCAGTGGTTTCCAATACTGCTGAGAGCCCAATCAAGATAAGACTAAGGAATAGTCTATTGAATTTAGTAACTGGAAAACTGTTTGAGACCTTTGCAAAAACAATATCAGTAAATTTGATGGGAATAGAAGCTTGATTTGAATTAGTTCATGAATAAATGAGAAGGAAGGAAATAAAAATATATAAAGTGAAGGAGGGCAAACAGCATGAAAGGCAAAAAAGGATGTGGAGTCAGGGAACGTAATGCTGAGGTAGGAGAAATGTGCTAGAGAGAATACGGAAGATCCAATAGTTAGAAAGAAATTGCTCTAGGAGAAAGAAGGGAAGGAAGTGGAGACAGGACATAGAGCATCATGGTAGGGTTGACATTTCCAGGGAAACAGAAACATTTATTCTTTTATGGCAAGAAGGAAGATACAGACAATATGAATGTGGATGGATGCAGCTTTATCGGTGTATTGATTATGTTTGGTTTCGTGTATTTTTACAATAAAGTAAACATGAGGGTTTTGCTGAAGTGCGTGAAGAAAAGGGCTTCATTCACTATTTTTAGAGCATATTCAATCACAAGCTATGTGAGTAAATATCTTTTTCTTCTGTGATGAATGAAGCTAGATAGCTGGATTCAACAAATGATGGGATTTTTTTCTAGTGTATATAACAAAGGGGACACAAATGATTTTGGGGTGTTTGCATGGAAGTAATATGATAACCACTGGCAATAAGTAAAGAAGAAATTGAAGAAAGGAGGGAATAGAGACATTGAAAAGGTCCATTGGCTGAGAGCAAAGAATTGGGGCCGATTCAAATTTTGAAGTAATTGAACTGGTAGAAGCTACCAGAGCCAGGTGAACAGGTCAGAGTGTGGGCTATTTGAAACAGAAATTTCTGTGACGGTGCAGCTCCTTGTCATGATAAGTGCAGGGTAGGGCGGAATGATGGGAATGGCTGGCAAAGATGAGAGCTGAGGAGGAAAATCAAGGATGAGGGCAAAGAACTGAGAGGCCAATTCATTTGCTCCGAGAATGATCTATGTGAAAGATTAAGATTTCAAGTCTACTATAATTGGAGAACGACCCAGAAAATGGTTTACGACAGAAATGAAGAAAGTTGGTATGTGGTATGTCAAAATGGATAACCTTCGGAGAAGTATGGTTTTTGAAGAATGTTAGCAGTAAGAAAGCTCACTGACCCCCATATCCTGATGTTAAGGCACCAGTGAGAATGAGCTATGCTTTGCACTTTTAGTGTTTGTCCCTCATAAATTTGGGATTCAAAAGTAAACAGGAGGGAAAAAATTGGAATATTAACCAAATAATATTCTGCCCCAAACCTCTTGTATTGTTCCCTGTGGATCATCCCTACAGTCTAGGCTGCTCATGGACTGCATCCTACTCATTCAAAGAAATGGATGCTGCTATAGAAACAGCGAACAGGAAGACAATTTCTAGAATTTTTTGTGATACATCATATTTTACAAATTTATGTATGTAAATTACCTTGAAAGAAAAGACTTTGACTTACAGCAACTGAGCATCTCAGAACAGCAGCCACAAAAAGATTTGGGAAACCGTATGGTAATGTAAGGAGCCTCTTTTCTGCCAAACACTTGGTAAAGATTTTCATAAGAATAGACTTTTATTTCTGGCAATAAAGAGTTTGAATGTTCAAAGAAACCTTCCCAGTACAGTGCGTAAAAATTTTAGATATATTTTTAGGGCATTTTTTTAGAGCGAAAGAGAAAAAATCTTATAGAATAAAAACAACGGCAAAGCATACATCTATAGGAGCACTTGGGAGTTAAAACTGCCTATTGCCCTCAATGATTTTCTCTTCCTTCTTTTGTCTCTCCCTCCCTCCCGCCCTCCCTCCTTCTTTCTTCCTTCCTTTCTGCCTGCCAGCCTGCTTTTCCTTCTTTCTTTCTTCCCACCCCCTCCTTTTTCTTTCTTTCCTTCTTTTCTTTTTCCAAGTCTCTCAGTTTCTTTTTTACTTTATCGTCTGTCCAGGTGGTTCAGTTGTGCTCTATCTTTGCTGCCTGTGACTTTCCAGCACCAGCGATGTTTTGCCATTGTGCATCGAGCAAACCCATTAAAATTCTCATTGAGACCGCTTTGCCTTTTCACAGTCTCTAAAAATACAGTGCCATTTTCAGTATTGTCATAAATCCCTCTTTGCAGTTCTTTTATTCCTTTTGAAGTGCCTACTATGAATTCCCTTGATCTGAATATCTTCTGAATACGTGAATATTAGGTAATGATGACACTCTCATCACTGATAAGAGCTGCTCCCATATTCTGCCATCTTCTCCTATACTTTTGGTTTTGCTACATATATTCAATAGATTGTAGGTATTTATTTTATTTTTACTTTCTTGGGTATGCATCTTGCTCTTATTCATCTTTAATTTGGGTATTTCTTGTATGCAAAGAATTTATATTTATGAGATTTATATTTGGCAAGCAGACAGTACGAAGCATTATATTTATGTGAGTGCTTTCTTGGAAGTGCTTTCATCTTATTCTCTATATAATATTTCTTATACATTGGGAATTTGTTATTTTTATCTGATATTGAAAGTAATAAAATGATCAAAGCATTATTCTTATGTCTATGTTATGAATGTCTACTATTCTAATGCCTACTATATAAGCCACTTTCAAAATAGTATAATTTCAGACTGTAATTGCAGATATGCTAAAGCCCAAGAACAGATTATTACATTTGATGGAACTTAGCTGAAATTGCATACTGAAAGAGATGTTTATTGCATCTCAAGAGCACTACAGAAGTCCCTGTTGTGGGAGCAGGAGAGGAGTCGAATATCTTATATGAATTTTTTTCAAGTTCTAAAATATATGGTAGGCTATTGCAAGCTGATTTAGTTTTTTTTTTAAATGACCCAGCTGTTTTCCAGATTTCATTTAAAGGTTCCTGGAGACCGAAATAAGAGGTACAGAAGGTCAAGGATGACATTTTTTGCTGCATGAGCAAAAAGTACAGAAAAGAATGAAGGTGCTTTAAAAGCATTTTCTGGCTAGGCACTGAGATCGATTAAACTTTTGTTCAGCAAATATTTTTTTCGCAACCTCATACCTCCTTAGAAGGAGGATACTTCCCTGTACTTGTGATGGTGACCTTCTTCATGTGACTCGTTTTAGTCAATGGAATGTGGGTGGAAGTGAGAATGTACAAGTTCAAATTTGGATCTTAAATAACATCGTCTACTTACACATATTCAGTGAGTGCTTCTGACCTCTCTCCAAGTAGCCGCTACTCCTCACAATGAACATCCATTGATTGGAGCACCTTTGAAACATAGGCCATAGCGGCTGAGCCACATGGTCTCAAGTGTGAGAATAAATACTTACTGGTAAACGTATGATATACCCACAGTGAGGTTGTTTTATGTGCAAATTAGAGTGACTAATACAGATACCTAATTAATCAGAAATTAGGAATTAATCAGAAACAACTCACCACGCCCTTGATCCTTGGACACTCTTCTAGGTATCACTTAGACCCCTCCAATACTGGGATTAAATAGACTTACTATTGTCTCTTTAAAAGCTGCCTACCTACTGTTTGTCCAATTCTGACCTCCTTCGACCCCTGACTATTCATTTTACAACCTGCTTCATTCAAGGTATGAATTTAAATTTGTTAAAAGTTCTCTATTTCTGAGGATATTTGTTTCTTACTGAAGGGATCTTGCTGAGATAACTTAACTTAAATTATATATATATATTGAGCACTGAGTGACCTACATGAGAGAAAGGAATGCAAAGTAAACAGATAAATACTTAACAAATAGCAAAGCGATAGACTTAAATCCAAACATATCAATTATTAATGCAAATAAAAGTGAACTAATTTCTCCAATTAATAGATGAAGATTATTATATTGGACAATAATAAAGCTAACTATATGTTACTTATAAGAGCTTTACATAAAATATAAGGATATAAAAAATAAAGGAAAGGAGGATTGAAAAAGATGTATCATGTAAACATTACCTAAAAAAATATTTTATAGCCATAATAAAATCAAACTAGTAGACTTTCAAACAAAAAAATAGCACAAATAAAGAATAATATATACACACACATATATATATTCTTATAAAGCTAGAGTAATTAACATAATGTTGTATTGGTATACTAATACACGTACAGACAATGAAACAGGATAGAGATCTATACCATATAAGAATACTGATTTATAATATAGACAGCACTCAAATACAATAGTGGACATTTTATCCAATCATAGATAAGAAAATTACAATATACAATATAACCAAATGTTAATTTTCTAACATGAGTAAATAATTTACAAAAGAAAGATAGGTAATTTGAATTCTTAATATATATTTTCTAAGCCTAACTGAAAAAATTAAAAACTAAAAATATTTGTCCAAAAGGAAACTAATAATTAAAACCATTTTGTACCCCTCAAATCCTAAACTGTCTTAACAGGCAGAAGTTACTCAGCTGGGTTTCAGGGAGAAGATGATGGGTAAAGATCCAGGCAAGTGGCCAATCCAGTAGTAGAGGCTTGGTAGCAAGATGAAGGTCATGAGGCTGAGGTTCAGCGATAAAACACAGGATTTAAGCAGGACCAACATGTACAGTCGTGTAATTTGTGAACAGCACAAAGCTGTCCCACGAGGGAGTCAATAAGACTAACTTCGAATCCTGTAAGTCTTAAACTCAAGCTGTTTTATCCCGCGGAAGATTTCTTTTCCTCTTTTCCTAATTCAGATAGAAATATTATACATACTGGTGGTAGATCTGCAATTAAGGCAATTAGCAACAATAAAACATGGCCTCAGTCCTGAAGAGCTTTGATCTTGATTTTAAAAACAAGGCAACAGCCAGATTACTAAATTTAAGATGTGTAATCAGAATGAGAGGAGCAGCAGGGCTGACCTGGATTTTAGTCCCTTGGGCTCTCAGATCTTCTTTCTTAATTAGCTCTAACTATAGACAGATTTAGTCTCAAGTGCCAGGGCAAGGGCAAGACTGTAGGTAGGAGTCAAATGGCTCCAATATAAGTACAAAAGGACGAGGGGGAGTAGGTAATAAGGGAGGTCATAATGTCAGCCTTCTAGTCTGCCTCCACTCCAAAACTCCAGATTAACAGACAAGAAAACATTTTACCACTTTTCTGTCAAAGCAGCCAATGACTGATTTCCTTAAAGCTGGCACGATCTACATCAATCTATCCTCCAAATCAGTGCCATACCACATCAGCCTGAGCATACCAGTCCTTTGCTGAAAAACGTTTCCTCGTCATCTAGAGAATAAATCTCACGTGGCTTTGACACATGCCTATTTCTTAAACTGTATTCATTTAGGTCACCTCATCTCAATTTATACTCTAGAACCTCAAACCGATTGTTCTCAGAATTTTCTCAGCAGCCCTATTTTCCTGGAATGCCAAGTCTACTTCCCACTTGCTCAGCACCATCTCTGACAAATCTTACCTGATGTCCCTTCCCCTCGGGTTCTCATACTACCCATACATATCTTCATCATTGCTTGTATATTTATTCATTCATTTATAAAGCACATATATAGCATCCATTATGTCATAGTCATTATCCCCAGAGCTGGAGATAACAAAAAAGAAAGACAAGAAGGAAAGACGAAGTAGGCAAGGTCCTTTACCTAGGGCTCCTCTTAGTCCAGTGGGAAAAATAGTCAATGAAATTACAATTATGTGTGATGACTATTACAAGAGCACAAGGTTTTATCATTACTTACTTTTGGTTTTTCTTCCATTCAAGATGAGTTCTCTGATTGTGTTTTATTATCTCCTCCTATATCTCTAATACCCAGCATACTGTAGGTAAACACACTGTAACTGATAAATGCTTGTTGAATGATTTTATTTCCCAACCATTCCTAAATTTAACTGCTTTGCCTACATTTAAGTGCTTCCATTATATCCTCCGTAAAAAGTCCTCGTACTTCTAGTTGGGCCAGTCTTCTCACTGCCTGCTCATTCACTTCCCATTGATCATGCTACCTCTTGCTCATGGCCTTCCGATGGCTCTCAATCACTTTAAAGTAGAAGTTTCTTAGATTGGCTTTGAAAGCTCTTTATTTTTGGATCATGGTGATCTCACAACTTCATTTCCTTCCACTTTCCTCCATTTCTTTAATCACGGTCACTTTCATCTATTCCTCAAACACACCAAACACACCAAGCATTTCAGGGTCTTTACAGTTTTACTCCTTCTGCCTGGAATGTTCTTCCCCCAACATCTTTGGGTCTCTGCTTCCTTTCATTCAGCCTTCTCCTCAAAAGTCATATCATCAGAGACAACTTTCCTGACCACCTTATATAAAGTAGTCTTCTATCCCAATTTTTCTCTCTGCCTTTACTCCTTATTTCCTTCTTAACAGATATCACTCCCTCTATTACTGAATATGTGCCATGCTCCAGGCATGATTGGGATACAAGTGTGAACAAACAAACAAAATGTCTACTTTCCTGGAGCTCACATTTTAGAAGGAGCAAACAGCCATTAATTGTTTTCAAAAAAGATGAATATCTTGTGTCTCAAATGGTTTTAGGTTCTACCTAGAAAAATGAAGCAGGGAAAGATAAGGAGTGCTAGGAGTCGAGGGAGAAATTTTAAATAAAGAGGTTATGGAAAGCATTCTAATCTCTGTATGACATTTAGGTAGTGACAAGCAGAGCCCCTGTCCCAATTCTAGTGCCTGAAGGCCCTCATACTTTGAATCTCCTTGAAATTTTTAAAGTCCCATTCTAGTGCTTGGGATTGCTTGGGGTCAAGTGTACCAATAAGGGACTTGAGCTTGGTTCCACTTTCTCCTCCTTAAGCTATTCTCTGACTTCCTACCCTATACATTAAGCCAATGATGTGCTTCAAAGAACTTCAGTACTCATGCCTCTGAAGTCATTTCAGAGTCCCAGTGATAGACCCCAGTTGCAAGAGAATGGCCTAATAAATACTGTTTGGTGCAGTATTTCTTTCTTGGGATCCTGAGAGATTGGGCCACCAGGCTAGCGCTGACCTGCTAATTTGATGTGACTTTAACATGGATCAGACAATGAACTAAGAAACTTTAAATGCACTGATTGGACAGCAAACAAAGTCTTCATTGATAAATCTCTGTACTTCACATGGGCTCATGACTTTTGTATCATATTTTTTAATCAAATGGCTCAAATAGACAGAGAATCCATAATAAATATTACCTGGGACCCCACATGCCCTACTGGCAACTGCCAGTTATCTCTAACTGAATAACAAATTACCCCAAAACTTGTGGTATGAAACGACTACTTGTTATCTCAAGGATTTGTAAATCAAGAATTTGAATAGAGCGTGGTAGGAATAGCTTGTCTCCGTTCTACAATGCCTCGGTTGAAAGACTTGAAGGCTAAGGGCTAGAATCATCTAAAGGCTTGCTCATTCAAGTATCTGGCAGTTGATGCTGAAACTTACACATGGGAAGGCCTCTCCTCATGGCTTGGGCTGCCTCACAAAACAGTAGCTGGGTTCCAAGGACTTGAATCCCAAAAGAGAGAAAGAGCCTAGCCTCAAAGTCACACAGTGCCAATTTTCCTTCTTTCTATTTATTGAGATAGTTACAAAGGCATGCCCAGTTTCAAGGAGGTGGGAAATAGATTCCGCCTCTTCACTAGAGAGTGGCAAGGTTCTGGAAAAGCATGTGGGACTGGAAATATTGCTGTGTCATTTTGGAAGAAATACAGTCTGTCACAGAAAGTTTCACTGAAAACATTACATTTGAACAAATAAAAAAAATTGACACAACATTTAAAAAACAAAGGAAAGCCCTTTCCAGACAGAGCAAGGGCAGAGCTCTTTAGACTGGAGTGTGGCCGACACATTCAAGAAAGACTAAGGGTGCCAGTGTGGTAACACACCAGGTAGCTATTCCCTCGGAAGACCTTGTCACCGCCCTGTTTGAAATATTCCCACACGCACATTCCTTTGTCCTCTCTCCAGCCTTGGGAACAGCTTTTCCGGGCCCAGAAACTTTTTTCTTCTGGCAACTTTGAACAATTTATGTCTTGGAATAGGGAGTGGGAGGAATGCTGTGACTGTGCTTCGGAGAAGTAATATTCTGCCTGCCACACAAATACATGCCCCCATTTAAAACTTTAAAGTCAAATCAGTTTACGACATGACTGTAGGCACACAGAGTAATTTAATGTGCACTCTAGATTTTTGTCAATTTAGTTTCTATATTGTATCATTTTAAAAATGTGGTCAGCAAATTTTAATCAAGTATGTCTGGTATTTTTCTTAACATCACATAGGAAATTAATTGTCAAACTTTAAAAATGCACCTGCAAATATTGGCAGCTTACTCTCGTTATTAAACAAAGTTAATTTGTGCATGGCAAATTTTTATATCAAGTTCCATTGGTGGTAGCAGGTATTGCTCACTACAATGAAATTGCCAGATCAGGTTAAAAATCTGTTATTGTGATTTTGCTTCAATATAAATTAATGAAATTTCTCAATGTTTTGTTTATATCGATCAAATATCATGACTTTTCAAAACTATTAACATTTTAAATATATTCCAAGTATCATTTTCTAAGCAATACTGTCATGAGAGTACAAATGCCATAAATAGATTTTCTCAGGAAAAACATCTATTAATACAATGCCAGGCAACTTCTGTATTTTATGCATTCAGAAAGAAAATCATGTTTCCGAAGGGAGAATGATCTCATAAATGTAATCACAAATCAAACAAAACCTGTGAAATATCTAGAAGTCTATCAGATAACATTTTAAATAGCCAAAAGAGTTGAGAGGTCTTGAAAAATGTGGATAGGATTCTTTACCCCTAGAAGGGAAAACTTTACATATCTTAAAAGTTAAACAGAGGCATAACTCTCTGAAGCTTTAGCCTGGAAGAGACTTCAAGACTTCCGTGAGTGGAAGGGAAATCAGGAAAGGTAAGCTGTGACCAATCTCTATATGAATTTTGCAGTCAGTGACCTAGTGATCAAAAATGGAGGCTCAGATGACAATGAGACAAAGTTTGTGAATGTCTGCAGACTCAAATCTCCTGCCCTTCTCAAATCTCCAATCTTAAGTAATTCAGTTCTCTGGCAATCCTACTTAAAATTGCTTCAGGGCCCATGTGTCCCCTTTCCCCCTCAATTTTTTTTATTGTGCTGAAATATACAAAGCATAAATTTGCTACATTAAGCATTTTTGAGTGTGGAGTTCAGTGCCATTAAGTACATCCATATTGTTGTGCGACCATCATCGCCATCCACCTCCAGAGCTCTTTTCATCTCCCCAAACTGAAACTATACCCACTAAACAATAACTCCACATTTCCCCCTCCTCCCAGACTCTGGCAACCACCGTTCTACTTTCTGTCTCTATGATTTTGACCAAGTACCTCTCGTAAGTGAAATCATACAATTTTTTTTTTGTTATTGTGACTGGCTTATTTCATTTAGCATAATGTCTTCAAGGTTCATCCACGTTGTAGCAGATGTTAGAATTTCTTTTCTTTTTTAAGACTGAATAGTATTTCATTGTGGGTATATACCGCATTCTGCTTATCCCTTCATCTCCCAGTGGACACTTGGATTGCTTCCATATCTTGGTTTTGTGAATAATGCTGCTATGAACATGGCTGTGCAACTATCTCTTTAGGGCCCTGATTTCAATTCTTTTGAGTACGTACCTAAAGTAGAATTGCTGCATCATATGGTAATTTTATTTTTAATCTTTTGAAAAACCATTATACTATTTTCCACAGAGGCTGTACTATTTTACAGTCCCACCAACAGTGCACAAATGTTTAAATTTCTTCACATTTTCAAGAACGCTTGCTATTTTCTATTGTTTTTTTTTCAATGGCAACCATTGTAATGAGTGCTGTATCACTTCTTAACATACTATAAATTATAAGATAAATTTACATTATTTATTATTTTTCCTCTCCCTTAAGAAGTTAAGCTTCATGAGTGCAGACTTGCTTTTTCTTGCTTTTTCACTGTAATATACCGAGTGCCTAGAGCAGTGCCTGGCACATGGTAGGTATGAAAGAAATAACTGTTGAATGAATGAATGAATGAATGAATGAATGAATGAATGAATTGGGTTAGATTTTATTTTATTATAGGTATGCATCTCTTAACCACAGGAATATGATGGATTAAGAATTTAAAGATTTAGGAGAAGCAGAGTCCTGTAATTAATATTTTTATGTTTGGAAGGAAAGTAATATATTATAATTTTAACAAGAATTTGGGTTATTAGAATGAAAGTCTTGTTACTTCAATTATGTGAAATATGTGATTATGTGAAATATGATCATTTAGATGAATAGTTTTTAAGTTGAAATATTACTAATTGTATGGATAATGTTAGGACATCTGAGAGAACATTGGGTTTACCATGTTTAGCTATTTAATTTATTACATTTATTAGAGTTATTTAAGTAATCAGGTAGGATCTATTTGAAGACAATTAAAGTAGTTAAGAAGAAAATATAGTGCATTAAAATTATAAATGCAACTTGAAACATTAAAGGTGTTTAAGCAGTTCTAAATATTCAAAGATCTCTTAAAAGTGGTTGTTAAGGGGTACCTGGGTGGCTCAGTTGGTTGAGTGACCAACTTTTATTTCAGCTCAGGTCATGATCTCATGGTCCTGGGATTGAGTCCCGTGTGGGGCTCTGAAATCAGTAGGCTGGAGATTCTCTCTCCCCCTCTTTCTCCATCCCTTCCCCTGCTCACACACGTGCACTCTCTCTTTCTCTCAAATAAATAAATAAAACTTTTAAAAAAGTGGTTATTAAAATTTACTAGTCTTGCAAGTGAGCAACAAGATTACGATGTAAACTTAAATGCTTAAGAAAGTATCAGAGTTTTAAATTGTAAATTTAATAGATTGATTACACATAAGGTAAACTTCTGAAGTTTCTTTTCTACATACAAAGCTGTTAGGACACCAAAAAAACTCACATCAACAATGCCAATTATAGTGCTTTTAATGATAGTTTTAAGCAAAACTGTAACTGTTTACATTAAACTCTGTGTGTTCAGGGAATATCTAATTAGATAATTTCTTTTTTGGGATAGAACCACCATCTGTTGTAATAAAAAGAAAACTATTTATAATACTTTCCATTTCTCTGGTCTAGTTCAACAGTTCATATTATTGCTACTGAATATAATAAAACAAGAAAAACTGCTTTAAAATAAACTCTACTGAATTTAAATAAACAGAAACCATCAGGTACTCTAAATGTCATTAGCAAAGATGCACATTATTCAATTATTCATTACTATTTTTACTACTTTTAAGAACGTTTTGAAGAGTAGATAGAATGCATTAAATAAAAGAAAACATATTGGTATAGAAATAACACTATGTTGATTAATGAATATCTTTAACATATTGAAGAAAGATGGCTAGAAGCCATTAAACACTCCCCAAATTCCTATTTTTTCCAGTGTAGTCATTTAGTGCATCCCTGCGTTTTCCCATATTTATAGTAGAGAAAGGTAATAAGTGCAATAACTCGTCATAATTTCAGAGAGAATAAATTATTATGAAAATAGTATATATTTAATTTGGCATATATTTAAGATATACAAACCTTTGGAAACTATTTTAAGCCCTGAGACAAAGAATTGCCTGAACCACAATCTCGTTCTTTTTTAGCCTGTTAAGGAATTACTTTTATTCTTAATATTGTTCTTTTTACTATTTTCCTCCAACTAAAAATTTTCCAGAATTTCAGAGGTAATTTCCTTTTTTTTTTTTTAAGATTTTATTTATTTATTCATTTATTTATTTATTTATTTATTTATTAGACAGAGAGAGACACAGTGAGAGAGGGAACACCAGCAGGGGGAGTGGGAGAGGGAGAAGCAGGCTTCCGGCTTAGCAGGGAGCCTGATGTGGGTCTCGATCTCAGGACCCTGGGATCATGAGCTGAGCCAAAGGCACACGGTTAAGGACTAAACCACCCAGGCGCCCCTCAGAGGTAATTTCTTTGCCCTACTTGATGTTGGTGAGAAGACAGAATATTGTGCTCAGTTCAAGTTTTCTTATTTTCAGGAGAATACAGAAAATCTAGAGGATGCCTTCTGTTTTCACTTATTCATTCACTGGTACACAGAGCAAATACTTATTGAGCATTGCATGGTCCAGGAAACAAAAAGGGCACTAGATAAGGTGGGGAGATTTTAGGAGTTTAAAAATCTACTTAAGACAATTTTGGAAGACATGAACCCCTCCCCGCCATGACCTCTAAAATGTGTAAAATCATTAACGCTATTATCAAAGTCTTTGTAATCATGAAATGGAACAAACCAGCTATAGAGTTTTCAAGAGAAAATTGTCACCTACAGGGCTTGCTTAACCACAGAATTCCCAGAGAGCTGTATTTAACTCTACAGCCTAGTTTGAGTTCCTAAATGCCATAAAATTTGTTGCCTTGGCCAGAACTGGGGTTTAACAAGGAAAACTACAAAAGGAAGCTTTGTGCATACTACATTGACTAGGTATTTCTGGTGAAACTTTAAAGAAGCTATCATGAAAGCTAGCTGAATTGTATCCCAGTATTCTGCCAAAGAAATAAACATGTATACCATTTCTGGACCAGACCTTATTTGAGACTTTGTTGTGGAACTGAAATTTCAGATCACCAAGATACAGAGATAAAATAAATGTTTTTATTCTCTATGGCCCTATTGAGGAAAGAAAAAAGTATTTGCAGTTTTTCTCATCCTAACTAAGAACTAGAAGTTCTGGACAAAAATAAAATAAAGCAAAATAAGATCTATTTGAAGGCATAGGAAAGCTGCCAAATAGCAAAGATTTGTGAAAGCAAGATCCCACAGAGAATGGAACCTCAGAGAAGTGAGTCCAAGATCTGTCAATGTAAGCCTAAGATCTTCCCAAGTAACTGCTGAGGCTGCAAAACAACTGAGCAGAGGTTTTGACAGACTTGCTCAGTTCCAGTAAGAAAAAAACTGTGTTTGAAGGACTATGAAGGAAGAGGAAGACTAGTAGAGAGTATAGGTTTTATGCTAGGTCCCTTGAAGGCTCTATCCTAGAAATCAAGAGTAAACCATAAATAAGGTTCAAATCAGAATCATTTTAATTTCTGATTAGAATAAGGAGACCTGAAGTTTCTAGTACCTTAGCAAAAAAAAAAAAAAAGTGAATTTTTTCTGTGGGAAAATTTCATCTAGAGATTGAAGTATCTATCATTTTTCATAAGTAATGTCTGACATTAAAAGAAAAATCTCCAGATATAACAGAATGAAAAGAGAATAAAAGGAAAAAAATATCCAACTCAAGTATGAAAGACAAAAAGATAGAAAATACATTTTAAAAAAGTTCAAGAAACATGTGACATAGCAAAATTGTCTATCACATGTAAAATTGGAGACCTGGAGAGAGAGGAGAGAGACAATGGGACAACAGCAATATTTGAAAAAATAACACCCAGATTTTTTTCAAAACTGGTTTTCACAATGAGGAGCTGAGAAAAATCTCTTTGTGGCTCTGAAAGGGGAAGGAAAGACTATTCATTGTAAGAAACACCCAGAGCATTCTCCATACCAAGAGCTACTCTCTAAAGGAAAAAAGTTTTTTTTTAAAGATTTTATTTATTTATTTGAGAGCCAAGGAGAAGGAAAGCATACAAGTGGGGGGAGTGGCAGGGGGAGAGGGAAAAGCAGACTCCCTGCTGAACAGGGAGCCCCATGCAGGGCTAAATCCCAAGACCCTAAGGTCATGACTGAGACAAAGGCAGTTGCTTAACTGACTGAGCCACCCAGGCGCACCTAAAGGAAAATCTTTAATAGAGCCTTATCCAAATGGGAGAAGAACATTTCACTTTAGTCACCTCTAGCCTTTCTGTCTCACATAAAAGGGGAAACACTAGGAAGGTAGTAGTCCCAGGACTTAGGTCCACTAAAAGACTGAGATTTGATCATAAGATTATAGAACGCTTCCTCTTCCCCACTCCTTCGCACATGCCAACCGTGCTCCAGTATAATAACAGTGGGTCACTGCTGAAAGGACAATAAGGTACAGACTCTCGCTAAAGAGGAGTACTTAGGGAAGTCTAAAGTCAACAGGGGAGGGAAAAAAGAGGACACTTGAGGAATTGGAAGCCTCCAGTACATACAACTACAGAGACATTAAACACAACTGAATTCCTTTTTGGCTTTTGCCAAATGTATTGCAAGATGAAAACAACGACAGTCTAATTAAATCTTATGAAGGTGGGCAAAAATGTTCAAAACTATGAAGGACACTCTTTGAAATATGCTTTCACATCTGCTGTTATTCATTATTTAACTTACCCTAAATGCATAATGTACACTGTATATATTATGGTTTTGCAATGCCTCTTAATTTTCAGCTAACACAGAAATTAAAGTCAAGTGTCAATATAATTGTAATTGGCTATAAAAACATAATGAAAAAATGTGAATGGTGACCGGATATTTGATAATATTAAGGAATTTTTGTTAGTTTTTCTTCATTAATACTGTTGTGATTTATTTTAAAAATACATATCTTCGAGAAATACATATTGAAATATTTACTGACAAATCATATGATATCTGGAATTTGTTTCAAAATAATCTAAGGTAGTGGTCAGGGAGTGTATACATAAACCAAGATTTCTGGGAATTGATGATGATTGAAATGGATGAAGAATATAAGGGGCTCCTCTTAGTGTTCATGTTATTTTTGTATTAAAAATTTCCTTATTTAGAGGAGTTAAGATGGGGGAGGAGTAGGGGTCCCCTTTTCCAGCTGGTCCCCTGAGTCGAGTTGGATAGGTACCAGACCATCCTGAACACCCACGGAATCAGCCTGAGACACAGGAATATATATCTGGATCTCTACAAATGAACATCTCCAGCACTGAGTATTGAGGTACAAAGCCGGGAGCCTTGAATCCGTGCACAATTATCGGAAGATAAACGGAAGGGGGAGGGAGCCTCCGCGTTCGGGCGCCGGAAGCGGTAGCGACCTGCACTGGGGAGCAGACCAGCATCCCCGAGAGAGCAGACTGAGACCGTGAGCCTGGCGTGTGACCAGTCTGAAAACCAGAGCTCCGGAGTGCACGAACCACACTGAAACAGAGTTCTGGAGTGCGCGCAGGGGTGGCTGGTGGCTTGCGGTGTTAGAAACACAAAGGACAGAAATGCACTGGCCCTGGAAGTGAGCGCTGGGACGCCGGGTGTGGGGCGCACATCCCGGGACGCTGCAGGGTTGAGCAGCACCAACAGTAACAGAGTTAAAGCGGCCAGAGGCTCAATGGAGAGTGGACCGTGATCTCTCTGTTCTGAGACAGAGGCTGAGATTCAGCCACTGCTGCTCTGACTCTCAGAAGAGGCACAGCAAACTGCCAGGGAAAGCCGCCAGAGAACAAAAGCACAGAAATACCGGCTCACAGTGTGCCCATCCCCATCCCCCCTTGCAGGACAGGGAGACTCTACCCAAACATGGTTGCCTGAGTATCAGCGCAGCAGGCCCCTCCCCCAGAAGGCAGGCTGAAAAATCAAGAAGCCCACATCTCTAAGGTTCCTATAAAACAAGTGCACACTGCATGGGTGCTGGTCAATAATTTGGGCTCTGGACAACCCCACAACCTCTCCTCATCAGAATGACAAGAAGGAGAAATCCCCCCCAGCAAGGAAAAGACAATGAGTCTGTGGCCTCTGCCACAGAGCTGATAGATATGGATATAACCAAATTATCAGAAATGGAGTTCAGAGTAACAATGGTCAAGATGATGTGTAGACTTGAAAAAAATACTAACAAAAATTTTAATGAGAATATAGAATTTCTAAGGGCAGAAATGAGAGTGAATCTGACAGAAATTAAAAATGCTATGAATCAAATACAGTCAAAACTAGATGCTCTGACGGCCAGGGTAAATGAGGCAGAAAAACACATCAGCGAATTGGAGGATGGGATGGTAGAAGAGAAAGATAAAACAGAAACTTGGCTCAAAAAAATCCAGTCTCGAGAATGTAGGTTACGGGAGATTACTCACTCAATGAAACGTTCCAATGTCAGAATCATCAGCATCCCTGAGGGGGTGGAGAAAAACAGAGGTCTAGAAGAGAAATTTGAACAAATTGTAGCTGAAAACTTCCCTAATCTAGCAAAGGAAACAAGCATTCGTGTCCAAGAGGCAGAGAGGACCCCTCTCAAGCTCAACCATGACAAACCTATACCACGTCACGTCATAGCATAATTCGCAAATATTAGATCCAAAGATACAGTATTGAAAGTGGCCAGGGCAAAGAAATTTCTCACATACCAAGGCAAAGGTATAAGGATTATGTCAGACCTGTCTACACAGACCTGGAATGAGAGAAAGGGTTGGGGGGGGGCATTTTTTAAAGCTCTTTCAGAGAAAAACATGCAGCCAAGGATCCTTTATCCAGCAAGGCTGTCATTCAGAATTGATGGAGAAATAAAGACATTTCAGAATCGCAGTCACTAACCAATTTCATAAGCACGACACCAGCCCTACAGGAGATATTACGGGGGGTTCTATAAAAGTAAAAAGGC
Source organism: Ursus maritimus (assembly GCF_017311325.1). Classification (NCBI taxonomy): domain Eukaryota; kingdom Metazoa; phylum Chordata; class Mammalia; order Carnivora; family Ursidae; genus Ursus; species Ursus maritimus. The sequence continues at coordinate 50,299,902 of NW_024423453.1, read as the reverse complement.
CCCAAGAGTGATACAGAACAGAAAGTCACAATCTATAGAAACAAAGACTTTACAGGCAACATGGCATCATTAAAATCATATCTCTCAATAATCAGTCTCAATGTAAATGGCCTAAATGCTCCCATAAAACACCACAGGGTTGCAGATTGGATAAAAAGACATGACCCATCCATTTGCTGTCTACAAGAGACTCATTTTGAACCTAAAGATACATTCAGACTGAAAGTAAAGGGATGGAATACCATCTTTCACGCCAATGGACCTCAAAAGAAAGCTGGGGTAGCAATTCTCATATCAGATAAATTGGATTTTAAACTACAGACTATAGTTAGAGACACAGAAGGGCACTATATTATTCTTAAAGGATGTATCCAACAAGTGGATATGACAATTATAAATATATATGCCCCCAACAGGGGAGCAGCAAGATACACAAGCCAACTCTTAACCAGAATAAAGAGACATATAGATAAAAATACGTTAATAGTAGGGGACCTCAACACTCCACTATCAGCAATAGATAGATCACCTAAGCAGAAAATCAACAAAGAAACAAGAGCTTTGAATGCCATACTAGACGAGTTGGACCTCATACATATTTATAGAACACTGCACCCCAGAACAAAAGAATACTCATTCTATTCTAATGCACACGGAACATTCTCCAGAACAGATCATGTTCTGGGTCACAAAACAGGTCTCAATCGATACCAAAAGACTAAAATTATTCCCTGCATATTCTTAGACTACAATGCTTTGAAATTGGAACTCAATCACAAGGAAAAATTTGGAAGAAACTCAAATACTTGGAGACTAAGAACCATCCTGCTCAAGAATGATTTCATAAACCAGGCAATCAAAAATCAATTTAAACAATTTCTGGAGACCAACGAGAATGAAAACACAACAGTCCAAAACCTATGGGACACTGCAAAGGCAGTCCTAAGGGGAGAATACATAGCCATCCAAGCCTCACTCAAAAGAATAGAAAAATCTAAAATGCAGTTTTTATATTCTCACCTCAAGAAGCTGGAACAGAAACAGAAGAACAGGCCTAATCCAAGCACGAGGAAGCAGTTGATCAAGATTAGAGCAGAGATCAATGAATTAGAAACCAGGAGCACAGTAGAGCAGATCAACAGAACTAGAAGCCGGTTTTTTGAAAGAATAAATGAAATAGATAAGCCACTGGCAAGACTTATCCAAAAGAATAGAGATAGGACCCAAATTAATAAAATTATGAATGAAAAGGGAGAGGTCACAACCAACACCAAGGAAATAGGAAGGATTAGAAACTTTTATCAACAGCTTTATGCCAATAAATTAAGCAACTTGGAAGAGATGGACGCCTTCCTGGAAACCTATAAACTACCAAGACTGGAACAGGAAGAAATTGATTTTTTAAACAGACCAATTAATTATGAAGAGATTGAAGCAGTGATTAAAAACCTTCCAGAAAACAAAATCCAGGGCCTGATGGATTCCCGGGGAATTCTACCAAACATTCAAAGAAGAAATAATACCTATTCTCCTAAAGCTGTTTCAAAAAAATAGAAACAGAAGGAAATCTACCAAACTCATTCTATGAGGCCAGTATTACCTTGATCCCCAAACCAGGCAAAGACCCCATCAAAAAGGAGAATTACAGACTGATATCCCTGATGAATATGGAGGCCAAAATTCTCAACAAGATCCTAGCTAATAGGATCCAACAGTACATTAAAAGGATTATCCATCATGACCAAGTGGGATTCATCCCTGGGATGCAAGGGTGGTT
>NW_024423453.1:50284679-50298085 GCF_017311325.1 Ursus maritimus | reverse complement strand
CATAGTACTAGAAGTCCTTGCAACAGCAATCAGACAACAAAAAGGGATAAAAGGTATCCAAATCGGCAAAGAAGTCAAAATGTCTCTCTTCACAGATGACATGATACTCTATATAGAAAACCCAAAAAAATCCACCCCCAAACTACTAGAACTTATAGAGCAATTCAGTAATGTGGCAGGATACAAAATCAATGCTCAGAAATCAGTTGCATTTCTATATACGAACAATGAGACTAAAGAAAGAGAAATTATGGAATCCATTCCATTTACAATAGCACCAAAAATCATACGTTATCTCGGAATTAACTTACCCAGAGACGTAAAGGATCTATATTCTAGAAACTACAAATCACTCTTGAAAGACATTGAAGAAGACACAAAAAGATTGAAGAAATATTCCATGCTCGTGGATCGGAAGAATTAACATAGTTAAAATGTCCATGCTACCCAGAGCAATCTACACTTTCAATGCTATCCCGATCAAAATACTAATGACATTTTTCAAAGAACTGTGCAAACAGCCCTTAAATTTGTGTGGAACCGGAAAAGGCCACAAATCGCCAAGGAATTGTTGAAAAGGAAAAACAAATCTGGGGGCATCACAATGCCGGATTTCAAGTTGTACTACAAAGCTGTGATCACCCAAGACAGCATGGTACTGGCACAAAAACAGACACATAGACCAATGGAACAGAATAGAGAACCCCAGAAATGGACCCTCAGCTCTTTGGGCAACTAATCTTTGACAAAGCAGGAAAAAACATCCAGTGGAAAAAAAGACAGTCTCTTCAATAAACGGTGCTGGGAAAATTGGACAGCTACATGCAAAAGAGTGAAACTTGACCACTCTCTCACACCATACACAAAGATAAACTCCAAATGGATGAAAGACCTTGATGTGAGACAGGAATCCATCAAAATCCTAGAGGAGAACATAGGCAGCAACCTCTACGACATCGGCCACAACAACCTTTTTCATGACACATCTCCAAAGGCAAGAGAAACAAAAGATAAAATGAACTTGTGGGACTTCATCAAGATAAAAAGCTTCTGCACAGCCAAGGAAACAGTCAAAAAAACTAAGAGGCAGCCCACAGAATGGGAGAATATATTTGCAAATGACACTACAGATAAAAGACTGGTATCCAAGATTTACAAAGAACTTCTCAAACTCAATACACAAGAAACAAATCAATAAATCATAAAATGGGCAGAAGATATGAATAGACACTTTTCCAATGAAGACATACAAATGGCTAACAGACACATGAAAAAATATTCAAAATCATTAGCCATCAGGGAAATTCAAATCAAAACCACATTGAGATACCACCTTACACCAGTTAGAATGGCAAAAATTGACAAGGCAAGAAACACCAATTGTTGGAGAGGATGTGGAAAAAGGGGATCCCTCTTACACTGTTAGTGGGAATACAAGTTGGTACAGCCACTCTGGAAAACAGTGTGGAGGTCCCTTAAAAAGTTAAAAATTGAGCTACCCTATGATCTAGCCATTGCACTACTGGGTATTTACCCCAAAGATACAGACGTAGTGAAGAGAAGGGCCATATGCACCCCAATGTTCATAGCAGCATTGTCCACAATAGGTAAATTGTGGAAGGAGCCGAGATGCCCTTCAACAGATGACTGGATTAAGAAGATGTGGCCCATATATACAATGGAATATTACTCAGCCATCAAAAAGAACAATTTCTCAACATTTGCTGCAACATGGACAGGACTGGAGGATATAATGCTAAGTGAAATAAGTCAAGCAGAGAAAGGCAATTATCATATGGTTTCTCTCATCTATGGAACATAAGAGGTAGGAAGATCGGTAGGAGAAGAAAGGGATAAAGAAAGGGGGGGGTAATCAGAAGGGGGAATGAAGCATGAGAGACTATGGACTCTGAGAAACAAACTGAGGGCTTCAGAGGGGAGGGGTGGGGGAATGGGATAGACTGGTGATGGGTATTAAGGAGGGCACGTATTGCATGGTTCACTGGGTGTTATACGCAACTAATGAATCATCGAACTTTACATCAAAAACCAGGGATGTACTGTATGGCGACTAACATAATGTAATAAAAAATATTATTATAAAAAAATTTCCTTATTTAAAAGGTAAAAAGAAAACCTTAATTTAGATCTTCACCTTTAATTTGTTGTATCACATAATACCAACACAATACTTTCCAATAAGAAAGCATATTTAATAACATTGCACTTGCTAAGTTATTATTAAAACTGACATGTATTTGATAAAAATAAAACTTTTTGTGCCATTAATTTAAAAGTTAGTATTGTTTTTAAATTTGAATTATTTAATAGTATGATTTATTTTATCTGAAGTTTTATTCAAAATTCATCATTTTCTAGTTTCTATTTTAATGCACTTAATATTTAATGTAGTATATGCATATGATTTGGCTTGTAAGGAAATGAATATGCATGCTTTAGGGGCACATACTCCCAAATTATTTTCTGATGATGTGATATATTGTAAATATTTACAATTTTCTGTATATTATGATGTTTTAACATCTTAAAAACAAAAAAACCAAACTTGTCTGGCTGGGGAGAGTCTCCTTCCAGGAGCTAGCCATTCTTAGAAGTAGGGGAGGGCGGGCCAGAAACATGTCTTTTATATGCAAACCAACCAGTCCAAAACCAAATCTTCTCTATCTGGTTCATTATACCCTGGAGGCAATATATTTTTCTACCTTAATCATCCCATGGCCAGGTGCCAGGCAACTAGAAATCCCTACTGCAGGCCCAAATCTGCCAAAATTATTCAAATTAACCAGTCCTAAACTGCACACACACTGTCCTCCTTGCCTTCCCCATGGAAACCCCAATAAAGACTATGACCTAAACCTTCTCATTACTGCTGCTCTGCCTCCTGACCAGCCCGGTGGCTTTCCCATGTGGTCTGCCTGGCATGCTGCATCTCTTGTCTGCAGAGCCCGTGAGTGTAATTAACTTTACTATTTCCTCATCTTGTCCTCTGTGTCTTCTTACCATCTCATAAAAAAATACAAAACTGGTGCACATACAGAAAAAAAGTTCAAAGATCACTACCCTAAAAGTCATCAGATTCAAGCACAATATAAGACTTTCTTTGAAATATTACAGTATGGTTTTAAACTCACCACCCCCACAAGGAAGCTGACTACATTGTTGATTTATACTGTTTGCAATAAACTAAGAATCTTTAAATTGGTACTTCACAGGTCAGAGAAGATTAGATAGAGGTAGTAGGGTCACTGCTTTTACCTTTGGGTATGATGCAGAAGTGCTGAAAAGTGAGTTAATCACTACCTGAGAAACATTGAAATGCTCTTGCCTACCTCCCTCAGCGCACAAGAGCATCTTTGGCAAAAAGACTTCAGGGTCTTTTAGGCAAAAGAGCACCCTTTCTTCACTCCATCATTCAAATTCACTTTTCCCACGATATATGCAGTAAATAGTCTAGTGATTGCCATCGTCATTTAATTCAGAGAATTGAGCAAGAATGACTTTGACATATTTTTAACTTGGAATCTAGAGGAAAATAAAGTATTTCCTGTAAGAACTTTCGTCAATCATTAGTAAATATCAATAAGGTAGTGTGAAAACAATTTTCTCTGACTTCACAAATAGACAAACCATAAAACATCTGTTTTTATTTCTTGTTTCCCAAACTGGAGATGATGACATCTGTAACATTCTAACTGGCTGGTTCACGAAACCATTCAACTATTGACTGACCTCGGTTTAACTTTCACATTGCTTTATGAAAAAGAAGATATTTTTCTTGGAAGAGTAAAATCAATTTTAGTAACTTCAGGATTGAATTATAGGCAACAGATGGAAATACTTAACATTGGCCTGTAAACTGAAATTTAGAGAAAGAGGACTGTAAGCACTGGCTTCAGACAGAACTGAAAATAAACAAAAATGAAACATAAGAAATTTTTCAAATGTATTACCTTTACATCCACCATGGGTTACAGTTGTTCCCAAAACACTCACAGTTTCTCTTTTCTTATTTTTTAAAATTTCAGCTTTACTTAGGTATAATTGACATATAAAATTGACTCAAAATTTATTGATGCCCTCTTCTTTTCTTAAACCCCTGTGCCTGCTATTCCTGCCTGACTTGATTCAGATCCTGCCCTTTGTTAAACAACTAAAATTCAACTGAGTAAGGGGGAAGGAGGAAGGAAAGAACTGATTGCTTGTCTTCCTTTGGGGACAGAGAGAGTCTATGTGGCCTATTACCTCATTAGTGCTGACCAGAGTATTCCAGACTGACCCGTCAAGACTACATTCCTGGAGAAGGCTGATATTGACATTAGGTTAGGTATTAAGTCTTGATTTGGTGATGTGGGGTTAGCAAAGTGACTCCATGTTAGGCCACTTTTTTCTTTTTAACAATTCCCCCCTTGTGATCAGACTCTCAGCTTAAATGAGGGATGTGATCAAAATTTGAGGCATTAGCACTACTCTCAGCTATTGCTTGAAGCTTTCGTTGGTTCTTTGTGTGCTATCGGTAGGTCATGATGTTTTTGCTTAATGTTCACAGGTCACAGCAGGTTCACAATCTTTAAGTCGATTAGTCTCTTTGTTCCTTTTCTGATATTCTAGTCTTAAGGAGATCATTTGCTTGCTGGTTAGTGGCTGCAAACATGCATGAAAAGTTTTTGAGAGGATACAACACATCAGAGACATTATTTGATTATTTTAAGCAGGATAATTCCCAATGTTTGACGTGCACTTCAAAGCCATGGTCCTGAAGACCCAAACTAATCAAAATCAAATAAGTCAAAGGAAGACCTGCGAAGGCGTTATCTTTTTAAGCCAAATGGCTTGCTTAGTGATTTTATGTAACTGAATTTCAACTTCCCCAGAAGTGTGAATCCAGGTGTAGCAGGTGGTACTGGCCACAGCAAAAACACCTCTTTGCTCAGCTAAAAGATATTCAAAGGCTATTCTATTGGCAAGAACGACATTGGAAGCAGAATCAGACTTATGAATACAGAGAGCAAACTGGTAATTGCCAGAGGTAAGGGGGTGGGGTAATGAGAAAAATGGGTGAAGGGGAATGAGAGGTATAGGCTTCCAGTTATGGAATGAAAAGTTATGGAAATCAAAGGTACAGTATAGGGAATATATTCAATGATATTGTAATAGCATTATATGGTGACAGACTATAGCTACATTTGTAATGATCATAGCATATCACATAGAGTTGTTGAATCATAATGTACACTTGAAACTAATGTAACTTTGTGTGTCAACTATACTCAAATAAAAATAAGATAAAATGTTAACATTTGCTTTAAAAAATAAACAAACAAACTTTGCTTAGAAAATCTATTTGTTGGGCAGCTATCACCTTAGCTAACACCTTTTAAGAGTTAAGGAGAGGTTTCTAATCATAGGTCATTTACATTTATTCCTAACCAAGGAAGTAGAATCCTGCCTGAATCATGAATGCTTCCTCCTGGTAATTCTTGTCTGAATCTGTCTGAAGACTGGAAGGGACAGCCATGTAGACCAGTAAAAAATTTAAGGGTCTGTAGACCACACAAGCATTTTCATTCTGGTTACACTTGCCTGGTACACTTTCCTTGCACAGAGCCTGGAGGCAAAGTTCCCCAACTTTGGGGTTGTTAACCAGAAGCAGGGAAATAAACCAGGGATGTCTCTGGCACCATGGACAGATCAGTTTTTTGATGACAATCCAGCGGTCTGAAAGGTTATCTCCCTTAACAATAGCCTGGGATGTGTGGATGATGACATTATCTTTCAAGGCCAATGTAAAGGAAAGAAAGGGAAGAAAGGGTTTTATGTTTAGCTGAATTTTGAAGTCTTGATCTACACTCATGTTAGCTATTTCTCTTCCTTGTTAATTTGGGCTGTAAAATGTGTACCTAAGGCTTGAGTTCCTAAAGTTTGGCAGTCATCTGGGTAGTGAGGAGGACCTGGTATAGTCCCTTCCAAGGAGAATCAAGGTCCGTCTTGTACTTAGTAACTCCAAATCAGAAGGGTGGGAGAAAATTGGAAATGTTATTTGGAGAATCATAACCAAATATTTGAGGAAACTAGAAGAATTTAGGATCCAGCCCAATTTACAGATATACAGTAAATCCTCAAATACAATTAATAGGACTAGAATTTGATTATCTACAAGGGTTCAAACCTAATTTTTCTATCTACAATGGCCCCCATTTTTTACAAAAGATAATCACAGTAAAACTAATTTGTTTGCATACAACTTGGCTTAATTATTTATTGAAGTGCAGCAAGAATAGTGATTAACCATATAAGCTCTTTTAAAGACTGCTTTGCTGGAACTTTTTAAGCAAGGTAAGTAAGGTACCAGGTCCAGTTTTCCATGGGGCTTTATTGGCTTCATATAAAATCAACCTTAGGGGCGCCTGGGTGGCTCAGTCCATTGAGCATCTGACTCTTGGTTTCAGCTCAGGTCATGATCTCATGGGTCTTGGGATCCAGCCCCAAGTCAGGCTCTGTGCTCAATGGACAGTCTGCTTGAGATTCCCTCCCTCTGCCTCTCCCCCCACTCACGCACTCTCTCTCTCAAATAAATAAACAAATAAATAGATCTTAAAAAAAAAATCAACCTTAGTTTCTTAAAACTGTTTGGTCATATTTGAGTCTATGCTTACCTCTCTTAAATATGACATTGCAGTCAAAGCCTTAGTAATATAACCAACTTTTCCAATTGTGTCCTGTTGTAAGGAAAACTGATTCTTATTTAACTTATGTAAATAACTAGCTGTTTTGCTATGAAAAGAATACTCAAGAGTTTCTGAATTCTGGAAGAATCAGGTAGGGAGAAAAAGTAAACGATTCATGTTCATTTACAAAGGTATGCTTTTATTGAATCATTGCATGTCATTGATAGCTTAATAGAGGTTTTCTTAAGTCTAGAAAAACAAAACATTAAGGAACCAGCAATGTTTTAAGCAAAAAGTCATAAAAAATTATAATCATCCTCCTCAGTTCATGTAGTTCCATATAATTAATATTTGTTCTGCTTAAATCCAGTTTTTTCCATTAGTTATGGAAATTCTTATCCAATTCAGTTTTATGATCTTAAAAGTATTAGAGACCTGTATTCTAGAATACTTATCAGAGTCTTTTCCATGAGTCTCCTTGAAGATGAAGCAATTGGTAGGAACACTTTCAAAAGCATCAGGGTAAAACAATAACTTTCTGTAAATGACAAAGACTTAAAAATAGCTATGCTGAAGAATCTGATGAGAATTCATTGTAACGCAATTGACAAAGAAATTTGGTTATTTCTTTGACACATGACATTCAAGATGATTGCTAGAATTACAGGTGATAACATACCAGGACATACCAGTTTCATACAATTTCTTCAATATTTATATTAATAACTTGTATCCACACAGATATAAGAAGGTTTAACACCACTTAGTTGACAATGCTTCTCATGTAATTTAAGAAACCAAATAAACCTGATTAGTGTAATATCTGATTTTTTATAAGGATAGAAAACAAATCTTTTGAGGTGTTCCAAAGACCCTTTGGAAAATCCCTAAGTTAGTTTGAGGTCAAAAAGACTTTACAAGTTGATTTGGGGGAAGTTTGTAGAAAATATCAAAATGTTTTAAAACACTTGGTTAAATAGGGTTATAGGTCATTGTGAGACAATGCTTAGTTATCCATTTAACCATAGTGACAATTCACAGGCAGGGGCACCTGGGTGGCTCAGTTAAGCATCTGCCTTTGGCTCAGGTAATAATCTCAGGGTCCTGAAATTGAGCCCCCCACAGAGCCCCACATCAGGCTCCCTGCTTAGCGGGGAGTCTGCTTCTCCCTTTGCTTCTCCTCCTACCCTCCTCATACTCTTTCTCTCTCTCAAATGAATAAATTCGTTAAAAAAATAAAATAAGAAATAAACACTTCACAGGCAAATACAGAAAACTGAATAGCTGTAAAAAGCAAAACAACCTTGGGTCCTTTAATGGAGAAGACTCAGTTTGGGTAAGCAATCAAAGATTTGATAAAGACAGAGAAAATTACTTGGAGAAGACACAAAATCTTTCTTTGTTAGATTACTTAAAAGATGAAGAAAATCTGGGGTGCCTGGGTGGTTCAGTCTGCCTTAGGCTCAGGTCATGATCCTGGAGTCCCAGGAGCTAGCCTGCATCATGGGGCTCCCTGCTCAGTGAGGAGTCTGCTTCTCCCTCTGCCCCTCACCCTGCTCTTGTGTTCGCTCTCAAATAAATAAATAAAATCTTTAAAGAAAAGGTAAAGAAAACCTTTTAACAATCTCTTATCAAGAGCAGACCAATAGTTCAAGAAATGTCGTCCTTTTAACAGAGGGGAAGCCGAATTTTAATTTTCACTAGCTTACTTTTGATATAAAATTCATTTAACTTAATTAAATTCATTCCAATCTTAGCAAGCCCTGACCACTCATAAAATCCCTTTTCGAAGACTCCAGCTCCATAAACCTTCTACAACTTTTTTTCTCTCAACATAAATTGCATTTTCATTTCTCATACCTTTTTTTTTTTTGCCGAAAACTTGCACCCTATTTTTCTTACATATGGAGATGTTTCTTTTATTACTTTTAGTAGCTTTGATTATATATTAGAATGTTTAACCTAAAATCCTTGATTTCTAATGACAATAAAGAAGCAAACAATTATGAACTGTTTTTTATATTAGCATTCTATAGCTTGGCAAATTTATAATTTTTAAAATAATTTCTAGAAACATCTTTTATGTAAAAATTTTAGTATGGTACAGGACTGTTGATAAATGGGCCCAAATATCTTTAGTTTCTTTGTAAAAGGAAGCTTATGTTTAGTAACTAATGTTCTGATATTTTATCTTATTTTGAAATGATCTAGATGTCTAATGATCATCCATCATTTAATTAACCTTAGCAAAATTTAAAGGTTTCAGGTTATCAAAAATATTTGGGAAGTTCACCTAAAACCTTTTTATCCTACTTACATCTATTTAATACACTGCTTCTTAACAATTATGTTTAGATTACCTACTGTCATGACCACGCTATGAAGACAAACACATGAATTGTGTCTTTCCACAATGGCAGCTTTATTCGATATAAAGCAAAGTTAAATCACAATTATAAAGCAGGTTCAGGATTCCAGACTTAACGACATTTCACCATGTGATTAAACTTGGCTTCTTACACAGCACACAGAGCAGGACAGAAGACGAGCCACACAGCAAACATGGTAACAGGAGGGTGCAGAAAGTTAACGAACTGAACACAAAGTCAGTCTGTGGGCGCGCAGTTGAGATAAGGCCTCGGTCTGGTCCGGGTCAGCTCTCGGCACTCACGGCTTCTGCTGTTCAAGCAGTGGAGGATCGAGGTTCTGTTCAGAGATCAGTCAGGCAGAGCCTTCAGCGGCAGTTGCCTTATTTCAGTGGTCAGACGTAGAGGGGTCATGTCTGAAGAGTCTGACAGTTTACCACCAAAATCCTCCCCTTTTTAAGGGATTTAATAGATTTTGGGTCCCCACAGACCTCCTCTAGTCCTGCTTGTCATCAGTTCTGGGGTGTCAGCTGACGCTGGTCGCCACGATATCTCCTAGCTGCAGTACCTTTAACTACTTGTGTCATGGCTTGACACACGCCCCTGCTTGACATGAGAGACTCCATTTTGCTCTCTACACCTACAAAGTCATTATGAGACATTAGACAAAGCCAACCATCATCCCAAGCTATTCTTTTTTTCCTTTTCTGACAAAATTTATAAGAGATAACATGAACTTATTTGACTAACAAACCTAAGTAGAAGTTGTATGTCTGCATTATATTTAATGCTGGTAACTCTGAAGACATGCCTATTATAATTAAATGAAACTCTAAACTATCTTTCATTTGCCAAAGATTATCCCAGATCATGTGAACATGAAAAATAATTGGATTAGTTTTCATTGGTTTTGAAGATTTTTATGAATGCATAATTTATATAAGGGTTTGATTTTCTTTAAACTAATTAAATAGAGGGGCACTTGGGTGGCTCACTTGGCTCAGGCTCTTGGTTTTGGTTCAGATCATGATCTCATGGGTTGTGCGATCGAGCCCCATGTCAGTCTCTCAGCGCTGAGTCCCCTGGAGATTCTCTCCCCCCTGCCCCTCTGCCCCTCCCCCGACTCACGCTCTTTCTCTCTTTCAAATAAATAAATAAATCTTAAAAAAAAATATATATATACATATATATAAACTAATTAAATAGCTCTCTTTTACAAATTAATTTTGGCAATACCATTCAGAGGTAGAAAATACTACACATCTACAACACATACATGTGATAGATAGATAGATAGATAGATAGATAGATATTTAAAGACATACGCAGACACCTTACAGCTTTCATACACTTAAGATTTCCCATTAGCCCAAATTCCAAATGACTTTTCTCCTTTTTCCTCCCCTCCCCATAAAAATTATTTCCCTGGAGTTTGTATTTTAACATTTACATCTCAAAGGCATCAGGAAGAATGTAAGTTACAAGCCATTTAAGATAAATAGGAGAAGCTTTGGTATTAGTAAAAAGACAATAGATAAATTCTGAACTGCCTCTAGAGTTGCATTTCTAGTTTTGTAAAGATTTGTAAGATAAAGACAGTTCCTCTCATTTCCTCAAGGAATGGGGTTGCAACTTAAATGACCTCATAAATTGATCCACCCATAAATCTTTTTACAAGGGCTTTAGAAAGTTTTTCTTTTTCTCTGAGTAAATAGTTTTATTTTAGCTTGGGGAGAAGGTCTAAAAAAGAAATTTTCTATCAGCCTCTGTAATAGACCAATTTTCTGACCACAGAGCTACTTTGTAGTTTTTAGACAGACCAAATAATAAACATTTCTGGCAGTATTAAACAACCCCTTGGACTGAAAAGGTGTTCTCAAAGAGGGTGAAAAAGATATTTTATTTTCCTTTTTCTACTGGACTACAGCAGAGATCTAGGAGAGCTGACTCTGGTAAGAACTCTCACCCTTAACCCGCTTCTTCCAGTTTTCCTAGGATCCCAGCTGTAGCTCTGGCACTTACCAGAATTTGGCAAGGTTTTTCATCATTTTTAGTTTTAGTTTTCCCTTTGCTGAGAGAATAACACAGCAGTTTATCAGAAAATCCCTCTGAATTGGGTCAACTTTGGGAGGGACCTATATAGAGGCTCAGCTTCAAGAATATATTTGAAAGCATTTGAGTTGATGTTGAAAAATTTGCAAAGGCCTTTTGAACGAAATCTTTTTCCTGCTGATTACACCTGAGACATGCATCCCTGGGCCAACATTTTAACGATGGACTCCTAGGAGACTGTAATGTGGGGGTTGGAGAGGCAGGTGTTATTTTATTTTAGGTGTCTGGCCTTGGAGCTGCTATAGCTATAAAGCTAGTAGTTTGGCAGACTTTTGTTTATGATTTTGTGTCTTTAAATTTCCATTAGTCTTTTGCAATGAATTTTTAAAATTAAGTTATTTTGGAATCTTGAAGCCTTTGGAAGCATCTATATACCAATTAAAATACTGTTTGTTTGATATGGGAACTCTTACTTTTAAGTGTACTTCTTAAGTAAACAATCCTATCTAATAGGAACATTTCCCATAATGACCATTGAATTCTAGATTGTCTTTAGTAAAATTTTGCCATTTTTATGGATATTACTAGATTCCAGGAACACAGTTCTTAGACCTAAAATAAACAGGGGTGCTAGAAGATGGTGTGCTTAACTTGTTGAAATTTGAGAATACTATTATTGTTGTTGTTGTTGTTGTTATTTTAGCTAAGCCTTTGGTTCTCTCAAGCCAAACTAATACCTAAAAGGATGTGCCATGGGATTGGGGTTGTGTGGTGTTTCACAGTGTACTTCATTCCACACAATTTATCTTAAGGTTGGTGGGTGGCCTAGTGTCAATCTAACCCATTCTGTGACCAACTAATCCCACATGGGAGTCTTTGAGTTAGCTGGTAAGCATTCCAAGACCGCCTTTAAGTGTTCAACTTTTGCCTGCCAATTTTTGTGGCTTTTTTCCTCCCAAGATTCCCATTAGCAACTAGCCTTTATCTACACAAAACAAGGCAAACAAACATGTAAATCCCAATTAGACCAGCAGTAACCAAGAGATGTTACCATTTCCTGGCCAAGAGAATAGCCTGTGTATACCAACAGCAAATCCCAGCACAGATTAAACTAGCAGACTTCAGTAAATGGGGACTATTGAATAGAACTGGAGAAAGGGATTCCAAACAACTGGGGAATTTTGGACTGAACCAAGGGATAGGGACTCAGGTTCCAGATGGAATCATCTGACTGCTCAAACTGTCTGCTAAGCCCTGAACTGGAAAACCAATGAGATCAGGAGCTCAGTGTAAAGACAGTGGAGCTCAGAATGAAGTGGACTTGCCCATGGCCCTCAGAAATAGCAAGAAAGATGGTGAACTCAAAAGGGTTCACAGAGTACCGTGCCTATGTTTTTCATTGTCCCTGAATGCTATCAGAAGTTCACTTCGGATCCAGCTGACATCACCAAATCCATTAAACAACAAAAATTCAACCAAGTAAATCCGAAGATCTAACTATCTTTATTCAACGATTCATGAATCATGTATTATCACATCTAGCAAGCGGAAAGGAGCTCTGAGGAACTGTACAAGATGGAAGGCTGTTATAGGCAGAGGCGGAAGGGATAAGGAAAGAGCAGATTCATTCATCTTCCTTTGGGGAATGGAAAGGGTTTATGTGGCAGATCACCTCATTACTGCTGACTGGAAAATTCTGGACTGACCAGTTAAGACTACATTCCTTGAGAAGGTTGAAAGTAAAATTAAATTAGGTATTAAGCTTTGGTTTGGTGACATGGGTTTAGCACAAGTGACTCCATTTGGGTCCTATTATTTCTTTTTAACACCTTGAAGCATAGATGAGCCAAACTGGTGGCAGCACTGCTCACAGCAATGTGTCCCTGGGTTACTGGTCATTTGAGGTTAAGTAGAGACTCTGAAGCAATATTAGCCCAGGTGGTTTTGAGCTGTGTTGATGGAATAAAGAGATGACACTTAAGAGGGTCAAAAGTATTAATAGGTATGTAATAATGAATACTAAGTCTGAAATGGGACTACAAAAAAAATACATTGAGTTCACCAGAAGAATAAAGAGTTAAACAAGGAGATTTAGAGTATAGTTTGGGTTTGAGTATGGTTTGTGTTGAGCAGTTCAATATGTCTCAGACACCACTCCCTTTTTGGGAAAAAGCTTCTTTAAGGCTTTATTTCTTATTTTTCTTTTTAACTATACTGATAAATAGTTAGATTTTGAATTTTTTGGAACAATTTCAGGAGAGTTATAAGAATAGTACAAAGAACTCCCATTGACTCTTTCCCC
>NW_024423453.1:50260081-50284674 GCF_017311325.1 Ursus maritimus | reverse complement strand
AGCTTACCTAAAATTAACATCACCATAATGGCACAATTCAAAATTGTGTGTCTTCTGACGTAATTTGCTGACAGAAACACAGCATTGCCTTTGTGATATCCTTGCAAAATAAATATATCACATGAACCAAATAATGAGAAAATATCAGAGAAATCCTAGTTAAGGAACATTCTTCAAAATAACTGCCCTGTTCTCTAAATAAACAATTGATTATTGTGTACAATTGATAATTGTGTTTACACATGAAATGTCATCTTTATAGGAAATATGCACTGAAATAAGGGTAAAGAGGCATCATGTCTGTTGCTAACTTTCAAATGGGCTGTAATCTTATAGGCACATGCACAAACAGACACATATGTATATGTAGATACATGGGGTAAAGCTGATAATAGATAGTAAAATGTAAACATTCGGAGACCCCTTTTAACCTGAAGCCCTGAGCTTGCTGTGGAAATTGGCTTGCCAGGAATGGTACAATCACTCACTCCTCTCCCCTACCTTCTCCACCTTAAACACAGAAGTGCCTGTTTTGGAGTGTGCTTGAGGAGGCTAGGGGTCCTCGCTTGCCCCCTCAGGCCCATGATCTACCCAAGAACCAAAGCTGAGCGTCAAGACTGGTTTGAGACAGAGGAACAAGGCCATATGGAAGTATAAGGCATAATAAAGAATGAAGAAAAATGAAATTAATATAAAAAGTGAGGTATTTTAGCAAGAAAGTGATGAGATCAATAACACTGATTCTCTGGTATAGGCCAAGAACTTGGTCATTCACTTTTCAGCAGTTTGTGGCTTTCTTTGAATTCCCTTCAGCTCTCAGCAAAACATGTTTTTCTGGGAGGTTTTGAGGGGTGTTTGGCCTTGGCTATAAAAGAGTACAGCTCAGCGGGGGAGCTTTTCTAGGTTTGGAAGGGCAAATGGTTGGGAAAATCTGGGGCCAAGACTATGTAACTGATACTTTGAACACAATGGACTCAAGCAGTACAATACAAAAAACAAACTTCACTTCTTCCATTGTCCCATTAAATCTGACCAATGGGAGCAATCCTTCTGTTTGTGTGAAAACTCAATCCCTCTGACTTTTCTGGTCCCTGTGCTATAAGAGAAAGTCATATGATCTTTTAACATGGCAAACAGACATAACAATGTCTCTTACATAATAATCAAATTCTAAATTTTATTTCAATATCAAATCTTCACACTTCCCTCGAGCTGAAGCCTTTTTTGATCTGATTGCTGACAGTTAGAAGGGAGACATGGTGTTCCTTTTCTCTTTTCTCTTGTCCTACTATTTCTCCCCCTTTTCCAGCTTGTTATCATTCTAGTGTTTTTGGTCATTCCTGTGTTGATGGAAAACAGCAGAGAGAAGAGGGAAGGCAGATTGAGGGTGGTAGTGGGAATCACAATAATCCATCAACTTTCTCCTTCAAAACCACTTCATAAAATCCTTCGTCCATCTTTCTACTTTTTCATATTACCAATGTGAGTAAGGAAAAATTTAAGGTTTTTATAAATGAATGTTGGCTGTTTCCTTTGAAATTCTGCCTTCAAGGAAGTCTAGCACTTTCTTGAATGCAACACCACCTATATTCTGCTGTTTCGTTCAAAAGTTCCAATTTAATATCCTGTTAGAACTATGCCATGGAGTATTGGTATTTTAGTTTGGGCTGCTAAAATGAAGTATTGTGGACTTATTAAAAACAAAAAATTTATTTTTCACATTTCAGGAGGCTTGAAGTATGAGCATAGGGTGCCAGCATGCTCCGGTTCTGATGAGAGCTCCCTTCTTGTTTGCAGAATGCTGACTGCTTTCTTTAATCTCACACGGCTAGAAAAGCAAAGGAGTTCTCTCAGGTCTTTAATCCAACTCGTGAGGGCCCTGCCCTCAGGACTTTAACTTAATCAGCTCCCAAGGGCTCCACCTCCTAATTCCATCACAGAAACGACTAGGTTTCAACATATGAATTCTGGGGGCACATAAACATTTAGTCTATAGCAGCAGGTATACATGAATTCCGTCTCCGGAGAAAGAGGAAATCCTATAATCATGTCTAAAGGATTTGTTTCCCTGGAGACATTCTACAAGGGCCTAATTTGTATAGTCCATCTGGTTGTTCTAGTAGCAGTGGGCAATGGGAATGTATATTTGTCTTAAGAGAGCTTTGAAGAGTCCCTGAAAGACCCACGACATCAACTGGCATTCTTAAATGCAGTGTGGTTTGGAGGACTTTAAAATAACAGCCATAAAAACAGGGTCGGAAGATGATCTAATGCAATCAACAGATGATTATTTTTAAGGGTCAAGAATAAGATAAAAACAGAGAGGGAGGCAAACCATAAGAGACTGTATAGTTAAAAGAACAAACTGAGGGTTGCTGGAGGGGAGGTTGGTGGGGGGCTGGGCTAAATGGGTGATGGGTATTAATAAGTACACTTGTGATGAGCACTGCATGTTATATGTAAGTAATGAGTCACTAAATTCTACCCCTGACCAGAAAAAAAAAAAATGTATGTGGAGTCCCCAGGGCAGTCTAAGATAAAGTCTATGGTTCCAAATCTCAAGGGCACTCAAGTATTAGAAGATCACATTCTGTATATTTTGACATATCTGAAAACAGTGTGCTGAACATAGAAATCACAAAATTTCCAGCCCAAGAGAAGGAAAACCAGCCCAACATTTATTTCCCTGTCTCCATGCTTTGCTTGAAATAGTTTCTGACAACATTGTCTTCATTCTCATCATCACCTCTTGGGTGACTGATTTACAATTTTTATGTTTTCATGCCATATTTAAGAGTTTTCATTTATCTTAAGACAATAGTGAATTACTGAAAGATTTTAAAACAGAAAAATTATATGGTCATATTTGCCTTTCAGACGTCTTATTCTGGCAAGAGTGTAGAGGATGGGTTAGAGACAGGTGAGACTAACCAGTACATCAACGGTTAAGAGAGAATGGAGAAAAAGCCAAAAGTAAAGCTAAGAAAATGAAAATAAAGCAGAAAGGGGAGAAATATAAGAATGGTATCACAAATGCCACAAGTGGAAGGAGTGATAAACAGCGCTTCTAATCATTATACGACAAATATTAGGAAATCTTATTTCCATTTAACAAGGGTATTGTATGCTTCTAACTGTACGTGTGTCTATTCATGTCTTTTTAAACATAGAAATAAACAGATCAATCACTGTATCATGATAGTCTATAAAAATTCCTGAATTCAAAAAATTTGAAAATGAAAACCAACAACTATATGAAATCACATTTCTAGAAAAGGTCTTAGGTTTCAATTTTTGATTTTTTTCTTTTACCATTAAATCTTTTCTTCAAATGAAATCTTACTTGAAACCAACATGCATAAGTGATCTGGAATGCTAACCTTCCCATTCCCTAGCTCTCACTTGGGCTCCTGATGCTCTCTGGAAGGTCTGTTGAGCTCTGTTCTTGACCATTCATCATTTAAAACGGAAATTGTATTGTGAGTTCCATGAGCTCTAGGGTCTTTCCTGTTTTATCACTTTATTCCCAATACCTAGTGCAGCATCTGGCACAAATTTGGTGTCTGATGGATATTCATTGAATGAATGAGTAAATATTAGAGAAAATCAAGTGACTTGGATTAAGCCACAGAGCAAATTGGTGAGGGTCAGACTTAGTATATAGTGAGTGGCCAAGTAGATATTGGAGGCATTACCAGAATAGGAGATAAAGGAGAAGAAATATAGGAAAAAGGATGCCGAGATCAGTCTTGGATATTAGAGTTTGAGGAGCCTTTGGGGCATCCAGGTAGGGGTATCAACAGACAACAAACTGCTCAGTCTATTTATTATTATTATTATTATTATTGTCAGAGGGGGGAAGAGCAGAGGGAGAGGAGAGAGAGAATCCAAAGCGAGCTCCACACCCAGTGCGGATCCCTACATGAGGCTTGACCTCAAGACTGAGATCATGACCTGGGTCAAAATCAAGAGTCAGATGCTTAATGCACTGAGCCACCCAGGCACCCCTTCTCAGTCTATTTAGCTTAGTCTCAATGTCTAGCACTTCAACTCTTCTTGCAAAAGGCTTTCATTCATTTTACTTTTAAGCACTATGTTTGTCCAGGGATGTTTCCCACCCTCACATAGCCACCAGTTTCCTAAACTTTATTGTGCATGCAAATCACATGAGGAATCGTGTAAGAATGCAGATTCTAACTCAGAAGGGGGAGCCTGAGCTTTAGCCGTTTTTAACAAATTTCCACATGATGCCAAAGCTGCTTATCTACATTTTGAGAAGCAAGACACTGCAAATCAGTGGAAATGAAACTAAGAGCTGGTTATTAGTTTGTTTTTTGTTTTTGTAAAATTTCACAATCTTTATAATAAGTAGAGATGGGTGAGCTTGCAAAATTTTGTCAAATGAATTTCTTCTCATAAACTTTCTTTTTGCACTTCAAAGAATATGTTTCAATGTTTTACAAGTTCACTTTGAAATATAATATGGTTTTTAATTCATAATTTAATTCAAGACAAACTTTCTTAATTTTAATAGCGATCCCATAAACTACTTATTCTTTCTAGGAGTTTTTTTTGGGTTTTTGTTTTTGTTTCTTTTAGCTTTTAGCTCAGGCTAAAGATTTCAGGCTAAGTTTAGCAGCTGTTAGAAGTAATGCAGTTAGAAAGACAGGCTCTGGAAGTAGGTAAATTTTAAGACATTTTGAAACATTCAGGAGCTTAGAAAAAAAATGCCAATTACAAAATAGTAACATAGTCTAAATCTAGGCAGAGCTACAGCTATTCTTATACTGAAACATGGAGACCATCCCACCTTGAAAACAAGAAAGAGATTTTTATTCAAAACCAGTAGCCTTTCTTAGATATCATTAGATTCATTTAAATTGAACAACTTATGTACCATCTGTACCTTTATCTGTAAGTCATTTCTCTTTTTACTGTGATTGTTTCATGAAACTTCATTATTTGTTTTCTTTCTCATTCTTCCATTCAAAAATCTTTCTAGGATTTGTTATGGTTGTGGACACTGACAGTTGTGAGTGAGTTAGACAAATATCTTGAGTTATCAGACTTAGTTTTGTAGGAAAGCATACAATAAAGAAGTAAATAAATGTGATAGTTTTTAATATGTACTATTAAAAAAAAAGAGCAACCAACTACAGTGATTGGTAGTAGGTGGTATTCTTAGACTGGGTGGTCGGGAAAGCCCTATCTAGGGCGTAATATCTGATCAGAGAAATGAGGAAAATGAGGACACGTACCATATTAATATGAAGAGAAATAATAAGAGCAGAATGAAGATGCCATATATAAAGAATCAGCTTGGTGTGTGGAAGGGAGGTAAGACCAGTGAGATGAGTGACACAAGGGAGGGGGAAGCGGTAGGGGATGCAAAAAGGAGAAAGAAGCAGCAGCCAGATCAAGCAGGGCAAGGAGTCTGGATTTTATTCTAAGAGTGACTGCAAATATTTAGGGTTTTAAACAGAAAATTACATGTGATTTCTCTCTTTCGTATTCCCATTTGTACATTCCCCCACTATAGTACATGCTTCTACTATATTTCTGAATGAACAAATGGGTATTTTAATTGCTCCCAAACCTATGCTTCTGATTGTAAACTTTCTATTGGATTCCAGTCTCATATTTTCAAATGCCTGCAGGCATTTTCAATTAACTGTCCAATTTTTCCTCAAACTCAATACCACAAACTCATCACCTCATTCCGACTTCGTATTTATTGGTAATACCAACTCCTTCCTAGTTTCCTCGGTTAGAAATTTTAGAGTACTTTGATTCTTCTGATGTTGGGGATTCCCTTTACTCTATTACGTTGACTCTAACTCTGGTTCAGACTTTCATCGCTCAATTCATGGAAGCATGCAACAGACTTTTACCTGGCGGGAAAGGCATTCTGACTTAAATTTCTTCTTTCTTCACATTCATACTGCATATCTCTGCAAGATCATTGTTGCTAAAGTATCATTTTATTCATAAGTTCATTCATTGTTCTATTTATCAACTATTTCTCACATTAACATGTGTATGACACGTGCCATTTTCTTGTATAAAACCTTAATTAGTGCTCACATGAACTAAATGAGATAGCATTTTTATCTCCATTTTTTAAGTAAGGAAAACCAGCGTTAGGTATGTTAGGCTACCTGCTCAAAGTTACAATTACACCAACAAGGAAATGGTAGGGCTGAGATTTGAACACAGATCTATTTAGCTAGGAACACTGAGCTTTAGTTAACAACTGCGTTAATAACAGGTATCTCAAGTTTAAATTCCCATTTCTCTTTGGAGGCTTTCCATGATACAGTCCACCAGTTTTACTTAACTTCCTATGACGGCTGAACTTGTGTCCTGTATTCCACGTTTCAAATATCTTTCTAGTTATCTCCTGTGCATTGACTTTTTTACTTCAGTTAGATTGTAAGCTCCTTAAAATAAAAGGCTATGTATTAGTCTTAAGTTTCTATGAAGGTCTGCTACTGTGGTGTGCATACAATACATTCTCAGTAAATAATTGTTAAAATCTTTAGCACCGTCCTTGGCACATCTGCATGCTTAATAAATGGTAACGAGGATTATTACTTATTATTGCTGGAGGCGCTGATGCATTGAACTAAAGTTCTAAAAGGAAACCATAAAATTCCGATCTCTGCTTCAATCCTAAGAACTTTTTGCTTATCTTCTTTATGATTTAGAATAATAGTTCCCCAGGCTAAGTTAGTTCATTTTAGTCCCATCTCACCCTTTCTATGAAGTGGCGTCAACTACCATATAGATACCGCCATAACATCAACAGGCAGCAACGATTACGTCCACTATTACTGCTCTTTTTGAGAGTGTTTTGGAGAAACTCAAGGAATAGGTGTAGTAATTTTTTTGAGATGAATGGTTAACGTCCTTGCTATCTATTATGCAGCTTCATTTAACGAAGTTTACTAGAAGTGTCTGTTCAAGAGTTCCTGGCTCAAGTTTCTTACGTACAGAGATTCATACAATCAGCCATCTCCTCTGTCCTACAAGCCCTCCTTCGCATTTCCGCTTCAAGTCGAATTGGCCCGGGAAAGCCTAACCGCTTGATCCCACCGATACGAGCTGTAGCTTGAGGAGGTAATGAAAACGGCGGGTTTAGGACCGCGCGAGGTCTGGTTTCCAAAGGCCCTGCCCCGCTCCCGGTGAGCGCAATCGCGTCACGTCACGTAGTACGCTCCCCCGGAAGTGCCGCTGTGTGAACGGCGGGGGCGTGTCTCCAAGCAGTTCGGCGTGTAGTTACCCGAGAAACGTGGGAAGTCGGGCCCAGGTGCAGTAACAGCCCGCAGGGTTGTTCCATCTTTTCCCTAGCGAGCCGCGAGCCTGTGTGAGGGCCCTGAACGTGAGCCTGACTGGGTCTCTGAATAGACGCCATGGAAGTAGTGGAGGCCGCCGCCGCTCAGCTGGAAACTCTCAAATTTAATGGCACCGGTTTGGGGGATGGCCAAGGTCAGGCGGCGCGGTCTCCGGGCTCTGTACCTGTCCCAGAGCCAGGGCCGTCACTGCAGTTGGATGAGGAGTCGCCGGACACCGGACAGGCCGCGGAGGCTCAGCCTGCAGAGAAGCAGCCGCTTGAATTCGCGCCGCAGTCAAGGCCAGAACCTCCACCCGGAGGGAACTGCGTCACCGTCCCAGGCGCTGCAGAGCAGGCGGGGACCCCAGACTCTCTGGAGACTTCGGACTCGGATTCGGACTCGGACAGGTCGGGTGCTGGGGGTCTTGGAGCTGCGGGGGTAGCCGGGGTCGGGGACTGAGAGGGCGCCCGCGTGGGCCTGGGAGAGGGGAGAGGTAGCTGAAGCTCGCGGCGCACGTGTTGACAAGTAGCTCGGACCGCCCATTTCTTGCCCTTCTGTGCAAATCGCGTTGCGAATCCGAGATTAATAATCAGAGCCCTCTTTACTAAATCTGGTAGTCTGAAAGGTCTAATATATAGATCGCAAAAACAAAAACAAACAAAATGACCAACCCCTGGGGATATTGGATTATTTCGATAACCACTCAATTTGGCGTGTCCTTTTGTGGTCATAACCTTAAATTTTGTGTCAGATCTTTTTAGGAAGAATCGGGTTTAGAGTGTGGCCTTGTTTTTTGAACCAGATGAGTTAAAGACCAGTTAAAGGATTTTTATACGTTTCCAGTTTGGGTCCTGATAATTTTGTAGAATCCTTGCAGGGAGCACGTGCCCATGAGATTAGCGAAACATTTGTTATTTAGCCTTGTTGTATGATCTGGGTAGGTTTTATAGACAGCACCCCCCTCCCCGTGTCTTTTAAATATGAAACCTGTGGTGACAGCGGACTTAAGGTTGTAGGATGTTACTAAATCACACTGAACGTTGTCTACAGATATTTGAGTGTGTTATGTGGGAAACTGAATAGGTGAATAAAATATCCCTGTCCTACATCCTAGTGAGAAGGATGAAAAATAAAGTTAAATACATCAGTACATAGATGAGCGGTGTTGAAAATTACAATGCAGGAACAAGCAAGGCATGGAGAAAGTAATAGAAGAGCCCAGCCCTGTAAGACTGTGTAGCCATGTTAAAGTTTTAATTCTAAGTGTTAGTTAATATTCTAGTTAGTTAATATTCTAATAAGCTTTGCTCTGTAGAGAAGGAATTGAACTGGGTTCAAGAGTGAAAGCAGAGAAGCATGAGTGGAACAGGGCTTAGTGTAGAAAGAGCTGGAAAGATGTTGCATGAGTCCAGGATGCGACTATGGTTGTCTGGATTAAGTATTTTGAAGTCACTCTAATAGATGGGGTACTGGGCTAGACAAGGAGGCATCAGCTGGGTGGATGATGGTGCTGTTTAGTAAAATGGGGAGTAACCTATCTGGGATGGCAGCTGGAGACCAATAGGAGTGTTCAATTTGGACAGTTAATTTGAGATTTCTTTGACAGCTAATTGGAGATGTCAGAAAAGCAGTAGGATAATGAGTTTAAAGTTGAGAGGACAGTTCTGGACTGGCGATGTAAATTTGAACATCAGCTTACAGCTAGGATTTACTCAACTTTTTATTATGGACATTTTCAAATTTGTTAAAAGTAGAGGCTAATGTAATGAATGCAAATGTATTCATCACCACACTCAAACAATTTCAAGTATTTTGCTAATCTTGTCTTATCTAGTATTTCTAATGTTTTTTTTTACCTGAGATTTTTAAAGCAAATCTCAAACAGTATGTCACCTTATCTATATGTTCTTTACATTTCTAACTGATAAAGTACTTGTTATGTAACCACCATGTCATTATGAAACATAGTAGAATTAACCCTAATTCCTTAATATCACCTCATACCCAGTCCGTATTCGTATTTCTGTAGTTGTCTTTTAACAGTTGGTTTGTTTGAATTAGAATTCAAACAAGATTCTCAAACAGTGCATTTGGATGTTATGTCTATTTAGTCTCTCTTAAGTGATTAAAAGGTATTCCACGCATGAGGGTGGAATACCACAGTAGCATACTGGATGCCAAAATATGGAAGTTTTTTGGGGAAGTTAAGTGGGAATCGTGTCAGATGTTGCTGAAAAGTTAAGATGACAGAAAGACGTCCACCGAACTTGACAACATGGAGATTGTTGGTGACCTTGTAAAGGAGTGGTGGTCAGATGGAAGCCAATTTGGGGTAAAGACTGATTGGAAAATAAAGGAGCAGAGAAGCATGTGTTAACACCTCTGTCAAGAAACTTTAAGGGGAAAAATGAGGCCATAGCTGGAGGAATTCAACAGAGGTACTGTGGAATTTGGTATGCTGATAGGAATGATCTGGGAGAGAGGGGAATATTCATAATATAGTAATAGAGGAAGGAGTTCGGTTGTGAATGGGTGCCCATTATCCCTGCAACAGAAGGAAGGACCATACTTGCCAGAACTAGTGCCTTTGTTTCAAGCACTTAATAATCCATCTGAGAAGACATGTTTTTCAGTGAATTATGGATAGTATGAGACAGGCTGTACTAGACAGTTTGAAAAAAAATGCTCTGAGAGATACAGAAAGAAGTAAATCTACTACTTTTGGTGGATAGGGGATGACTTCAGAGGAGATAATATTTGAATTGAGCTTACAAAGAGGAATGGGACTTTTCTGCCCTGGGGACATTCCAGAAAAGGAAATAGCACAAATAATGGCATGAGGTAGTGAAAGTACAAAGGGATTTGGGACGTTTTATATGCTTCTGTGCTAGATGTGGCAGAAGATGGGATTGTGAAGGTTGCCAGGAACCTGATTGCTAAGGGCTCTGAGATGGCCTTTATCTTGTACACATTACAGATTTATAGAGAAATTTTAAAGCTTTTCTCTATGTTTAATGTTTTCTTAATAAAAAAATGGAAGGGACGGTACAAACACATAATAGCCATCACCTTGCTTTAACACTTACCAACATTTCAGAACTTAGTTTCACATATGTATGTTATTGAGCCCTTTTAAAGTCATTTGTAGATATTATGAACTTTGTCCCTAAATGTTTCAGCATGCATTCTCTAAGAGGATATTCTTTTATGTAATCACAGTTATCACACATAACAAAATTGATAATTCCTTCATATCTAATGTCCAATTGTGGATTTTTTTTTTTTTTTAAAGCAAGCGTGTGAACTGTTAGGATGGAAGGTCATGAGAGGATGAAGGTAACAGCAGTAGGAGGAAGGGTTGATTGTTGTGGGAAGAGACTTCTAGTATTGACGTCAGTCATACAATTACTACAGAAAAATAGGTGAGAAATGATGATCTTCTCTAAATAGGGTCATAGTAACAGTGGAAATGGATTGAGAAATGGAATAGGAGTGATGTTTGCCATTTGAAGGTAGGATTTTATCATTGACTGTGATATGGCATTGACTCAGAATGATTCCAGGGTTTCTACGTATAGTGACTGGATTGAAGACTAAGCAATGAAATAGAATAGAGGCTCAAGGAAAGAAGCAGGTTCAGTAAGGAGAATGTGGGGTGTTTTGTTTGTTTGTTTGTTTGTTTTGTGTTTATGTGTGTGTGTGTGTGTGTGTGTTTTCCAGTTGCTAGAATGAGGTAAGTGTAGGTTATTCATACAGAGGTGGCCAGTATGCAGCTGGAGATCAGGAGTGGAGCCTAGAAGTTACCAATATCAAGGCTGATGATTTAGGAGTTATTTATACATGGGTGATGATTGAAATCATTTGAGTGAATGACATTATCCATGGGAAGAGGACAGAGAGAAGAGAAAATGAGGGTGGAGCTTTTAAAAACAGCTCATAAAATGGGCTGAGGGAGAAAGCCAGCAAACAAAATTTAAACTAAGAGGAGGATTACTGGTAGCAATTGCTGTGGGAGCCAAGGGCTAAGGGAGTTTTAGAGTAGAGTGGTCAACATGGTTGGTAACTTTCAGGAGTTTCCAAGTTGTATGAAGACTGAGAACATTTTATTGGCAAGTAAATGATCTGGTCATTGATGACTAATAAGAAAGGTGCCTTAGTCCAAAGCTCTCTTTTGTCAGTGATTTGCCACATGCTTAATTATATTAAGACCAATGTGTGATATGTGAGACTATTATAATAATAGGGTTTGGGTTATAGCAGGGGTTTTGAAAATGTTATCAATGAATTAAAGACTACTTTCCAAATACCATAGTCAACTTTGAAATGTTAGCTTTTGAATTATATCGGCAACAATAAATACATAGTAGATATTTCCTAGTTGAAAAATTATAATCTGATACCATTATGATAATGCTTTACTAAGTTTTTGACTTTTTCTTCCCTGCAGTGAAACAGATTCAGATAGTTCAAGCTCCTCCTCCTCATCGTCATCTTCCTCATCATCTTCCTCTTGTATATCACTTCCTCCACTGCTGTCCGATGGAGAAGATGATTTACAAACTGAGAAGGAAAGTAAGAATTTTCCTCTTAAAACAAAAGATGAGTTACTCCTTAATGTAAGTACTTAGATTTGTTACTAAACCTAATTTGAATGTTATAAAATATGTTATGATACTAATATTGATCTCATTTGGCCTATATCTAGCTCTGTAAATTTGGAGACTTCTTAGCCTCTTATTGGGCATACTTTTGCTGTGCCTTGGTTTTTTTAAATAAAAGAGAAGATTGATCTGGTTGCTAAGGTTTCTAAGGTTGCTTCTAACTCTAATATTTGATAATAGTTCTTGATGGGCATCCACGTTAGCTTGCTATTTTTTGTTTTTTATCTTTCCTACGAAGATTTCTTATGTAGATTTACAACCTTGGTTTTTGTTTTTTGTTTGGGGGTTTTTTTGTCCACAAGTAAGAAAATGTTGCTCAGCAGTAATTGAAATCTTTTTAATTGATTGCATTTAAGAGAAGTAGAAAGTAAAATTAGATGGGTTGAGTTTCTTAGGACTCCTATTAACTTGAAGTTTTGGGAGCATTTTTGTTGCAGATGGAGAAAACTTGTTTATTATAGGATGGTGTTTATTGGCACTTGATAGGTTTGGTTTGTAAAGTTGACTCTTATGTGGTTATTTTCTTTTCTTCCTTCCATCCTAGAAGGATGATGGTAGTTTGGTTGAAACCTCATGATCCGGGGCGCCTGGGTGGCTCAGTCGTTAAGTGTCTGCCTTCCAGCTCAGGGCGTGATCCCAGAGTCCTGGGATCGAGCCCCACATCAGGCTCCTCTGCTGGGAGCCTGCTTCTTCCTCTCCCACTGCCCCTGCTTGTGTTCCCTCTCCTGTTGGGTGTCTCTATCTCTATCAAATAAATAAATAAAATCTTAAAAAAAAAAAGAAACCTCATGATCCAAGAGGAACATCTCCTCGGAATTTCAGAATATAGGCTGTATTGCCACGTTTTTACTCTCCCTACACCCACATGTACTTTATAGTTACTACTAATGCTTTTTAAAAAGCTAATTACATTTATTATGTAATACTTAAATCAATGGAAGAGTTTAATGCAAGGTTCGAAAACATTTTAAAAGTCTCGAGGTAATTGGGCACCTTTTCATGCCCGAATTCTACCAATATTATTTCTTTTTCTCTACTTGTAATGAGAAATTTCCTATCTCACTTCTGCTTTATGTTTTGAAAACCCCTAGGGCTTTTATGCAGCTTCACATCAGTGGTTCTTGTTTTCATACTACAGACATTGCTATCCCTTACTGGTCTTTTTATGCAAAGGCTTTCCCAACTTATGACTATTTTGTGAAATTACTGGGAGACTTCTTTGGTCTTTCTCTTGTATCTTGGTCACCTTTCTACTCAAATTTTCTCAGAGTATAAAAATCAACAAGTAAAGGACCACAGTACTTTTTATATGTGTCATTTTCTTATTTATCTTACTTGACCTGAAATTCTTAGTTTGTGACTCTCTTGAAATTTAATGCAAAGTCTTAGTCTATATGTTTAAGTATTTTTCTTGGTAGAGTGCTCATATTTTCCTCAGAAAACTAAAAGGGTCCATGTTCACACCGAGGTCAGGGACCACATTCTGAAGGGCTGAGTTCATATCTGATCTTTGTAGTTCCTGTAGTGTCCAATAGAGTGCTTGACAGATACGGTTGTCAGTCAACAGTAATATATGATTATGGAATGAACGAGAGAACAATAGGCATCCTACATTCATTCATTCTTCAACTGTTATAGCACACCGGCCATATAGTAGGTGCTGTAAACAAGACCTCCAGTTTCTGCTCTCATATATGCCCGATGGAGAGAGGCAGACAGTAAATAAACGGAGACAAGTATAATTTTGGAAGTGCTATTAAATTGTGAGAGTGTACGTTTGGCTCATATCAGAATATTACATTTTTGCTGGAAAGGTATGTCAGCTTTTGAAACTTGAACCGTGGGCCAATCTGTTCTTTTTTATGCCAATTCCAGGGGATCTTTGAGAAGGATGGAAGAAGCAATTATAGTTTTTATTTTTCAGCTTTGGATTCTTGAGTAGCTGTTCACTTTATATTTACATGACTAGGAAGGCAACTTATTGGACGTTCCTAGTCCTTGAGACCACTGCTACTAGAGTTAAGTAGAGGAATGAGTTCCCTGGATTGCCATGAATCTTTGACTTAGGGCCACGAAAGAGTATATTAGGACTCCTTCAGAACTTCCGACTCTGAAGTTAAGGGAAGAGAATGACTTGGTCCTGAAGACCAGGATGGTATGGCTACATGTACTCAGTATCTTTAGGACTCTCCTTCTTTCTTGCTTAGTAGGTTTTTCTCCATGGGGCTGGCAGTTTGGTGATTGGTATTCCTACATGAAAGTCATGGGGAGGACTTGTACTGGTTTACCTGGGGCCTAGTACACAGCCCTAAACACATCACTGAGGCTAGTGGAATGTGTATTTGGATTGCTTGGGCATGAGTCACATAGTCACTCCCATTTGTGTGGGAGGGTATGTAGGAAAGTGAGTGCTTTAGAGAAAGCACATGGGCAAGTGTGAGGGCGGGAACATGTAAAAACCAGTTGACAGAAAGGGAGTGTGAATGTGTGTGTATTTCGAGGAGCTTGAGGGTTGGGTGGGCGATACCAACCGCATGCAAACCACCAGGAATGGGTTCTCTGTCATAAGAAAGTAAGTCTTCTATCCATTTCAGAAAGGGATGCTGTTTAGTTGGTAATAATAGTCATCTTGTATAGAGAGTACAAAGGAAATACTTGGAAAGGGTTATCACATGTGGCTAATGTTAGACTCTTGTGGTTGTGAGCAAAAAAGACTCTCCACTTACCTCAAGAGAAGGGGGATACATTGTAAACTTATTTGGTTAGGAAAACCATTGGGAACTAAGGCAGCTCTTGAGGATAACCATGCTGTTTCTTTTATATGCCTCTTGGATATTCTCATAGTTCTCTGAGTGTCATTTTATTCTTTCTTTATTCACTGACTTCTTCAGTTTACCTGTAGATTAATCTTTTTTTAATTCTAGCTGGCATGTAGATTATGTGACCCTGGCTCTAAATACAGTGTCTTCTACTTTGATCTTCCCCTTGAACCAGCCAATTAGTGCTATATTTCTTTGCTGAATTTTGGGACAAACCTATTACTTATTAGATTAGTTTGTTTGTGTATGTGTATTTGTGTGTGTGTATGTGTGTTTTGAAAATGACAGTCGACTTTCCTGGGAACTGTCCCCTCTTGTTAAAACCAGCTCTAGCCAGTGTCAAATGTACCATTTTGTTCAGGTCATACTGGTATATCCTCTTAGCAGGGATTGTGCATGGAGCATTTGATCTATGTATTCTATTTAATTTCCTAATGAAATGCTGAGGAAAATTAATGAACCATTCTATCCAGGTTGTCTTTACTAAAAGGTATACCTAAATTAAAATGGGCCAAGCAGTTCTATCAATTTCAGAGTTTGTGCTGGATCTTTAGAGATCTCTGGAACATAGACATGCCCTTTTTTATTTTTTTTTTAAAAATATCTTATTTATTTATTTGACAGAGACAGCCAGCGAGAGAGGGAACACAAGCAGGGGGAGTGGGAGAGGAAGAAGCAGGCTCCCAGCGGAGGAGCCTGATGTGGGGCTCGATCCCATAATGCCGGGATCACGCCCTGAGCCGAAGACAGATGCCTAACAACTACGCCACCCAGGCACCCCAGACATGCCCATTTTAACCCAGTTTTATGTCCATTATATAAATTGTCTTATATTCTGGGCTGTTTTCTCTTGCCATTCAGGCATGCGGAGCTTAAGTTTTACCTCCAGTTGGTCTGTTTGTCAGACAGGAATGTCACCTCCCTGGATCTAGCTTTTTAAATCTTTTCCATTGTTGGGAAGTTAGATCCTGGTGATCTGACTACTAACTATTTCAGATCTTTAATGGTAAGTATATGGGAGCTACAGTGAAGTAACCTCAAGATTGCTCTTTTAGAATTAAGCCTTAGAGAGTTGCAACAATCCCTTGGGATGACAGGATATGGTTATATCTTGATTTAGAAAAAGGGATGAGGAAAAGAGAAAAAAAAAGGAGTGGTTAGCTATAGAGGCATTGAAAAGGAGAGTAGTCTTAGTTGGCTCTTTTTATAATGTCACAGTTATGTAATATATGCTGTTAAATTTAACCAAGTGGAATTATTCTTTTGATCATAAACTCCTCTTTAATGCTGAGAAGGTTTATATATAACCTACACAGTAAATGTAAAGCGGCATACGTATTTCAGCTTTGAAACTACATTAAACCACATACGTTTTATTCAGTGTTTCAGTGAATTGGAAAATTAGGTCATTTTTGAAAAATTTTCTCAGCAATTTATGCCTTGAATTGTTTATTTAAATAAATCAGGCATAATTAAAAATTCAGAATCATAAACACATTTATGGGATTGTGACATTTCAGAACTTTTTTTAGAAATGAATTTTGTAAATTAATGCCTATTATTTTCTCTTCTGAAAACCTGAAAGGTTTTACATAACATTTAAAAGTTATGGTTACAGTGCTTATGAGGACAAAAAATGGATAATACTGCAGTAGGCATATTAGTGTGTATTTATACACATAATATAGCATGACTAAGAAAAAATGTAATGCTTGTATGCAGTTCTTGGTACCTTCATAATTTGGAGACTGCCTATATTATAATGTAAAACAAATGCATTTTGTAGTTAGGTTGAGTATATTATATTTTCTTTCTGGTTTTGGCAGTGCAGACACATATCGTAAAACATCCTAACATGAGGATATGGAAATATCTGGGCCACCTCAAGTGGTCAGAAGTTACAGCGGATTATTTCATACTTTTTGATCTCCTGCCGTGCATGAAATTACAGTGCCCTAGCGTCTTCACTTAATAATCATTGACTGAATATGTTGGTTTCAAGGCATAGCTTACTTTATAAGTTTTGCCCTAAATGCAGGCCTTTTTCAACTTCAGCATTTTATGACTCTAAATGTATTTGAAATTATTACACTTTATCATAGAATACTGATGACACTTTTTAACATTCTTTTCAAAATGATATTTAAGAAATGGCTCTATGTACTTGAGAGGAGATATTTTTAAATTAATATTTGGTGCTCTTTAAAAATAGTGCTCAGATTTTTTAAAAAATTAAAATTTTGTGTTTCATTATACAAAGTTATTTTACTAAAGCTTATAGCAAACAGAAATGATCCATACACTTCAGATAGTGTTTTATTTAGTTAAGTAAGGATGTATGTTTGCTGTGTGTGTGTATATACCATATATATGTGGTTATTACACAGAAGCATTCCATTTATTATATTCCCCCATTCCTCAGTAGATTTTAATAAGTTCTGATTACTTTAGAGGATAAAGACAGATGTCTGTTAAAAGAGAATCTAGCTAGAGAGTGAGCATACACACTTTTGCTAAAAGCAAAGTGACACTAGAAAGTTAAGGATTGAATGTGAGATGAACGGTACTGGACATACAAAGTTGTAGGATTGAGTGGAAGAGGAGATAACTTAAAGCGCAATGGTCAAGGAGGTCATCCTGGATTTGCAAGATGGATAGGATAGGTATGGAAAGGTGACGGGTGAGGAGAATATGAACTTTCCCACTGATTAGATAGAGTCTGTTGCATGACAGTTGTATTCCCAGTGTTGGTTACATAGTAGGGGATCAGGGAGTGTTTCTTTGTTCATTCATTTATCATCCATACACCTGAAGTTGTCACTTTTTTTTTTTTTTTAAAGATTTTATTTATTTATTTAACAGAGGGAGACAGCTAGCGAGAGAGGGAACACAAGCAGGGGGAGTGGGAGAGGAAGAAGCAGGCTCCTAGTGGATGAGGCTGATGTGGGGCTCGATCCCAGAATGCGGGGATCACGCCCCGAGCCGAAGGCAGACGCTTAACGACTGCACCACCCAGGCGCCCCATGAAGTTGTCACTTTTAAAATGGTCACTTGTTCCTTTTGAAATTTGGCTCTAATAATTGTTGACATTTTACAATTACTTGGCAGTGCTTTTATCTTTGTGATATATAAAGTCAGTGTCTTAGATTTGATGAAATAAAGACTCCTTGGGTAACATAAAAGATAATGCTTAGAATTATACTGTTGAAGGTTTTTTCTTATTGAGATGGATTACAATTTTATGTGAGTCAACTTTTGAAGATATTCTTATGAACTTTGTTTTTGACAGTTTTAGAGAAAAACAGGGCAAGAACATAATATTTATTTAAAAAGAAAAATATGAAGACATTGCAAAGAAGTGTTGGTTTTCATTTTTTAGGTGAAAATATTTAATGGGCTAGTCTCAATCTTAAGTTTAGTGTCATACACAACAGGGTAATTAATAAGGGCAATTAATGTGTATTGAGTTCCATGGAACATTGTAAAAGTACTTTTGTTAAGTTGATGAATTAGACTAAATGTTATATGTGGCCTTAGTTACCACACAGTGTACAGACCTAATCCATTCGTTTTTCCAATATGTTTTACCAGCTATAGGGAAAAAAAAAAAAGTTTCCAATCATGGCTCTCAGTACTCCAGGGATTGGATCCTACTTTCCAACCATATCTGAAAAGTGAAGGCTCACCTAATAGCATCAGGTAATTGGCTGCCACATGCATGTCCTCTATTCTTGGGTAACACAAGGAAAGTGGTCAGATAATTTTATTCCACTTTCCTTACTTTTAAAAATTCTCCCCAGTCTAGCACCAGAAGGGATTAGTGGCCATTTGGAATGTTTGATTCCTTTTCCATTACCCCCTGCTGCCTTTTTTCTAGGTTTGTGAGTGAAAACCCAAATCAAGGTTCTTTAGATAATTTTGTCTCAGAAAATCATAAATTACTGATTTTTTTTTCTTGCCCAATAATAAGTCTTCAAAGAGCTAGAGAATGCAAGGTCATGGTAATTTACAGGCGTCATCTTCTTAGAGGGCCATTTTTGACCCATTAGTTCCTTCCAGTTTTGCACTAGAAGTCTTAGACATCCATATTTTAACTAGTGTGTCTGTAGTTTAATTTTTTTAATGGGAGATTTTTAATGTTATGTGGTACTCATTTGAATGTTTTGCTTAACTGAACAACCTTGTAGGCCATACCAGGTGTTCAGGAATCAGAAGATAATAATATTCTTGTAATACAAACAATAATTGCTCTTTCATGAATATTTCAGAAGTATAGGTAGAACCATGCTCTTTAATGCTATAGTTAAGGGCATCTGTTATCCAGAATTATAGTAGTTGTGTTTGAGGCTGGTATATAATTTCTATCTTAATGTGCTGTCATTTTGATTACATGCAGTTGAACATTTTTTAAATTGTATTAGCCATTTGCATGAAATATTCAGAACTTTTGCTCAGTTTTCTCACTATTTAGAGATAAGAAAACTGATTCTGAGAAAGAAAGTGATTTGCCTAAGGTAGTATTTAAGTGGGGGAGAGCAGATTCAGAACTAGTAACAGGTAGATTGCAGTCTGGTGTATTTTTAGTACTTGTGTAGACATGCATACATAGCAACATTAGAATTTGATCATTTGAACTTCCTTGATTATTTGGTTTCTGAATAATGTAGTGCGTTTTGTCATGGTGAT
Source organism: Ursus maritimus (assembly GCF_017311325.1). NCBI lineage: Eukaryota > Metazoa > Chordata > Mammalia > Carnivora > Ursidae > Ursus > Ursus maritimus. The sequence goes on along the minus strand of NW_024423453.1, from coordinate 50,265,174 downwards.
AGATGATTCTGTCGTAATGTAAGCTTCCTTAAATTGCATATGCTTGGACCATATTGTCTTTTAATAGAGCCTTTGACTTGGAACTGTAGATTGTAGGAAATACATGATTGAATTTCTTTAGTATGGTGAATTTTAGTAGTTCATTTGCCAAATGGTATTATGTATCTGGGGATTTTTATTTCCTTGTGGCCTTCTCTTTTGCTAATGATGTGAAGTATTTTTCTTCCTTTCTGTGTCTATTCTTTGTTATTATGAATAACATTTGTTTTGAGCCAGTAAGCATAATATTAACTTTATTTAAATGATAGCATGGATATTTATCTCTAGTTGTAGATACTATACCCCAAGACATAATTTGAGGGAAGTAACCCTAGCAAAAATAGAGATTTATCACAGATCGTTTCCCAGGTAAAGTATTCAGGCTATCATTAAGACTTCATAGCAGGGGTGCCTGGGTGGCTCAGTCGGTAGGCCTCTGCCTTCAGGTCGGTGTGGTCCCAGCGTTCTGGGATCGAGCCCCGCATCGGGCTCCTCCACTGGGAGCCTGCTTCTTCCTCTCCCACTCCCCCTGCTTGTGTTCCCTCTCTCGCTGGCTGTCTCTCTCTCTCTGTCAAATAAATAAATAAATAAATAAATAAATAAATAAATAAATAAATAAATAAATAAATAAATAAATAAAGACTTCATAGCAATATGGTGTATGCTGTTATAATGTGGCCTTAAAATTATATTTGTATTAATGGCAAAAAATAGAGTGATGCTATTAATACCAGGTGTATGTTTTGTAATGGAGGGCTTTTTGGATGTATGAAAACATAAAGCAGTGCTGTTCAGTAGAGCTTCTTGCGGTGATGGAAATGTTCTATATCCACGCTGTGTTACTGCTGTAGCAGTTGAGCATTTGAAGTGTGGCTAGTCCAACCAAAGACTGCATTTTAAATTTTACTTAATTTTAGTTAATTAAATTTAAATAATCAAATGTAGTTAGTGTCTGGTATTGGATAAGCAGAATAAAAGGAGCCTTTCTTACCCACTTATCCAGCTTTCCATGAGGGTTGTAGGGTAATCCAGGCTCATACTTTAATCTTCCTTACCTGCAGTAAGTAGCCTTCTTATCTTTATTTTCAGTACATTTGGATTTTGCTTGTATGATGGAGAAGGTCTTTCTATCCCAGGTTTCCCTCATCACCTCTACCTTTAGTTTTTTAGTTTATCACCATGCCTTTTACTTCGAATTCTTTATATCCTATGTGTCCAGTCAAGAGTGGTAATGTTCTTCAATATGTGTTCTGGCTACTGTTTTTTCCCTAATTTAAGTTTGTGTGTTTTCTCTCTTTGCTGTGACATCAGCACATCCTTTCCCCGCTCATGGAAAAGTAAAGTGATTTTATTTCTTGAAAGGAGATTATGCGACTGAGCAGATTTATTCGTTATCTTACTGGCAACAGCTGCTGAACAGCTGCTGTGTTATCAAGGAGCCAGGTGTTAATCTAATAATTGTAAAAATGCTGCTGCAAACCTAAGGCATCTATGCATTAGTCCTGGGCAGTGAAGCTTCTTTAGAAGCCTGCCTTTTTAACTTTAATTCCTTGAGGATTCTCTTGAATTCTGGGAATTATATTTTCATTATCTGATTTTGCTCTGATTGAGAAAGACTGATCTCTTCTCAGAATTTTGCTTAACTCAGACTGATGAGATAAGTCATTTCATTTAATAAATATACGTTAAACACCTACTAAGTGCTAGTCATTGTTCTGGGTGCTATGGCAATGAGCAAGGCTGACCAAGTCCTGCTTATTGTTGGATTTATTGTCTAGTTAGGGAAATGGACTTTAAGCAAGAAAACACAGAAGATGTTAGACAGTAATCTGTTTTAAAAAAAATTAGCAGGATAATTTAATAAAGACTAACTAGGCTTGGTCGAGGTCAGTACTTCAGATTTCATAGTTAGGGAAGAGAAAATAACATTTGACATCCAGATACCAAGACAAGATCATATACTGCCCAACCTGACGTAGCAGTCCAAGGAACTTTCCTTTTAACCTTCTAAAGTTCTGCCTCTTCGAGCCTGACAGAAATCTTTATGGAAAGCCCATGGAAAGCATGCTTGTTTAAAAGGGACAAATATATCTCTTCTTTGATCCAACCCCCAAAATGTCTGCCATTTCCAAAGGAAACATACTACTTGACATAATTGCACTTTCAAAGGTAAGTTCCGTAATAGACTTTTGATCTGAAATTGTACTAGACTGATTTCATTTATTTCTTATAAGTTTTATGTACAGTATTTAGTTCTTTATATACCTTTTATGTTCTGCAGAGTATTTGGGATGGAAATTTCATGCACATCACTTTTATAGGTAGGTCTGTTACTATCAAGAGGCAATTTAATGCCTTCATTGGTGTTTTGTTTTGTTTTGTTAGAAATGCTCAGCAAACTGTATGTACAATCCTATGTTATAAGGTACTGGGATCACTGAACTGGAATTAGAGGTACGGTGGTGGTCACAGATAACAGTATCTGTTTTTTTCTCTTAAGTTTAGTTCTATATGAGACAGAAATCCTCCCCATTTGTAGGCAATTTTGTCCTGTAAATACATAGGTTGGAAACAGGAAAACAGGAATTAAGAAAGCCTGACAGACTCTGCTTTTGACCAAAAGAGTAGGTCCCTGCATCACTACAGATATTCTGGCTTTCTACATCTTCCTCTGTCTTCCTCATTGCTAGATGTGTCTCATAGACATCCTTAGAAGAGGAGAACATCAGGATTTCATTAGACCCTGGAGCTGACCTGTTCACCTTATAGTAAATTATGTTATAATGATCTCAAAAGATGATGAGAAGGCATTAGATGAAATTCAACAGTCTGTTTTAAAAAAACACACAAATAGGAGCACAAGTAGAGATAGACGGTCATTTTTTAAACCTTTTTAAAAAGAAATTTCAGTCAAGAAACATCGTTACGCTTAACATTTGAAACTTTTCTAATAAATAGTCGTACATCGTGCCCACTATCATTACAGTTTCTTGACACTTGATATTCTGGACATACCAACCAATAGTATTTGAAAAGTGAAAAATATGATATAATAATATTGAAAAGGAGGAGGAGGACTTAGTTTTTGGAAGTATACAAGAAAGTCATTAGCCATAAATTTCAGCATGATGTTTTCTTGTGTTCAAATGATACGCTCTAAAGGATGCATTTATAATAGCAATAAAAGATAATAAGTAACAAAGAATTTATAATAGCAAATAAGGTATGAGATAGCTTCAAATAAACCTAAGGACTATTTAGGATCTAAGATAATCTAATTAAGTGTGATTTTAATCAATACTAACAAGACTAATATGATATGACAGAATGGTTTTAAAGTTTGTCCAGTGAAGTAAACATGAGAATAGTTATTAGAAAAATTCCAGGGGGAAAATATGGATGGAATGCATAGAGGAACTAGCCTTATTCCAAAATATTAAACATGTAATGAAAGGCTCAGTTGTTGAAATAGTTTAGTACTGACACTGAAATAGATTAGTAGACCTGAATGGAGATTGCAGTAAAAAACCCAAATATATAAGTACATTTAGTATGTGTTAAAATTTATTTTTCATATCAGTAGGGGAAAAAAGGGATTATTCTATAACACTTGGGAATAATTGGCCAGTAATATGGATAAAGATAAAGCCGATCTGTGCCTTGTTTTTAAACAAGAATAAAATTACGAATGGTCCAAATATGCAAGTATTAAAAATGAAATTGGAGAAGCAGTGGAGATATGAGTGAATTTAAAAAGTGATTTTGTTATAGGGAAGATCTTTCTCTCTGTGACATAAGTCTCAAAAGCCAAAAAAAAAAGCTTGATATATTTAACTACATAAAAATTAAAATGCTGAAGTTCATTAAGCAACTTAAATACTAAAAACCATTCTGGGAGGAAAGGGAGTGGATATTTTCTTCATATTTGGTAAAGGGCAAATGTTCTTTAACCTAAAGTTCTCTTATAAATTAATAAAAAGATACACCCTCTGAAAGAAAAATGTGTAAAATATACAAACGATTCATAAACACAATTGGATATCCAGGAAACCTACAAGGATGCACAGTCTTCCTGATTCATGAAGAAGTTAAAATAAAAGCAAGATGTTATTTTATATTGTAGACCTATCACACTGGCAAGGATTTAAAGTTTGCTTCTCAGTGATGGCATGAATGTGAGAAAACCTCTCATCATTTGTGGAATTGGTAATTGACAGAACCTTTTGGAAAAGAAACCTGGTCGTATATGTCAAAATTAAAAGTGTTTGTATATTTGGATCTAGCAGTTCCACTTACAGGGATTTATCACAGGAGTTACATGAAGGTGTAGGTGAACGATGGTTCATTTTATCATTGTGTGTAATGACAAAAATTAAAGAGAGACATGTTTTATCAGGTGACTGGTGTTAAGTTACAGTCTATACAGTGATACACTGTTAGAATGTTTGAAAAATTAGATGTTTATGTTTTGGTGTAGAAAGGTGTACAAAATACAATCGATAAAAAGGATAACTTGCATTATAATGTGGATATAAGTAAAACATTTTACAATTAGAAATGTAAAGTTTAAATCTGCATGGTAAATGTATTTGAAAGATAAACTGTTAACAGCTGTCTATGGAGAAGGATGGGGGGTTGAAAGTAATAAGATAGGGGAATTTTTGCTTTTTACTCTGAGTCCTTCTGTACTACTAATTTTTTCCTTTTTTAAAAAACAGGAGTATTTTATATTTTAAAGTTAAAAGAAATCAAAACAGTATCAGAGTTTAGATCTATACCAAACATAATATCTTGTGGACCTTTATTCCTCTTAATAGAAAATACAAAACAGGAACTTTTAATTCTGTGGCCAAATATTTATTTATTTGAGAATAACATTGATTTTGCATTCTAAGTGTTCATGATATTTGGTTTACCCTCCTCCTCAGTTCAGTGGTTTTCCCAAAAGGTCTAACAGCACTTTCTCTCTGGAGACTTCCTTTTCCTTTGTTCTACCTACATGATCCTGACTTTATTTAATAACCAGTGGGCTTTGTCTCAGTCCAAAAGTAGGG
>NW_024423453.1:50259588-50260074 GCF_017311325.1 Ursus maritimus | reverse complement strand
TTTTGCTCTACCTTTAAAAAAAATGTTTATTTATTAATTTTTAAAATTTTAATAATTAACGTATAATGTATTATTTGTTTTAGGGGCACATGTCTGTGATTCATCAGTCTTACACAACACACAGTACTCACCAAAACACATACCCTTCCCAGTGTCCATCACCCAGCCACTCTATCCCTCCCACCTCCCCTCCCCTCCAGCAACCCTCAGTTTGTTTCCTGAGATTAAGAGTCTCTTATGGTTTGTTTCCCTCTCTGGTTTCATCTTTTTTCATTTTTTCCTCTATTCCCCTATGATCCTCTGCCTTGTTCTCAAATTCTACATATCAGTGAGATCATATGATAATTGTCTTTCTCTGATTGACTTATTTCGTTTAGCATAATACCCTCTTGTTCCATCCACATTGTTGCAAATGGCAAGATTTCATTTTTTGATGGCTGCATAATATTCCAGTGTGTGTGTGTGTGTGTGTGTGTGTGTGTGTGT
>NW_024423453.1:49981160-50259578 GCF_017311325.1 Ursus maritimus | reverse complement strand
GTGTGTGTGTGTGTGTGTGTGTGTGTGTGTGTGTATACCACATCTTCTTTATCCATTCATCTGTTGAAGAACATGTGGGCTCTTTCCATAGTTTGGCTGTTGTGGACATTGCTGCTATAAACATTGGGGTTCAGGTGCCTCTTTGGATCACTACATTTGTATCTTTGGGGTAAATACCCAGTAGTGCAATTGCTGGGTCATAGGGTAGCTCTATTTTCAACTTTTTGAAGATCTTCCATACTGTTTTCCAGAGTGGCTGCACCAGCTTACATTCCCACCAATAGTGTAGGAGGGTTCCCCTTTCTCTGCATCCTCACCAACATCTGTCATTTCCTGACTTGTTAATTTTAGCCATTCTGACTGGTGTGAGGTGATGTCTTAGTGTGGTTTTGATTTATATTTCCCTGATGCCGAGTGATGTTGATCACTTTTTCATGTGTCTGTTGACCGTTTGGATGGCTTCTTTGCAGAAATGTCTGTTCATGTCTTCTGCCCATTTCTCGATTGGATTATTTGGGTTTTGGATGTTGAGTTTGTTAAGTTTTTTATAGATTTTGGATGCTACCCCTTTATTTGATAAGTCATTTGCAAATATCTTCTCCCATTCTGTTGGTTGTCTTTTGGTTTTGTTGACTGTTTCCTTTGCAGTGCAAAAGCTTTATATCTTGATGAAGTCCCAGTAGTTCATTTTTGCCTTACTTCCCTTGCCTTTGGTGATGTGTCTAAGAAGTTGCTGCGGTTGAGGTCACAGAGATTGTTGCCTGTTTTCTCCTCAAGGATTTTGACGGATTCCTGTCTTGCATTTAGGTCTTTCATCCATTTTGAGTCTATTTTTGTTTATGGTGTAAGGAATTCTTCTGCATATGGCCGTCCAATTTTCCCAACACCATTTATCGAAGAGACTGTCTTTTTTCCATTGGATATTCTTTCCTGCTTTGTTGAAGATTAGTTGACCATAGAGTTGAGAGTCCATTTCTGAGTTCTCTATTCTGTTCCATTGATCTATTTGTTTTTGTGCCAGTGCCATACTGTCTTGATGATTACAGCTTTGTAATAGAGCTTGAAGTCTGGAATTGTGGTTCCACTAGCTTTGGTTTTCTTTTTCAACATTCCTCTGGCTATTCGGGGTCTTTTCTGGTTCCATACAAATTTTAGGATTATTTGTTCCATTTCTGTGAAAAAAGTTGATGGTATTTTGATAGGGATTGTATTGAATGTGTAGATTGCTCTAGGTAGCATAGACATTTTCACAATATTTGTTCTTCTAATCCATGAGCATGGAATGTTTTTCCATTTTTTTTTGTGTCTTCCTCAATTTCTTTCATGAGTATTCTGTAGTTTTCTGAGTACAGATCCTTTGCCTCTTTGGTTAGATTTATTTCTAGGTTCTTATGGTTTTGGGTGCAGTTGTAAATAGGATCAACTCCTTAATTTTTCTTTATTCTGTCTCGTTGTTGTATAGAAATGCAACTGATTTCTCTGCATTGATTTTATATCCTGCCACTTTACTGAATTCCTGTATGAGTTCTAGAAGTTTTGTGGTGGAGTCTTTTGGGTTTTCCACATAAAGTATCATATCATCTGGAGAGAGTGAGAGTTTGACTTCTTTGCCAATTTGGATGCCTTTTATTTCTTTTTGTTGTCTGATTGCTAATGCTAGGACTTCTGGTACTTCGTTGAACTGCAGTGGTGATAGTGGACAACCCTGCTGTGTTCCTGACCTTAGGGGGAAAGCTCTCAGTTTTTCCCCATTGAGAATGATATTCGCTGTGAGTTTTTCGTAGATGGCTTTTATGATATTGAGGTATGTTCCCTCTATCCCTACACTGTGAAGAGTTTTAATCAAGAAAGGATGCTGTACTTTGTCAAATGCTTTTTCTGTATCTACTGAGAGGATCATATAGTTCTTGTCCTTTCTTTTATTAAGGTAGTGTATCACATTGATTTGCAGATGTTGAACCAACCTTGCTGCCCAGGAATAAATCTCGCTTGGTCATGGTGAATAATGCTTTTAATATACAGTTGGATCCTATTGGCTAGTATTTTGGAGAGAATTTTTTGCATCCATGTTCATCAGGAATATTGGTCTCTTATTCTTTTTGGTGGGGTCTTTGTCTGGTTTTGGGATCAAGTTAATGCTGGCCTCATAAAATGAGTTTGGAAGTTTTCATTCCATTTCTGTTTTTTGGAACAGTTTCAGAAGAATAGGTATTAATTCTTCTTTGACTGTTTGGTAGAATTCCCCTGGGAAGCCATCTGGCCCTGGGCTCTTGTTTGTTGGGAGATTTTTGATTACTGTCTCAATTTCCTTGCTGGTTATGGGTCTGTTCAGGTTTTCTGTTTCCTCCTGGTTCAGTTTTGGTATTTTATACTTTCTCTAGGAATGCATCCATTTCTTCTAGATGGTCTAATTTGTTGGAGTATAGTTGCTCATAATACGTTCTTATAATTGTATTTCTTCAGTGTTGTTTATAATCTCATTCATTGATGATTTTATTTATTTGGATCCTTTCTCTTTTCTTTTTGATAAGTCTGGCCAGGGATTTATTTATCTTATTAATTATTTCAAAGAACCAGCTCCTAGTTTTGTTGATCTGTTCTGCTGTTCTTTTGGTTAATATTTCATTGATTTCTGCTCTGATCTTTATTATTTCTCTTCTGCTGGGTTTAGGCTTTATTTGCTGTTCTTTCTCCAGTTCCTTTAGGTGTAGGGTTAGGTTGTGTATTTGAGACCTTTCTTGTTTCTTGAGAAAGGCTTGTATTGCTACATACTTCCCTCTTAGGTCTGCCTTTGCTGCATCCCAAAGATTTTGAACGATTGTGTTTTCATTTTCATTTGTTTTGAGTTTCAAAGCATTGTGGTCCAGAAAATATGCATGGAATGATCCCATCTTTTGGTACCAGATGAGACCTGATTTGTGACCCAGTATGTGATCTATTCTGGAAAATGTTCCATGTGCTCTAGAGAAGAATGTGTGTTCTCTAGCATGGAATGTTCTGAATATATCTGTGAAGTCCATCTGGTCCAGTGTGTCATTTAAAGCCTTTATTTCCTTGTTGATCTTTTGCTTAGATGATCTTTCCATTTCAGTGAAGGGGTGTTAAAGTCCCCCACTATTATTGTATTATTGTCATTGTATTTCTTCGATTTTGTTATTAATTGGCTTATATAATTGGCTGTTCCCATGTTAAGGGCATAAATTTTTATAATTGTTAGATCTTCTTGTTGGATATACCCTTTCAGTATGATATAGTGTCCTTCTCCATCTCTTATTACAGTCTTTGGTTTAAAATCTAGTTTGTCTGATATAAGGATTGCCACCCCAGCTTTCTTTTGATGTCCGTTAGGATGATAAATGGTTTTCCACCCCATCACTTTACATCTGGAGGTGTCTTTGTGTCTAAAATGAGTCTCTGGCAGACAGCATATCAACGGGTATTGCTTTTTTATCCGATCTGATACCCTGTGTCTTTCGATTGGGGCATTTAGCCCATTTACATTCAGGGTAACTATTGAAAGATATGAATTTAGTGCCATTATATTGCCTGTAAGGTGACTGTTACTATATATTGTCTCTGTTCCTTTCTGGTCTATGTTACTTTTGGGCTGTCTCTTTGCTTAGAGGACCCCTTTCAATATTTCTTGTAGGGCTGGTTTGATGATCGCACATTCTTTTAGTTTGTTTGTCCTGGAAGCTTTTTATCACGCCTTCTATTTTCATTGACAGCCTAGCTGGATAAAGTATTCTTGGCTGCATATTTTTCTCATTTAGTACCTGAACATATCATGCCAGTCCTTTCTGACCTGCCAGGTCTCTGTGGATAGGTCTGCTGCCAGTCTAATGTTTCTACCATTGTAGGTTAGAGACCTCTTGTCCCAGGCTGCTTTCAGGATTTTCTCTTTGTCTCTGAGATTTGTAAGTTTTACTATTAGATATCGGAGTGTTTACCTATTTTTATTGATTTTGAGGGGGGTTCTTTGTGCCTCCTGGATTTTGATGCCTGTTTCCTTCCCCAAATTTGGGAAGTTCTCTATAATTTGCTCCAGTATACCTTCTGCCCCTCTCTTTCTTCTTCTTCTGGGATCCCAATTACTCTAACATTGTTTTGCTTTATGGTATCACTTACCTCTCCAATTCTCCCCTTGTGATCCAGTAGTTGTTTATCTCTCTTTTTCTCAGCTTCTTTATTCTCCATCATTTGGTCGCCTGTGTCACTAATTCTCTCTTCTGCGTCGTATATCCTAGCAGTTAGAGCCGCCATTTTTTGATGACATCTCATTAATAGCCTTTTCGATTTCAACTTGGTTAGATTTTATTTCTCCAGAAAGGAATTCTCTAGTGTCTTCTATGCTTTTTTCAAGCCCAGCTTGTATCTTCATAATCATTATTCTGAACTCTAGTTCTGACATCTTACTAATGTCCTTATTGAGTAGGTCCCTGGCATTTGGTACTGCCTCTTGTTCTATTTTTTGAGGTGAGTTTTTCTGTTTTGTCATTTTGTTGAGAGAAGAATAAATGAATAAGAACAAAATTTTGCTAAAAGGGTAACAATGACTCCAGAGAAATATGCACTAAACAAATCAGAAGAGACCCAAAACTGGGGGGAAAAAGGAAAAAAAAAAAGTGAATGGATCAGGGGGGTGAATGGAACAGAGCCACATACTAGATTTTGGGTCTATTTTGGTCTGTTAGAAGAAACTGCATCCCAAAATTTTAAAGATAGAAAAACTTACACATATACAAAAATAAGATTAAATACAATGAAGGGATAGAATGTATCTGTAAAAATTAAATTAAAAAAGATTTTAAAAAGGAGTTGATAAAATAAGAAATTGGTTGAAAAGGGAAAGAAGAAAAATTTTTTCAAAAAGAAGAAATAAAATTAAAAAAAAATTAAAGTTGAAAAACTAAAGAATCATGGGGCAAATGCCATGAATTCTATGTGCTGTATTCCCTTAGCTCTGGAGTTTTGCAGTTCTCATTGATTGGTAAACTTGGTCGTGGCAGGATGCTCTTGCTGATCTTCTGGTGGAGGGGCCTGTTGGATTGATTCTCAAATGTCTTTGCCCCAGGCGGAATTGCACTGCCCTTGCTAGGGGCCAGGCTAAGTCATCTGCTCTGGTTTGCTCTCTGTGGCTTTTGTTCCCTGAAAGCTTTCTGCACAGCTTTAGAGGATGAGAGTGAAAATGGCGGCCTCCCAATCTCTAGCCCTGGAGCCGGTAGCTCGGGGCCCCACTCCTCAGTGAGCCCACAGAAAAGCAGTCAATCACTCCTGTGTCTCTGGTCTCTGGCCGCACTCCGTGCTCACCCAGCCTGTGACCACTGTTTCTGTCTCTGACACACGGCCCTGTTTGGAGTGTCTAAACCCAGCGGATTCCTGTGGTACGCTCCTGGCGGAAGGGGAGTCTCCTCCGGTCTGCCGCTTGTTGGGCCCCTTCTCTTCGACAGTTCACGGTTTATGGCCACCCTGAGCTGAGAGCCCACTCCTCAGCTCACTCTTTGCAGCCGGCTTCCCCGCTCCAGTACCTGGGAGCTCTGCTGCACTCAGGCACCCCCAGTCTTTCTGTGACCCCGAGGGTCCTAAGACCACACTCTCCCAGCGAGGGTTCCACACCCTCACTTAGCCACCAGAGCAACGTCCCTTACCAGAGCAGACTTCTAAAAGTTCCGATTTTGTGCTCCGCTGCTCTGTCCCTTGCCAGTAGCCAGCGGATGGAGACTCCCTCCCTTCTGTGGTGTATCCCATATATCGCCTTAGATTTACGTTTCTGCACCTCCTACCTTGCAGAAAGTAGTCGCTTTTCTGTTCATAGAGTTGCTGTTATTCTTTTCTTCATTTTCCGGTTAAGTTTGTAGGTATTCAGAATTGTTGATAGCTATCTAGCTGAATTCCTGGGACCAGACAAAATTTAGTTCTCCTACCCCTCCGCCATCTTGGACTCTCCAGTTTTTGCTGTAGTTTAACTGTGATTTGGTTAGTCAGTGGGTCAGATTTCAGATTTCATCACTATACTTCTGGGTTAGAAAATGCCATTCGGTATTTATAAGACATACCCACCCTAGAAGCAGAAGGCAGTGTGATTTGCTCTCTAAAATATCATGAAAGCCCTTCTGTCTGCAGTCTCCCAACATTGTAGTTCGCTATTCTTGTATTTAACTGGTGTGGGAGTTCTTTCTCTAAGAACTTCTTCTTAACAAGGCTATTCCATGTCATATGTTCTTTACCAGTTCTAACAACTATACTCCCTTCTCTATTTTAATACATACATGGACCACTTTCAAACCATGGTCTTGCCAAGAAAAAACTATCCATATTTACTATGCAAAAATGACAAGTAGTTGTCCTCTCCCTAAAAGTACTCAAAAAAATTCTGACATATAAAAAACAATCATTTCCTCCAACACCATCCAGAATAACTGTGCAGAAGTTAAGTCTTCTGCATGGAGTTGGTTGAGACCTTTAGTGTGGTTGTTCATAAGTAATTCTTGATCAGAAAATAGCATCTCCCAGAAGCAAGTTATACTTTAACTCTGGTTATATGGTTTGTTAAAAACCTTGTTTGAGTCCCTGAAGAGGAAAATGATTACCCATGATCCATTCATCTGTAATACACTATATTGTTTAGGTTTTTCCCATCTTTTTCAACATTTCTTCAGAAGTTATCTTTCTCCTCCCAAGCCAACTCCTAACATGCCAGTAGTAGGATCTTTACACCTTCATACCTTCTTAAGGAAGAACTTCCTTCTAAAAGTTAATTGTGGTCTTTTGGCAAAGGTCAAAAATAGAAAGTTCTGTTTGTTTAGTTTAAAGCCTAAGGTCGGTATTATTCTTAGATTTCTCTTCAACTCTATCTCTACTTCAACATCTAGTTTCTATAGCAACTGAGGTATAGTTAGTAGCTGGGTCAGAAAAGAGGAATTTTATATGTAAAGGTATTTAGTTTTTAACATAGAGAAAGAAGATACCAGGCAACACTTCACAGCTTTTCCAGGTGGAGCCCATGTTTTGTTTCTCAGGAATTCTAGATTTTTTTCCTGAAGAGGCCAGACACTTCCTCTTTTTCAAACAGCCCCAGAAAACAGCCCCAGAAAAGATTGCTGTTTCTCTTTTCAACTATTTAATCCTTTTCAAATTAATTAACCAAATTAAGATAGCTAAGAGAGAGAACTCTTCTGTGGAGAAATTGTAGTGACCAGTAGAATTATTTCTCTGGGAATCACTTAGCGAAATGCCTTTTTTTTTTTTTACCTTGGATTCCTTAACCATTGATGGCTTTTTTGTTTTTTGTCTCATTTAAGTACGATTGGGAAAATCTGGGTACTTTTGTCCGTGTTCTTAGTCTAGCTGGATTAAGGTATAGATGCTGTTGTATCACTCATGTGGGGAAATACTGGAGGTGGAAGAAATACTGTCAGACACTAAAAAGGATAATATCGAAGAGATGGTGTAAGTGCTTAAGGTTACATCTTGAGAAATGTTTATATACTTTAAATGGGAATGATGTCCTATTTTTTTTTTTTTAGTTGTTCAAACTGGAGGAAGATCAATGCTTTTTTTATATTATAGGAACTACCTTCTGTTGAAGAACTCACTATTATTCTGCCTGAAGATATTGAATTAAAGCCTCTTGGGATGGTTTCAAGTATTATTGAGCAATTAGGTATGTAAATAATTTTATGAATAAAATTACATCCAAATATGCATTCATCAAATCAAAGACTTTATGACTAGTGCATTTTCTGTGAAATATGTAATAATACTTCATTTTATAGTCATTAAGTTTGAGTAGATAAATTCATTTTTAAAAACTTATTATGTTAGTCACCGTACAGCACATCATTAGTTTTTGATGTAGTATTCCATGATTCATTGTTTGCGTATAACACCCAGTGTTCCATGCCATATGTGCCCTCCTTAAATTCATTTTTTACTTATATACGTAACTCATAAATGCGATGTCTTTTTTAAAATTCAAAGTCTGCTTTTACTGACATTTCTCCAGAACTTTGATTTGGTATGTTTGTTTTTTATTGCTATTGAGTTGCTACAAATTTAGTGGCTTTAAACAAGATAAATTTGTTGTTTTATAGTTCTGTGAGCCAGAAGTCTGATGTAGGTCTCACTGGGCTAAAATCAAGGGGTGCGTCAGGGCTGAGTTCCTTTCTGAAGACTCTAGGGGAGAATCTGTTTTCTTGAGCCTTTCAGCTTCTAGATGCTGCCTGTATTCCTTGGCTCATGTCTCCCTTCCTTCATCTTCAAAGCCAGTAATATACCTTCTCTGTGACCCTTCTCCCTTCATCACATCTCTCCCTGACCAAAGCCTGGAAAGATTATCTGCTTTTAAGGACTCTTTAGTTTGGGCCTACATGAATAATCCAGGATAATCTCCCCATTTCAAGTTCCTTAACCTTATTCGCATCTGCAAAATCTTTTTTTTTTTTTTTTAATGTAAGGTAGGACCTTGATAATCACATCTGCAAAATTCTTTTTTTTTTTAAATGTAAGGTAGCATATTTATAAGTTCAGAGATTAGGGTGTGTGGGTGTCTTTTGGTGGGGGGAACATTATTCTGCCTACTGCCTTTGATTTTTATTTTAGAAACATGTAAATTAGAAAGTTCTGTGATTTAATACCATGAAATATAAAGCTGTTGGTTATAAGAGAACTCAATATTACAAATTTCTTTTAGCCCCAGGTTGTGACGTAGGTATACTAAAGGCCTTGAAGTTCATGTAAGCTACCATTAGCTCTTATAGTAAGAACCATCTGAAAGTAGAACTCAGAGTGGACAAAGTCAAAGGATATTTGAACTGGATAAAAGACCTTAGATTACCCACCAGCCCCCTTAGTTGACAGGGCTTAAGGGACACAGAAAAACCCAACTCACTTTCCCTTATGATCAGTTGTATATTGGGACAGTGGTGGTAGAAATTGGACTTTTAACCTTTTTCTAACAGTGCCCGTATCAATATTTTTAAAAGTTTATACTTCTATAATTTTATGCTTTTGAAATTTATTAATCAAAATTCTGATTAAAGTGAAACCTTTTTTTTTTTTTTACACAAAAATCATGATTATTAAAACTCTGTACTTGATTCTTGGGTCATTACATTTACTGGTATTTGAGTTATCTTATGGCATTTAATAATATGCATAAATAAGTTAAATAAGTAATCATTTGGTTACATAGTGTGGGTTGAGCATTTATTAGACTTGATGTATGTAGAAAAAATAAAGATCATAATGTTTATCAAGAAAAAAATGTGAACTATACGATATGCATAGGATAATGCTTTCTAAAGATATTGTTTTGACTAGCATACCCTAATAGACTAACAAAATTCTCAGGTTGCTGGGAATAAAGACTCACTGAAAATCAGTACATGCTACCCTGTTTTGAGAGCCTAAAATATCTAACATGATTTGGACCAAATTACAAAAGAGAAAATATAATTTAAAGTATTAGTACATGAAGCAAAAAATCTGTGAGTTCAAATAAGAACCCCAGGAGAAAAAGAAAGGATTTGGCTTTGTATTCTACAATTGTTCTGCAAGTTAGGCTGGCTTGTTTTTCTTTCTCTCTCTTTATTTAATTTGGAAAATACAAGAGGCTAGTTAGATATTATCCACCTAGGTAGAAGTAGAGAGATTTCATGAAGTTAAGGATCTTGTACTAGTAGATTCTTTGACTGTTGATAGCTGTGGAAATTTTTATCAATGTATGGTACAAACTTTAGGTTGATGTGTATCCAGCTACCTGCAACTACCACCTAGAATCATAATAAAAAAAGAGTGGATTTCTTCAGGCTGTGGAAACACAGTCAGTAGTTGTGTTCTTAAAGGAAGAGCATTGGAACTAGGGATCTAGGTTAATCTAGGTTCTGGTGATGACTTGGTCTGGAATTAGCCATGTAATAGTTAATCTCTTAAGTCCTGTTTTCTCATCTTTCTCATCTTTCTATAAAATGAGGGAATTGGATTAGGTGATCTTTTATTTTCATGTAATTTGATTCTTGGGAAGGGTATTAGGGAGGAGAAATGATTGAAAATGAATGCTGTGTTAGTGCTCACTATCATTATCAATCCTTACTCATCATCTTTATTCCAGAAACAGATGTAACTCAAAAAATGATCTATTACTCCACATGTATGTTCAGAACTTAGAAGAACTGTTATAATTAATTGGATACAGTTGAAATTTTTAAAATGAATTTTAATAACCTTAACTAACATTTCATTTCTCAAATGGACATGGCATTATCTGTGTAATGTGGCAAGTATTCATGCTTTTTGCTCTAATTTTCAAGAGCCTGTTGTTTGTTTTCTCTCTTTGTTATGGTAGCTTGGTTGTTTTAACATTTGTGGCCCTTACAGAAATTGGAGATTATGATAGACTAGTGGGATAATGCTGTTGGATTTTGAGAAGAATGATAAAAATTACTGTGAGTTCTATCATTCTTCATTTATTCAGAGGAAGATGCTTTTGGGAAGTCTTTAGCCTTTTCATAGATCAATAAGTACTCAGTACTTTGTAGAAAATAATTTCTAGATGAGAAAGAAGACTTAATTTTTCCTAAAACAGGAGTGATGTGACTAAATGTGATTGTACTTTTTTGGGTAAAAATTGCTTGGGAAAATGTACATGACTTAAATTTATTGACTTTTTAGTGGGTGATACAAATTTTCTGTGAGAATTTGTACTTTAGTTTTTATTTCTTAGAGTTATAGCTTTTATATTAAATAAAAATATGTAGAATGTATTTCCTCATGCCACTTGATAATAAAGAGACCGTTGTTTTAAGAGGAATAGTTACTGAGGTACTGTTATCTCACCTTAAATTTCGTTTTAAATTATGTTGGAGTTAAAAATTCCCACTTAAATTTTACATTATCTTCTGATTAAATCTTGAAATAATCTCCTTTGTTTCATTTTTCAGTTATAATTGAATCTATGACTAACCTACCTCCGGTTAATGAGGAGACTGTAATTTTTAAAAGTGATCGACAGGCAGCAGGAAAGGTTTGTAAAAAAAAAAAAAAAATATTCACATCTTAAAATTATTCTGTTTCTTTGTTGATTGGTTTTTCTGACTTTCCCTATCTGTCCTAAAAAGAATTTGTTAGTTTTAGTAGATGAGCAGTCTAGAGCTCTGAAGTTTTAATTTATTCCTGACTTTTTCAATACTTCATGTCTGTTGGTACACAGTTTTTTCCTGTTTGTCAGGTACCTTGTGAAGCAGTGGGTCTACATATTGAATACCTCCAGGTACTCAAAGTTGAGTGCAGCAAACTTTGTATAGTGTAGTAGTTCTTAACTTTTTTTTGGTTTGTGAGTCCCCTTTGAATGGGGCCTCTCAAAATGTTTTTAGACTTTGGCTTCCTTATGTGGCATTTTTAGAGTGGAAAAAAAAGGGGGGGAAAGATTTCAGCAATAGCTACAAAGTGTCACTGTAAACACATTCTGGGGAATTATGAGAATGTGTACTTCAGTACTCACCAAAAAGTCAAGTCCCTTATAACATCTTTCGAATGGAACAATTCTGCATGTCCATCTTTAATATGGAAGACTACACATTTTACCCAGTAAATATGCAATTTTGAGCCGTCAGCAGAAGATGTAAAACCTCTAAGATCAAGAATGTAAATACCGGGGCGCCTGGGTAGTGCAGTTGTTAAGCGTCTGCCTTCGGCTCAGGGCGTGATCCCAGCGTTCTGGGATCGAGCCCCACATCAGGCTCTTTCGCTGGGAGCCTGCTTCTTCCTCTCCCACTCCCCCTGCTTGTGTTCTCTCTCTCTCTGGCTGTCTTTCTGTCAAATAAATAAATAAAATTAAAAAAAAAATGTAAATATCAACTAAGTGTTCCTTGTTTGGCATAGGGGTAATTTTATTCACCTCCACATTCTCTATTCCACAAAGTACAATGCTTTGTAAATTGTAAGTGCTAGGTAAATGGGTACTGTGTTGAAAACAAACAAAAATAAGAAAATAAGAAACCAGCTGCTATCTTTGGGGAAGTCACTTTTTGGGGTTTATTTTTTTCCAGATAACTAGTAGTTGGCTTCCTTTTTGTTCTAGGAGATACAATTAATTTACATCTAATCAGAAAAAAAGCATATCTTTTTAATTATATTATTGGGTCATTCTTATAATTTTCCCTTTTACATGATATTTCCTATTGTCCCATTCTAACACACAGACTAGAAAGGTCAGATTTTTATCTGGGTCCTGCCTACCTTGTACTACCTACATACTTTTTTGGTTTTGTTTCTGTTTTTGTTCAATTGACAGGCTAATTTACCAAAGAGAAACGAGTGATTTAGGATTGCAAAGCAATCAGTGACAGAATTAATTGGAGTCTAGAGCTAATATATTTTGGCAATTCTTGAGAAAGTTTGTGAGGGGAAGAAAGACTTTAATGCCTAAAGGATGGTGCTGTACTTTTTCCCCTTTCAGATACCTAAGCTCAGTCTTTTTGTTTCAAGTATGAGTTCTGCTAGTACCTTTGTAAGTGGTTGGAGATTCACTAGGGTGCTTAACCTCAGAGAAGGTTGAGAGAGAAAAGGGATGGGAAATGAGTCCGTGACTGTGCCATGAGTAGCTCTCCATGCGCATTGGTGTGTTTACTTCTTTAGGAGAAACCAGTATTCTGCTCTGGTACAAAGGCAGAGCATTTTTCACTGTCCTCCAGAAAGTAGTAGAAGATGGGAGAGGAGCAGAGGGAGTGGAAACTTATTTCCTGGTTTTTTCTGACTCATTTGAAACTGATTATTTCCATAATTCCTTTTATTTATGATTTTCATGACAGTTATCTTTTTCTTTAAGTAGCTAGCTGAGACGATTTTAATTTCAAAATACCCAACACTTTGCTAATTAAAAACCTCTGAATTCACATTTCTTATATCCCTCAATACATTTGAATTTTTAGTTCTATAATTGTGACTAATTATGTTAATATTCAGCTCTTTTGTCATTTGACTTTGAAAGGAGTCAGATAAAAATGTAACATTTATGCCTGTAACTTTAGTTATAAGTCTAGAAGGAAAAATTAAATCTATTTCTAAATTTTACATAGCTTTGTAAATTCAAGAAGTGACAAGCCTTTAAAAAAATATTTGATTATATATCTAAGTGCTGTGACATGATTCCCCAAAATAATGGTGCAGGGGTGGGGAGGGTTGGGACTATGAGCTAAACAAACCAGTGACCAGAAAATGAAATTGAATCTGTTTTCGATCTTAGATCTATGTACTAAATTAGTTTTAACTTCAGTGTCAAACCTTTTTCATCCTTTCTTTTCCCTCTACTCTTCAGCAATTAAAATGAGCCACAGTGATACAATATTTTATATATCTTTTTAAATTCATTGAAATTCTAAGCAAGTGGAATTATCCCCATTTACTCAAAAATCACAAAGTTTTAAAAAGGAACAAAATTAAGTTTACAATCTATTTAGTCTGTCTGATGCGTTTCTTTCCTTCTACTTCCTCCCTCTTACCCACTGATTTAAGGGAGGTAACCTTGGATTTGTGTTTCTACCTTTTGCCCTTTAATCCTAATGATTAGTTACTCTTGATAAATGATGAATGAAATTTTATTTTTAATGTTTAGCTCTTTATCAGGGGGTTTAAAAATTGACCAGCCTGTGCAGTTTATTATCCCTATATAACATGAATTACGTACTCGTTTTGCATTTAGTTTTCAGTGTTTGTTAGAGTTGGGCTGGAATTTAAAAGAATATATTAGTCTTAGTTGGTAGTATGTGTTGATTTTCTGAAAGTCTCTGTATTATTTTGATATAGTGGTTTATTTTCTCCTTCCTCAGCAACTTGTGAAGTAATAATAACACAGTGATTAGTGTAAAGTGATTGATAAGAGAGAATTCTGAATGGCTGTGAGGGGTTCATTTCCCCCTTTCCCCTTTTGGTAGGTTAGCCAAGAAGTGGCTCAGCTGGAACAACCATAAGGCCTTTGTTAATGGCTTCCTTTGAAGGCTGTTCTCAGAGCAGAAGTATGCAGATCTCGGCTCTCCATTTGCATAGTCTTCCAGCATTATTCCTGGGCCTGGAGATTCTTTGACCTGTTTCTTGTTACCTGTAGAAACTAGGATTGCCTACCTACTCCCTCTTAGGCTAACCATTAAGTATATAACGTATGTGTGGAGAAGGGAAAGTGCAGCTTATTCTCTTTCTTGGAGTGCTCTTTGTGCGTGTCTAGCCAGCTGACTTAGGTTGGTCCCTAGCCGCTAGAACTTTTGCCATACAGCATACAGAACTCTAAGCCTGGACTATGCTATGGGATGAGAATTTGGGGGAGTGAATTTGCTTGTCAGTTTTTTTCCTAACAGACCTTATACTGTATCTGTATAATGTGATAGTGGTGTGTGTTCATGATCTCTGTGTGTGACAGGATACCTTTGAGGTCTTTTAGCAGAAAGATAACTGCTTTTGAATAAGAAGGTAAGTATTATAAGCCAGAGCCAAGTGGATAGATACTGAAAACTACCTTTCAAATAACAGGGCAAGTATAAAACATTAGTTGGATTAAATTTTTATGAGTATTTCTACAGAATATATGCTATCATTTAAAGTATAAGGAAAGCTTCTTGCCTATCTTAAAATAAATATCTTGGACGTTATTATTCTGAGTTTTGTTTCTTACACTGTTGTCTCAGCCATTCCTTCCTTTCCTTTTATCTGTAGTCAGGTAGCTTGGAACTTGCAGAATCCTCAGAGGCAGGTCTGAAGAGAGCCGGGATGCAAGGTTTAATGAAACTATGAGAGAAGTGGGCTGGCCTGACCCCTACTTTGTCTGAGGTTGCTCTTCAGAGTTTAGCTCTCAGGTATTAGCCAATCTAAAATCTATACTTCGTAGCTGATAGTAGTTTAAAATATTGTTAAGCCCTTTTTTTTTCTATAACTCTGGATTAGCTAAATGGCTTATGTCAACTCAGTCAAGTGTTCCATGGCTATTTGAGGTAGGAGCATAAATACTTCTCAGTTTTGGTATAAGCCATGTATGGATTCCTTAAAGTAGCTTCCTGTTACCTGTTGTATGTGAAGTTATTTTATTTAAAACCTTATAATGATTTTTATCATAGGTATGGGTTATTAACACTTGAGATCTTAAGAATAGTCAACTAAGTATGCTTTGATTTTATCTAGGCATTTTGAATGTCACTTACATTTTAGTTCAAACCAGTCTCTGTGTAAACCTGAAGCTATTCAGGCATTTCTCTAGTGAAATCGTTTCTCAGTTAGGAAATGGAATTATTTTGTCCAGGATACCAGTCCTTGGGAAACAGCTTTTTATGTACCAGGTTGCAAACAGTGATTATTATACCTTTATGGGAAATTTTTCTAAACAAATTGTTTATCCCCATCCAAACTTGAAGAATCAGATTTGTCGCTGTTTATCAAAGGAGTTTAAAAAAGAATTGTTTTTAAGACTTTTTAAAAAATTTTAATTTTTTTAAATTAGATTAACCATTCAACAAACTTTAATTGAGCTCCTACCTTAATACTGTTTGAGCTTCCATGGTTGACCCCACTGTTCCAGGACTGACATGGGTGCTGGGACATGAGACTTTCAGTGCTAAAACCGGGACAGCCCCAGGCAACCCAGAAGTCCGACAGACCTGGACTCAAGTTCCCGTTCCACCATCATACGACCTTCGACATGTTATTCCCCTTCATGAATCTCAATTTCTTCATCTTTAAATGGGTATTAATATAGGTATTAAATTCTTATGGTTGTAGTGAAGATTAACCAAGATGAACTGTACAGAGCTCACACACCTGGCATATAGCACTTGCTCAGTAAGTGGCACCTGTTATAATCATCACCATCATTAACATCCCTGTTTGTCAGCTGTGAAGGCTTATTAGCTTCTTCTCAGTATCTGTCTAGAGAACCCTAGTCTGGGGGAAGGGTTAGACAAATACTGCCAAGTTCCTCAGTAGAGGTTGTCATCTGACCTAGTTCTGGCCACTGAGAAAAAAGACGTTTTTGTTTGAGACTTTCAAGAAGGCTTCTTAAAAGACATGAGTGTATGGGGCGAGAAGGTGGGGGTTGCGGGGGGACATATTGGTATATACATTTTGTCCTTCCTTCTTCTAATTCTTCCTGCCTGGGACGTAGGTAATACTTCCACTGCCTCCTACCTAGAAGCAAAGCAGCTATCCTGTGACACCAAGGGTGACAAGAATGGGCTAAGGATGGCTGGTGGAAAGACACGGAGCCCCTCTCTCCCCTGGCATCATGGAGCCATTGTACCCAACTTAGATTTCTGACTTTTGAACTTTTCATTCCATGAGAAAAAAATAAAACCTCCAGTTTGCTGAAGTTGCTGTTTCTAGGTTTCTGTTATTCACAGCCAAACAGAATTTTCAACCAATTTTAGGCATGCGCCAATAGAAATACAGGCAAAGGCTGCAAATAGGCAATTTAACAAACAAATAGACGAGCAAATGTCATGTAAGTCTGTGACAAAACTTACTACATCATCATTTTTATATAAATATAAGCATGACACCACGTTTAACTGTCATGTTGACAATAAAATATAGAGAATATTTAAAATACCATATTTAACAATTAACAAAGTGTAACAATTATTTTTATTATGCTATGTATTCTTCTGACTTCTTTGAAAGAAATAAAATACAGTACATGAACTGGAAGCTCCCTTTTCCCTTCTTCCCAATCCATTCACTTCCCTTCCTTCCCACGAAGATGCTATGTATTCTCCTTATCTAGATTTTTATACTTTTAGTACATAAGTATATATATGCAAAAAAATACACTGTAGGGGCGCCTGGTTGGCTCAGTCAAGCATCTGCCTTCGCGGCTCAGGGCGTGATCCCAGAGTCCTGGGATCGAGCCCCACATCGGGCTCCTCTGCTGGGAGACTGCTTCTTCCTCTCCCACTCCCCCTGCTTGTGTTCCCTCTCTCTGGCTGTCTCTCTCTCTGTCAAATAAATAAATAAAAAAATCTTAAAAAAAACACTGTATAACAAGTTACCTATTAATGTATTTTTATTTTTATTTTTTTATTTAAAGATTTTTTTTATTTATATATTCGACAGAGATAGAGACAGCCAGCGAGAGAGGGAACACAAGCAGGGGGAGTGGGGGAGAAAGAAGCAGGCTCATAGCAGAGGAGCCTGATGTGGGGCTCGATCCCGTAACGCCGGGATCACGCCCTGAGCCGAAGGCAGACGCTTAACCGCTGTGCCACCCAGGCGCCCCTATTAATGTATTTTTAAAAATCACATTATAATTCCATCCATATTCTTTTTATAAACTGCTTCTTTAACTCAGTAGTATAATTTTGAGGTTTACCCAGATGCATACGTATGTCTAGTTTATTCATTTTAGTAATTCTGTCTTCCATTGCACATACTATAATTAACCAATTCTTTGTTAAACATACATACTTTTCTAACTCGCCATTAACACATGACTTTTTTAAAAGTGACAAGTAAGATAATCCATTACTTTACGTAATGTGAACCAGGAAGAGTTGTGTTGCAGTATATCCCTCTGTCCTTTGCAGTTCTGGCTGTATCTAAATCCTTTCAAAACAAATTTGCTGTGTCCAGAATTAAAAAAAAATTAAATATTTTATGCTATTAGTGTTGATTCAGAATACGTTGGCATTTTAATTGTATTGAATACTACTAGTTGTTTTTTGGGTACTCATGCCTTCAGAATATTGGTACCCTGATGGGTGAGCTGTTTTATGCCTCACTGAAAATTAATAAGATCCTGAATGGTGTTCTTAAAGAGAATAAAATGAGAATATTTACTATCAAAAATAAAGAACTGATAACGTACTAAATCAGGTACTTTCAGGGCACTTGGTTTAAAATGGTCCAAGTTATTTGTAAAGGTATTTAGTAATTTATATCCAGAGTTTTATTAATAATCATACTCTTGGCTCCAATAATTCTGCCCCTTACGAATAAAATTTTGGAAAATCTGAACTACAGAAATTAAAATAAAAAGATGTTCATCAGGGCATCATTTATTATATATTGAACAAATTGGAAGTTCACTAAATGTCCTATAAGACAAGTGAAATCATGCCAGATCTATAAAGGAGTGTGATATAGCCACTGAAATTACACTTACGAAGAATATTTATAACGTGGAAACCCTTAACGAAACTTTAGGTTTTAAAACGGAACAGTATACAAAACTACAGTGTGGTCTCAGAAGAAAAAAATTGTTAATAGAAAAAGAGACTAGAAAAGTCAACACTGACATTGGTCATTGTCTGGTTTCTATAGCATACATGTATTTATTATCAGAAACATTATTTTTTTTAAATTTAGTTATTTTGAAAAGAGTTTAAAAACAAGAGGCTTCCTTTAATCATTCATAAAACATTTTCAGAAATAAAATATGTCTGTACTAAAAGCAGTTCCTTTACATAAAAGTTAAAGGCTGTATAAGCTGCTTTCGTTTTTGAGAACTAAGCAACTTCAAGTTCAAATCTACTTTTCTAAGTTTTGAATTAGAAACAGTTGTGGTTTAATTTTATGAAAAATGTTAACTACTATATATGGAAACAGCAGAAATGATTGAATACCCACTCAAGCAGAAGCTTTTAAGTTTTGTGTTATAAGATTCCAAGTGACAGTATTTTAATTCTCAAGTTACCCATTGTAATTCTTTTCTTCATACTTTACAACTTAAATAAGGAATAATGAAAAAAACTTCATAATTTGTATCTAGTTGGTACACCAGCAAGATGATTTGAATTTAGCAAGGAACAAATTTGTTGTTTTAAATTCATAAAAAGGAAATCTGGAATGAGTTCATGCATTTATAATCAAAATATGAAGACTTTGCGAGTATGCAAAAATGCCTTAAATATAAATATAATTTTGTTCTGACATGACAGAATTACCTTGTTACAACAATTATCAGTTTTTAAAAAAATACTTTTTGAGTTATTTTAATTATTAAAGGTCTTTACATTTCTTCTATTTTATAGATATTTGAGATATTTGGACCTGTTGCACATCCATTTTATGTTTTACGGTTTAATTCTTCAGAGCACATTGAGAGTAAAGGTATTAAAATAAAGGATACTATGTATTTTGCTCCATCAATGAAAGACTTCACCCAGTACATATTCACAGAAAAGCTTAAACAGTAAGTATGTCACTGACATGTTAGTTGTCTACTTATTTAATGTTTATATTTTACAAATAATTTTCAGTGAAGGTAGTTTCTTATTAAATATATGTGTTCCGTAGCGTTCATTTATTTTCCTAATAACATCTCTGAAGGCTACTATTTGTTAGCAGATTTTACAGGTAGAGATGATTTATATCTTTTACCCAAAATGACATAATCAACTGGTAGCACTACATTTGGGCCATATAAAGTTTCTGAATTCCAATTCATACTTTTTTCCATGACATACCTTTTTTTTTTTTTTATAAACATGCTACTTCAGCATTAGTATTACCACTTAAAAAGAATTCTTTTCCATTTTAAATAGAATTATTCCTTGGATTACATTATAGGCTTAATTATTTAATAAAACTTGGTAATTCTCAAGAAAAAAAAAGAAAATGAGTAAATTTCAGGTTGCTTATAGATTGTAAATTTACAGAAGAGACAACAAAAACGTGTCCCTAAAGAGTTGTGTATCAAGTTGATAAACAAGTTGGTTGATTTATTTATTTTTATTTTTTATTTTTTAAATTTTAATTTATTTATTTTTGAGGGCGGGGGGAGAGCACACACGCAGGCACAAGCGGTGGGGGCGGGGGTGCAGAGGTAGTAGCGGACTCCCCGCTGAGCAGGGATCCCAATGCAGGACTCCATCCCAGGACCCTGGGATCGTGACCTGAGCCACAGGCAGACACTTAACCGACTGAGCCACCCAGGCATCCCAAACAGGGTTGATTCAACCGGCAAATTACTGCTTTCCCTTTTGTGGATGCTAAATGATGCCTGTGGCATGCAGGTAGTAATATTTCTGCATGTTTATGCTACTCATTAATTGTGCGTTTTCCGTGTGTTATTTGTGTTGCTAAGTGTTAGCTGTACAGCTGCTTATATCAGTTGAACTTGTTATTATATAATTTTTAGTAAATCAGTGGTATATGGTTCAATTAGGATAGTTTTTTCAGAAAAAAGAAAGTTGAATGCTTTGGAAAGATGTAATGCAGCCACTGAATGAGCCACTAAAAATATTCTAAAATTAGTAGGAGTGGAAGAAACACTACAAAAGATTGGGGGAGGGGTGGGCACCTAAAAAGACTTCGACCTCAGTTTGACACACAAGTCCCTTTTAAGTCTAGCTCTCTTTTGATGGGAAACTTGAAGTGTAGTTGAAGCATTAGGAATGTTTTTGTAGAACATCGAGGGGAACTTCAGTCAGTGAGTAACTTTAGTGCTGCCTCAGAAGTACTAGTCCCCATTGCATGGCATAAAATCTCTAAATCAAGTCTCTGAATTTCATTTATCATAATTCATTAAACTCATATTTAAGAATCACATAATTATCTGAGGAACATTTTGCCTGAGTTGTTCTTCAGGTTAGTAACGTTGATTTTTCTAAATAACCGCTGAAAAGAAAGGTAAATTAAATAAAGTCCTGTTTTAAAATCATGCCTTTGATAGGTAGCATTTTATTCTGCTTTGTTAGGATGTTGCTGTGGATATGCCATTTTTTGGTTTTTAACAAATAAAATATTTTAGCTTAAAACAGATAAATTTAAAAAGCTTCTCATAAAGACATTTATTAAATAGATTTTAAACAAGAGGAAAAGTCTTTGTTCTTGATTTGTAAGAATAAGAATTTTTTCCTGGAAAGAAACAATAAACTAAAGGATTGGGAAATTAGGCCCATGCAGCAGAAGCCCCATCTGACAGATTATTTTATTCTAGACTGTAATTGGGTGTCTGCATGGGCACTCAGTGGAGTACTTCGTCTTGGAGGTAGAGAAGGTCACCTCCTTTCTAGTTTATCTGCCTCTTGTAAGGCTATTTTAATTTTAGTTTTCCATGAACTTACTCTTGTTGAAAGTGCTTTTTGAAATGTTGCTTGAGCTCTTCTTTAGTAGATTTTGATTTTCTGTAGTAAATGCACTAATGGGGAACTTCCCCCATTATGTCTTTAAACTGCATGCTAAGGGCACCATAGGCCATGAGATGGCATATGTGCAAAAAGGAGTACTGGAGCTATGTTAAGTAGGTGTAAGCTGATCATTAATGAGTAAAAGCTTTTTCTTAAATGGTAGAAAAATCATTGATAATGCCCCATATACGGTGTCAAAGTTCTCAATCAAAATTTTAGAACAGACTTAATGATTTTCTTATTCTGCCAGCTGCCAGCCCACTGACATCTGTATATTGGTTTTTATGGATTGTGGTTTAATATATTGATGATTTTAGTGAATTAGTTCCTGAAAATCTCGTTTATTTTTGGGATCTAGTTTAAAGCAGTAGAGACAACATCTACTCATAATCGTTTGTAATATTTTAATGTAATTGAGTAACAAGATATTGTCAAACTTACAAAATCAAAAAGATTAAAGGTGAGCTTTCAGAAATCATTATTTCAGAAATACTTAGTAATATATGTATTTTTGTTGGCTGTAGAGTATAAAATTTTCCACTAAAACTAGTTAGTGCTTGTGATTATATTTTCCTTCAAACTCTTCAAAATTCTTTCTCCTTACCAAATGAGATAGCTTTTATTCCACTGTCTCTGCTTTGAGAAATACTGTTGGAATAAGCTTTGGTTACTCATGGAATATTATTGATATTCCTCAGGTAAATAGAGGAAGAAGAAATTTCATGTTGTTTTCTCTACCATTAAACCTGTAAAATCTTAAGGGAATGCCTCATGGTCATTTTTGTATCCTTAGCACCTGAAACAGTGTCAGACCTATAGTTGGTGTAGAATAAGCATTGGTTGAAGTGAGCTTTATGAACTGAGCTCAGATATCATGAAAGTATCAAAGTCATAACATCTGGAGTTGCTTATGAACTGCAAAACCACTTTCCTCTGTGCACCATAGCCCTGGCTTCTCATTCTGATTCCCCCAGTCCTAATATTTATATGTGTCCAGATCTTGTGTTTTTCTTATGAGCTTCCCACGTCTTCTAAAACAAGGTGAAGAACATATACATGGTCCTTTATTTTTTGCTCTTATTTTCATGTGTAGTAAAATTAAGGGTTGAGCTCTAACGTCTTCTACTTCATTATTTTCTATACTGTTAAGTTATAAACACTTATGGAATCTTAAGTACTTCATGTTTTCTTTTGACTTTTTTCTCTTTCTATAGGGATAGAGGATCAGATGCGTCATGGAAGAATGATCAGGAACCACCACCAGAAGTAAGTATAAGTCTCTTTACATTTCTTGAAAATAGTATGAATTTATACACTATAGGGGAAATATATAATTATAAATGAGAGTTTTTACACATACTCAGGAATTCTGATGACGTTTCATAGTATATAAATTCTTGGGTTTTTAGATTTAACTTTGTTCATTTTAGACGTTCTCAAGCAGTGCTGAAGATTCACGTTAATTTCTAATTTTGCTGAGGCATGAGTCAGGTAACACTAACTGAGAGGGTCACTTAACCAGTGAGTCATCCTAGTTTAGTGTACACATTGCCATGGGATTATGTTTTCTAATTTATGCTACAGATACATGTGATTTCTGTTAAGGCTCTGAAGGTTGACTTAATGTTCTTAGTTATGTGTAGGTCATCTTACTCTTGAAGTTATATGTTTTTAAAGTATTTGAGAAAATTCACAAAGGTCTTAAAACGTATTTCCTGTGAAATGAAAGTATTCTAATACATAGCTGTTGTTTTAGACCTAAGCTTTGAAATTGCTAATTATGGTGATGTTAATTGTTTATAAAATAGGTGTGATTAGATTAATTTTAAAAATTAAATTCCAGCATACTTCATGGTGTTTTGTTTTTTAATTTAATTAAAAAAAATTTTTTTTGGAGTAGTTGACTGAATGTCCCTTAATACTATAATTGGGGAAAACTCTTAAGATTTTAAAGTTTATTTTATTATGAAATTTTATAGTATATAGAATTATTGCCTGATGTTAATCATAGATTATGTATAAGGCATGCATTTTCTTCATTTTGGTATTTGTTTCTAATACATGAATATGTAATTTGTAATTGAATAAATGTGTTTGAGTGCAAATTTAATATGTATACAAGAAACGTGAATTTTTTTCTGACTTCAGGAGGTGATAGCAAAATATTGCCAAAGCAGTCTCTCTAAAATAAAGCAATGCCAATTAAAATCCTTTAATACCTCCCTCCTGCTCTTAGAACATTTTCAGTGACTGGGACATAAAGTTCTTTATTCTCCAATTTCATCATCTCTGATTTCACTATTTAAGAAGCTTTTACTTTGCTTTACAGAACCAGTTTCATGTCTCAAATATACAATTCCTTGCACATATTCCCACTCCTTGAAATTTTCCTTTCCTTTAGTCACTGCTAATTCATCATTAGAGATTTATCTTGAGTTTTTATCTTCTAAAGATATAAAGATGAAGATATTGTCTAAGCCTTTCCCTGAAGTCCAGTCTAAATTGCATCCACAGTGATTTTCTCTTCCCTAACTTTGCTTCATTATTTATTTACAGCCCTTACTATACTTGACATTATATTATTAAAAGAATTAATACTTTTAAAGTATATTTATAAGTACTGTAGAACAGTGCCTGGCATAAAATGGGTATGTATAAATTTTTGAATGAAAGGTATAACATTCTCTTCTGTTTTTGTATTAGATCTAATCATTTATGTTGTTTGCATATTCCTAACTGTTCCTTCCCTTTAGCATTGTTTGGTAGCTGGCGTTATGATGAATCTTGACTCTTAAGCTTAACCTCAGTCTTCCAGCTAGAGAATACCCATAGCTGAAAGTTGTTAAAGATAGGCATTTTAAAGTTACTTATTTGTGGGGCACCTGGGTGGCGCAGTTGTTAAGCGTCTGCCTTTGGCTCAGGGCGTGATCCTGGCGTTCCGGGATCGAGCCCCACATCAGGCTCCACCGCTAGGAGCCTGCTTCTTCCTCTCCCACTCCCCCTGCTTGTGTTCCCTCTCTCGCTGGTGGTCTCTCTCTGTCAAATAAATAAATATTTTAAAAATAAATAAATAAAAATAAATAAAGTTACCTATCTGTGCAGAAAGAGAATTATCTATCTGAAACTTTCTAGGAAAAAAAAGAAAGCCTTGAGTACTCTGGCCTGTGTTAATTGTCATATGTAGTTAATTCAGATATTACTAGAAAATACTACATATCAAAAGGGGTAATATTCTTTCAGGGTCAGTGTCAAATAATAGGTCTGTTCTTCTCAGTTCCAAGTATGTACCAATGAATTGGTAAATCCATGTGACATAATCTGTATATTTTTTCTCTGCAAGGCCTTAGATTTCAGTGATGATGAAAAGGAAAAAGAAGCCAAACAGAGGAAAAAATCTCAGATTCAAGGCCGGAAAAAATTCAAGTCTGAATCTAATGACTCAAGTGAGTAAATGCAGCACTTAATATTTATATATAAGTTGATAACAAAATTGAAGGAAACATGTGGGATCTCTTTTTACCTCCTGGCATCCATCTAACATAGGAGGTGTTACACAGTATGAGATGTGGCAGAAGAGTCATGAAGAATATTTAAATAACGTTAGTTTTTCAAGCTTAAGGATGTAAAAATGGCTTCTAAGGGTAAAACTAAGCCTTGTTAGTCATTTGCGCATATAGGCACTTTTTTCTTAAGAAACCTCTTTGCTTCCATGTTTAGAATTAAATGATATGGTTCTTAATACCTGTGTCAAAGTATTTTATTTTTTAACATGCATTTCCTTTTATTATACCTTTCCTATTTTTCCTTTTTTAAGATTAAACTTTTTATAGATTCCCATGCAATTGTAAGAAATAAGTGAGATTTTCTTCCATGTCCATTACGCACTTCCCTGAAATGGTAACATCTTGTAAAACTCTACAGTACAATATCACAGTCAAGATATTGACATTGAGACAATCAAGATATAGAATATTTCCACCACAGAAAAGGATCCCCCATGTTGCCTTTTTATAGTCACTCCCACTTCCCTCCCTCCCACCTCCTTAACTGTTGGCAATTACTAATCTGTTCTCCATTTCTGTAACATATTTTGTCATGTCAAAAATGATGACATAAATACAGCCATACAATATGTTACCTTTAGGGATTGGCTTTTGTCACTAAGCATAATTTCCTGGGGATTCATCCAAATTGTTTTATGTGTCATGTTTGTTTCTTTTCATTTTGGACTGTAATATTCCATGGTTTGAATATACTACAGGTTGTTTACCAGTCATGCATTGAAGGACGTCTGGATTGTTAACATTTTTTGGTTACAGGAGTAAAGTTGTGTTATATATTTGTGTACAAGTTTTTGTGTGAACACAGCTTTTCATTTCTCTGGGATCAATGTCTAAGAATAATTGCTGGGTTATACGGTAGCTGGATCCCGTCACTAGTGTATGAGTGACTGTTTCTCTGCATTCTCACCAGCATTTGGTTTTGTCACTATTTTTTATTTTAGGCATTCTGATAGGTGTGTAGCGATATCTAATTGTGATTTTAACTTGCATTTTCCAAATGACTAAGGATTTTGAACATCTTTCCATGTCCTTATTTGCTATCTGCATATCTTCTTCAGTGATATATTTGTTCATGTCTCTTGCCCATTTTCTAACTATATTTCTGCTTTTTTGTTCTTGAGTTATGAGAGTTTGTATATAATTTGTTCTGGCCTGTGGCTTGTATTTTTATCCTCTCAAGAAGGCCATTTGCAGGACAAAGGATTTTAAATTCGATGAAGCCCAATTTATTATTTTCTTTTTGTGGAGTCTGAGAATTTCTTATCTAGAACTACATTCCAAAATTTTTCTCCTAGTTTTTTTTTCCCTAAAAGTTTTCAAAGTTATTTTAGCTGTTCTAGTTCCTTTGCTTTTTCATATGCGTTTTATAATAATCTTCTCTATATTGGCAAAAGTCTTGCTGGGATTTTGATAGGAATTGTGTTAAACCTGTTTATTGGTTTGGAGAGAATTGATATATTAACTGTATTGAGTCTTCCATTACACAATCATGGTCTACATTTCTATTAATTTAGATCTTTGGTTCTTTTCAGCAGCATTTTGTCATGTTTAGAATACAAATCCTGTACTTTTTTTCATTAGTACACACCTAAGTATTTCATTTTTCAAATCATTGTAAATGGTTTTGCATTTTTAATTCCAGTGTCCATGTTTGTTGCTACGATATAGAAATAAAATTAATGTTTGTATGTTTAGCTTCTCTATTGTGACCTTGCCGAACTCACTTGGTTCTAGGAGTTTTTTCTGTGAGATTTTCTACTTAGCCAACTGCGTCAATTGCAAATAAGAGCAGTATTCTTTCTTTTTTTGTTGTTCAAACTGTGTGGGTTTTTTGTCTCTCTTTCTTTCGCTACCTCTAGCCTCTGGCACTATGTTGAATAAATGTGGTTTATTCTTGACTGTAGAAGGAAACATTGTCTTTCATCATTAAGTATAATTTAGGTATAGGGGTTTTGTAGATGTTCTTTATCCATCTATTCCTATTTTTTGGAGCTTTTTTTAAAAAAATTACAAGTATTAAATTTTGACAGTTCTTTGATAAGATGACATGATTTTTTTTGTTAGTAGTCTGTTAGTGAGGAGATTACACTGGTTTTAGAATATCGAACCGGCCTTTGCTTCCTTGGAATAAATCAGAGGTGGTCCTAGTGTATAATTTTTTATGTGTATATTGTTGAATTCTCTTGTCTCTGTCTTTCTCTGGTGATTTTCTTCTGAAATCGATTTCATCTGAGAATAATGTAGCTACTCCTTTTTTAAAAAATGTATTTGATAAGACAGTGAGCACGAGTAGGGGGAGAGGCAAAGGGAGAGGGAGAAGCAGACTCCCAGCTGAGTAGGGAGCCCAACATGGGGCTTGATCCCAGGACTCTGGAATCATGACCTGTGCTGAAGGCAGATGCTTAACCAACTGAGCCACCCAGGAGCCCTGCTACTCCTTTCTTTTGATTAATGTTTGCGTGTTGTATCTTTTGCTATCCTTTTACTTTCAACCTGACTATATCCTTTGAAATTAGTATTTTGTAGACACGTAGTTGGGTTATGTTTTTTAATCCACTATGCCAGTTATCCCCTGTGTTTTAATTTGTATATTTAGACCATTTGTATTTAATGTAATTATTGATATGTTAGGGCTTTAGTCTGCCCTTTCCTGTTCATTCTCTCTGGTTTTCATTTCTCTGTTTTCTTTTATCTGCCTGCCTGTCAGTACTATAACATTTTTTAGAATTCCATTTTGATTTGTCTATAGTGTTTTTGAATGTATCTCTTTGTATAATTTTTTCAGTGGTTGTCCTAGGTATTGAATTGTACATATGTTACTTATCACAATCTACTGGTGTCATTGTTTTGCCAGTTTGTGTGCAGTGTAGAAACCTTACCTCTTAGAAACATTACCTCTTTATGTCCCTTTATTCTAGTTTATAATGTAAATTGCCTTAAATAGTTCATATATACAATTAGGTTCATGTTACCTATTATAATATTTGCTTCAACCATCAAACATAATTTAGAAAACTCAAAGAAGGACATTTTATTGTATTTACTCATATTTTTGCTGTGTTTTTTCTTCCTTTCTGATGTTTCACGTTTCTTCTTTTATTGTTTCTGTTTAGAGAACTTGCTTTAGTCATTCTATCAGTGTAGGTCAGCCAGAGATAAATTATTAGCTTTTCTTCATTGTAGAGTGTCTTTACTTTCCCTTTTTTTTCCTGAGGATATTTTCATTCTGTTTAGAATTCTAGATTGAGCTTTCTTTCAGCACTTGAAAGTGTGCCATTTTCTTCTGTCCTCTGTGGTTTATGAGGAGACATTTATTGTCCTTCCTGATCCTCTAGCCTTTTGGATTAATTTAAAATTGGTAATTTTAAGCCTTACACTTTTTTAGTTACCATAAGACAATATTGGAAGCTAAAGAAAAGGCATTATTGAAATTTTAAGCAGTGTTTTTTGATATACTAAAATCAGTTTTAATTTTGTTTTTATGTTTTTTTCCTCAAAGGTGAAAATTTTTCAGAAGTACATCAGAATTGGAATGTTCATAGCTCTGCTTCAGAGCATTCGAAAGGATATCGTAACAGAGAATTCACACGAGGATTTTCCCAGGGTAGATATCCTCGACCTGGCCATGGCAGGCCTCCATCACCACAGTTTTATAACTCAGAGCATATGGTGTTTCAGGAGACTTCAGGATTTCCACCTCAGAGACAAGATAATCCTATCATGCCACAGTATCCCTTTCCTCCTCCAGTGTTCGACATGCATGGTTTTTCACTCCCTCCTCCTCTACCACCACTCCCGCCACCTCCACCACCTGCATCTGTAAACCTGGGATGGGCTGCACCTAACATGCCACCTCATCCATTAATTCCCTTACCATACTCCATACCCCCACCCCCTCCACCACTGCCTCCACCCCCCTCTTCTGGGGATAGTAATTCTTCCCATTTTGGATCCTACTACTAGGTCACTGTATGTTTCTGGAGAAATCTGGACTTTTTATATTATATGGGAAGGATTTTTTTTTAAAGAAAGCAATTATGGAGTTAGATTTTTAACATTGTAAAATACTAAATGATTCCTTCAGTTGTAAGTTGATATATATTTGTAACCTTTGTGAAATTGTATCCATATGAAAATTTCACTTTTGTGGAGGAGAAAATCCAACTATATAATATTTAATTAAAATTGAATCCGTGTTTTCACTATCCCTGCTCAATTAAACAATGTATATAGGTCTAATAGATCTGGAGCAACTCTCATCATGGGTTAAAATCTGTTGAACATATTGATTGTCATCTTGGTATATCTGAAAATAAGATGTTGAAGTCCTATTGAGAGTCTTTAAAATAAACTATTTTTACAAATGTATACTTTGAAAAGTGATTTTGATTGTTAATGCAATTTACTAGTAAATTTATATGTCTTATTTTTAAAAAAGATTTAGAGTGAGAGAGAGAGGGGTGGGGGGAGGGACGGAGGGAGAGGGAGTCCCAAGGAGACTCTGCACTGAGTGCACAGCCCGACATGGGGCTTGATCCCACGACGAAGAGTTGGATGTCAACCCACTGTGCCACCCAGGTGCCCCCACCCTTTTTTTCTTTTCTTTCTTTCTTTTTTTTTTTTTTATATAGAAGTGAAGAATACAGAGAAGAAAAGCCTTCAGTATTGGTAGATGTTCTGACTATAATTGAAGTTCACATTGATTAATTATACATAGGCAAGCTTTTCATTATCTATGCAGGTTTCTAGAACTTAGGCATTATTCAGTAAACTTTACTATTCAATTAAAGGGACACAGTGGTTATTTGTAATATGTTATTTATTCATAATAAAGTATATGTAACTGCATATTAGGACACTGTCTTCTGTATCTATTTGCCAGATTCTCACATGCCTGACACAGATTAGGTGCTTTTAGTATTTTTTTTTTTTTAAAGATTTTATTTATTTATTTGATGGAGAGAGAGACAGCCAGCGAGAGAGGGAACACAAGCAGGGGGAGTGGGAGAGGAAGAAGCAGGCTCATAGCGGAAGAGCCTGATGTGGGGCTCGATCCCATAACGCCGGGATCACGCCCTGAGCCGAAGGCAGACGCTTAACCGCTGTGCCACCCAGGCGCCCCTAGGTGCTTTTAGTATTTACTGAAATGACTGACTGAATTTAGAGCTTTTAATTAAATTACCACTGAGTATTATTTTTACATCATGAAATGCAAATGCAAGGAAAATTATGGAATTTTAGAAATAGAAGAAGCCTTAGAAGTAGTTTAAACTAGTACTCATTTAACAAGTAATGAGGAACCTAACTAAGGGTTCCAAACTAAGTAACTTAAGATTACTCAGTGGGATGACAAGGAGTTGATTTTTCTTGATTCTCCCATTTTCACCTCCTACTAAATTGTTGTTTCCCAATCTTTCATTCCTTGACACTTTTAGAAGATAATATTTGGTATGCCCATCATTGGGGTAATCTGGAGATCATTCATCAAAACCCCATGGACTCTGGTTGCACCCAGGCCCTTCACATCCCCTTAGGCTGGGGAGACTCTGTAAGGTTCCTAGGGCCCAATTGAGAAGTTCTTGCTTTGGTATACATTGACTTTATCATATGTTGTACTTCATTATTCTCTCTTGAAATGTGTTTGTAGCTTCTCTTTAGGAGTTAACTTTCATAGTTTATGGCAGTCTTTTTTTTCTGGTTGATAAAATATTCTTAGAATTGAGATTATATCTAGAAGTACTAAAATAAATTCTTCTACAAGAACGGAAAGAGTGAGATGTTAACATTCAATTACAGTATATCAACAAGCCACTGTAATTGCCATTTAAAAAATCTTTGGCATTTAAAAAATTTAAATCTTTGAACCTCTGTACCTCAAGTACTGATATCTGACCGTAGGTATTTATTATCTGAAGAAACATAGAACTGAATGATACCATTTGGTTCCCACCTTCAATTAAGTTGCTACCTTAAACACTTACATCCAGTATGCTTCCTCTTTATACTTAACTCAGGGATTTTGAAACTTCAGGGTGCCCAGAAATCATCCACAGTAATCACCTAAGGTTTGGAAAGCTTACTAAAAATGCACATTCTTGAATTTTATCCCAATTCCAATTCAGTAGATGTAAGATGAAACCTAGGAATTTTTTTTTTTTTGTCTTCTGCTTTCCCAATGTTCTTTTTTATTTCTTCAAATTTTATTAAATTTTTCATTTCATTTCTAGGAAAATTAAGATACAGTGTTATATTAGTTTCAGATGTACAATACAGTGATTCAACAATACATTACTCAGTGCTCATCATGATAAGTGTACTCTTTAACCCCCTCCCCTATTAATCCTATCCCCACACCCACCTCCCCTCTGGTAACCATTAGTTTGTTCCCTGTAGTCAAGAGTCTGTCTTGGTCTTTCTTTTTCCCTTTGTTTTTGTTTCTTAAATTCAACATACAAGTGAAATCATGGTATTTGTCTTGCTCTGAATTATTTCACTTAGCATTTTACTCTCTAGCTTCTTAATACCTTCTATCAGACCAAAGTATCTGTTTTGAGCTACTTGCAACAATGAAATTGCATCTCATTTTTGACTCTGTGTGCGTTCTGTACCTAAAATGTTATCATTGGTGTATTAGAGATGTGCAGTTACTCAGTGCCCTGGAAACAAGGGACAAATTTGTGTATCAAACAGTAAAATAATGAGAATAGCCAATGAAGAAAAATGCCAAAATTTTCTTCTGCACTTTGAGTAAAAATATATATATACTTACGGGTGTATATGTACGTATGTATCTGAAGGCTAGTACAAAAATCCTGATTATGCATTTTAGTATCTTTTGTTTCTACTTACAAGGTTGATAAAACGGGAACAAATGTTTGGTTGGTTGATTTTGTTGTTAGTTGCATTACACCATCTCCCAAACAGAACAAACTAACTTTATATGGCAAAAGGTTTTTATTTATATTGAGGATATATGGACTAAATATTGTTTCTAACAAGAGATATGACCCAAATAGTAATAAAATATAACAAATACAAAAGAATAGAATCTATTAGGATCGAATCCCTATTAAAATGTGATAAATAGATGATGGTGGTCTGTGATGTTTAGAGGATGGAGATGAACTTCTCAAATGTTCTCTTAGTATCAGTAGCCACTACACTGTGCAGAACCTGTTATCGTAGTTTTTAAAACTGTTTATTGTGTGCTCCCATGACATACAGGAGTACTGGGAAAACATTTGCTCTCTCCCCCATCTCCTCGCTCTTGCAAATATCTGTTTGACCAGGCATCATGCAGTGTTTCATCTTAGGATTTAGGCCTGTCAGGCTCGTTTATAAAGTAAGCTGTGTTAGTAGCTGTTTCATTCAAAGCAAATAATTAATTTTCTTTAATGTCAATTTGGTTTTTGACTAAGTATACTTGCTAGTATGTTTATTGGCAACAACATAAGCTCAAATGAATTCTCTTTGGCAAGATTATGAGCAGGAAAATATTTAAGGGCAGAAGAGTAACAAGGCATTAACTTTTTAAACACATTCAAATACGGTTAGTTTGAACCATATGAAATTCCCNNAGTAGACATTTAAATGGTTCACTGTAATATATGGGCTATAAAATATATTGCTTTTCATATTTATTTTTCTTCATAGAATATCTCTCTGTACCATTACTTACCAGAACACATTTTGGGAAATACTTGTCATGGATGACAGCTGGCAGAAATTCATGGTAGTGAACATTTCTCAGAGATACCGTGGTCTTCCTAAGAGAACAATCTATGAGAAGATCATGGGGCCCAGAAGAACTATTAAAATATTTTGTATTAGGTTAGGAAAATACTGTTCCTTAGTGTCGACTTTGTGGTTCTTAACCTGAGGTTTTTTCCCCTTGTTCTAGAACCCACTAAAAACTTGTGAGATGTACATTTTTCTAGGAGAGTGGGTCTTTGACTTTCATCTTGTTTTTAAAGTAATATATGAAGAGAAAGAGGATGGTGAGAGAGTCTTCCAAAAGGTTTTCTCCTTTTGGAGCAGGTATAACAATATATATGTTTCTCAAATTTGATAATGCACAAATCTTTTCATTAAAAAATGTTGAGGAGGGGCGCCTTGGTGGCTTGGTTGGGTGTTTGCCTTCGGCTTGGGTCATGATCCCAGTGATAGAGTCTCACATCAGGCTCTCCGTCTCCCTCTGCTTGCTGCTCCCCCTGCTTGTGCTCTCTTTCTCTCTTTGTCAAATAAATAAATAAAATCTTAAAAAAAAATGTTGTCGATCCCCAAGACCACAGTTTGGGAAACTGAGTTATAAAACTAAATTTCTTTCTATGTAAATCTCAGTTTCTTACAGAATTTTTATACCTGCAAGAATGTATCTGTGGACCTCAACTTAAACAATTGTCTTAGACAATGTTGGGTTTCAAATGGCTGTATAGGTAAAACTTCCAAGTGATTATAGCCAGGGATAGAGGAAACATTTAACAGTCTTAGATGTCTAAAAATGTCTAGCATGTACGTTTCTGCCCAATGGGGAATTTCTTTATAACTGACTCTAGATAGGAAATCACTCTTACACTACTAGAAAGAGGCAGTATCTTCAGTTTAACAAATTTAGTTGTCTATGTCCATTCTAGGCATATTGCGATGAGAGGTGAAATTTGACCAAATTAACAAAGTCTAAGGACATTTCTACAAATACTGTCAATGTCCATACATAGGAACAACTGAAAAGGGAAGGACCTGAATGGAACACAGAAAATGATCCAGAAAGATTTCTGAAAGGAAAAATGGAGATTAAGCCAAGATGAGACCATCCAGGCATAATCAACATGGCATTTGTCCGTTTCCTCAGGACAGACGATGTGGAAGTTTACATATAACTATCTGTTATAGTTGTATAATTTATTTTTGTTACAGAAATGGAAAATGTATAGATTGCTCATTAAAATATGAATTCAGTTATGCTTGTTGATATACTTTTTCAGTTTTCATCAATTTTTAGTCAAATAATATATCTAGATACTTTTACATATAGCTCTCTGAACTGAGTGGGCTCTTAAAGATTGTTCCCAGCGTGGTCAAGCAGCAATCTCCCTTTCAAAATGTTCATTTAAAAAGTTTTGTTTTTGTGAATGCAATATGAAATATAATAATAGGCTTAATTCTCATAGAGTACTCTACTTACATTGTCATCATACGCATGACATTTTATTGTAACTGATTGTATTGATCTCCCATATTGAAGTATAATTTCCTTGAGGACCAGCACTGTTTGATCACATCTGTCTGTACTCAGAGCACACAAAAGATTTTCAAGAGACAGTAATTTCAACCTTGTTGCCAGATGCTTCTTGCTGATTCATAACCTGTGGGATTCTCCTTTGTGTTTCTAGAATACAGTGGTTTATGTGTGTTCATTCCAGATGAATGCCAGTATTAGTGATGATTCTTTTTATTTAATAACTTGAAAGTATTTCTCAGGATATCAGAAATCTATTTTGGCAAAGATTTTCAGGTCAGATGTGCCTCAAAAATGGCCCAGAGAGATCAGTAGAAAATAGATTCACTTGTTTTCGGAACTGGTTTTGATAAATACTCTATTAACACCAATGTGGAAATGATAACATTTTGACAGCAAAATTAATAATCTTTTTTCTCAAGATAATAAAATATGCTTAAAGTTCATACTTTAGATGATATAAAAATATGGCTATCAAATTCTTTATTAAAAATGATAAATTTACTGTGGGGTTTTTGGGCTGATCTCTATATGAGTCATCCAACAAGATTGTATATATGCTGCTCTATCCATAATATACCTTTCAGAGAGCTAACCTTATAGATAGCAAAGAATAATGAATGATATACATATTTATGATAAGGTTTCCAGAGAATTTAAAACTGAAGATTAAGAAGAGAAGGCTTGGTATTCTAGGAGATATTTGCTTTTCCTTCCAAATTTTCTCTATTTTGTAAAATGGCTTCAGGATGAGAAAGCCACTTGAGATCATGCACTAGATTCATTTGTAAATATGAGAAAAAAAATAGAAGCACAAATCTTGTGAATCTCTTGTAACAACTGATAGGGAAGTACATGTAATTTGCTGTTAATATTTCTTTGGGTTAAGAACCCTAGTGGAACTTGGGGTTACAGGACCATTGAGCTTTCTTTTTTTTCTTTTCTTTTTTTAAAGATTTTATTTATTTATTTCCAGAGAGAGAGCAAGAGAGAGCACAAGCAGGGGGAGGAGCAGGCAGAGGGAGAAGCAGGCTCCCGCCTGAGCAAGGAGCCTGATGCGGGCCTTGATCCCAGGCCCCTGAGATCATGACCTGAGCCGAAGGCAGACACTTAACAGACTGAGCCACCCAGGTGTCCCAAGCCATTAAGCTTTCAACTGCTCATTTATTTAATAAAAATTTGTTTTGTGCTAATTATTAGTCATCCATTTGATGCTGGGGATACAACCCTTAGAGTGCAATTACAGGAAATACACAAATAAGGGTACCAGGTGCTGTCTCATACAAGTATATGTTCGTATGGAGTATGGTGGGAACATAGAGGTGAAAGAGGTCAATTCTACCTTGGGTAGGAATGGGGAAAGGGAGAAAATAGGGAATAATTTACAGAGGACATGATTCTGAAGCTGATTCTTACAATATAAGGGATAAGCCTGAGTAAAGCTGTGGAAGTATAAAACAGGTCAACATGTCTAGAAGCCAGCAGACAGATAGGTATGATGGATGTAGAAGCTATGGCTGGAATGGAGGAAACCAATCCCAGAAGCTGGAAAGGAACTGAAGGCCAGATGACAGAGCCCTGGGGGTCTTAACAGGGAGCTCTCGCCCCATAGTTTCACCCTGGGTTACTGACATCTTTTTTTTTTTTTTTTTTCCATATCTTGGAAATACCACTAACTGGGAGAACAAGTTGGAGGGACAAAATGAAAGGATGGAAGGAGGCAGATCAGGAAATGATTGATGAGAGCAGTGTAGGGGAGTGATGATGAAGACTTACTAGCAGTTGAAATAGGGATGTGATTTTGGATGATAGAAATTTCAGGAATGTGAATTGATAGGGACTTGCAGTGTTAGGGGGTGGGGTTGAGAAGGAAAGTCCTCTATAATTACACTCAGGTTATGATTTGAGTGACTATGTAAGGAGTTAGTCTCAGAGAAAAGGAATATATTTTGTATGGGTTTTATCTTTTAATATTTTGTGAGATAGGAAATACTATTATAATTTTATAAAGAAGGAAAAGGAGGCCTTGTGAGATTAAGGACTTTATCCAGTTTTTTAGAGGTGGAAATAATGAAATCATATTGAACACAATTGCCTGATTCTAGAATCTGAGCTTGTAACCACCATTCTAGGCTGCCTCATAAGGCAATGATAAACCACAAGATTTTCAGAAGTTAAAATTAGAGGAACAGAAAAAAAAGTTACAACAAAACTAAGAAAATAAAACTATAAATTTATGTTTCAGGAGACATTAGTGCTGAGAATTTCTGCTAGAAAATTATCAGCACATATTTAATATACTCTTGATATACCTTTTATATTCCCACATATATCCTTGATATAAGGTCAGACAGACAGAGATACACACACACACACACACACACACACACACACACACACACACACAGAGTGGCACAAAAATAATTCAAGTTAATTCAGTGATATAATTTTCTGTTCACTCACTTGTAATTTTACTTATTTTTCTCAAGATTCCATAACCAGAATATTATAGCATTTTTATAATTAAACAATAATATTTCCAAGCATTTCATTCATGTATACCCTGTGGGCTAATGCTTCATAACATTCCTGTACCTATGAAAATAATTAGTTGGAAGTGTGGATTGCTTTTTAAATTAGTTATAAATCAGTTATTTTACAAATTGATGTAGTAAGAAGTTAGAGATTGTTTTTAAAATTAGTATACATTTTTCAGGTTATTAACATCTGACTGTTAATGTCTATTAAAAACTGATGATATCTGTTGCTGTATTGTTTCAATTTTAGGAATTTATTTTGAATATTTTTAACAATAACTTAGACTCCTAAGATCTGTTGAATTGAACGCATCTCTTGCACCTTCATTTTATTTGTTTATTATAGAAGAAGCAATTTTGTTATTAGAGGCCATTTGGTGTCATAATGATGATATTAAATTACATGATGATTTGGTAGACATTTATATGTAGTTTTTTTGTTTACCTTGAAAATTATGCGTAGGAAATAGATCTCTAAAAATAAAGTTGATAGAGCAATAGTTAGCTGCAAAATTTTGTTGTACACATACACATAATAATGTACAATGTATAATATTTTAAATAAGAAAATATCTCATCCTATTAGTAACATTCTTTGGTCAATACTCATATTGATGAAAGAGTCTGACTTTTTATCTTGTTTGTACATTTTGTCTGTTTAGTCATTTAAATCAAAATATAACTCACAGGATATGGTCAGTCAATTCACAAAGAAATATATGTGACCAATAAGAATTCGGAAAAAAAGTGTTCAGCCTTCAAATAAACTTAAAGAAATGTAAATAAAATTAAGTAGAATACTATTTTAGTGTACCAAATTGGCAAAAAGTCAGTAAAAAGAAACATGATTATTATACTGTGTTTGACTCAGGCTACAATTAATTATGCATTATTCTATATACCAATATTATCAAGCTTTATGAAAGGTAATTTAGTAAAATGTACGAAGAGTCTTTCACTAGCCCTTGGTCCTAAGGATTCTACTTTTTGAAATTTATTATGACGTTATTATGAAGAAGTCTGCTTGAACATTATATTCATACAGTTAAAATAACCATAATACTAATATAAGCTAAACAAAAGGATATTATGAATAACTTTATACCAATATATTTAAAAACTTAGATGAAATAGATAAATTTCTAGAAAAAATAAATTTTAAAAGTCAACACAAGAA
The DNA here is from genome assembly GCF_017311325.1 of Ursus maritimus. Classification (NCBI taxonomy): domain Eukaryota; kingdom Metazoa; phylum Chordata; class Mammalia; order Carnivora; family Ursidae; genus Ursus; species Ursus maritimus. The sequence goes on along the minus strand of NW_024423453.1, from coordinate 50,221,959 downwards.
AAATAAAATATTAAAAGTAGAATCTGTATGAAAAAAAGAATCTACAGAAAATACTAAATGTTATAGGAAAAAATATGCCATTTTACTGGAAAATAGAAAAAGAAGCAGCAATGTGAGAATTTCTGATTTTATGAGACTAACAACCTTGATGCCAAAATCTGACAAGGACATTACAAAAAAGGAAAATTATAGGTAGATCTCATTTATAAAGATAGATATAAAAATACTACTACTTACAAAATATATTGGCAATATGAGTTCAGCAAATATAGAGAAATGGATACAACAACACTGCCAAGCAGTGTTTATTTCAGGAACGTAAGGCTGGTTTTATATGCGAAAATCAATCAATATTGCTCATCACATAAAAAGATTATGCTGATCTTGTCGACTTAGTACTATCGCTCCTATTTAAGCCTGAGAAATACGTTCTCCAGGATCTCCTTTCTGCAAGGTTCTGGATTAGAGCTGATCAAGGGGGGCACTCATGCAAGACTAGCCAAGGGGAAGTGAAGGAGAGTTAAATACTCTTCTTAGCCCCTGGCCCCAGACATGGTTGACAGATGAAGAGACAGGCCCCAGCTTCTAGCTCTATCCAGCTCCTGGCCCTGCTGACCACCAAGTGCGTTACTACAGTTTCCTCAGAGGTGGTAGCTCTCCACAAATCCACAGATCTCCTCCCCCCCCGCCCCTCCCCCGTTGTGGTTCCGCTTCTGTGGCTGGACATACACAGCTTGAGTTTTCCTGAATGTTCCTACCTATTCCGCCTCTGTCCTGTTAGTGACTTGCTATTATTTCTCAACTCTCTTCTTCCTGTCTTCCCTTTTCCAGCTCCCTCCACATTTGTGTATGTTTTAATTTCTATATCTAAACTTTATTTGCGTAATTTTTTTAATGGTTCTATTTTCCTGACTAAGCCTTGAATGAAATTAAATCTGAGTAGAAGCAATAGAATTTTAAGGATACAAATCTGGAGTTGCTTTTCTGACTAGATTTAAAGGTAGCATTGACCCATCGTCATGGTCAATAAAACAGGAGTAGCCCTTCCGCATGCAGCAACCAAATAGTTAGCTCTTGTTTAGGGAAGACAAAGCTTTAAGAGATCAAGTAGTTGCTACCATCGAACTCTGTCCTGGGAATAAAGAATAAAGATTTTGCCTTGGGTTGATTGCTTCTAAGTGCACTTGAGGGTTTGGGGAGAGGAAGAGCTGAGCTCTGGAGTTTAAATTCTAATCTCATAGGGAGCCAGAAACGTCTGCCCTGGGCTCAAGTCTTGATCCCAGGACCTGGGATCGAGCTCCTGCATTGGGCTCTCGCTCAGCGAGGAGTCTGCTTCTTCTCCCTCTACCCCTCCCCCTGCTCATGCTCTCTTTGACCCTCTGTCTCTCTCAAATAAATAAATAAAACCTTTAAAAATAAATAAATAAATAAATTCTAATCTCACGATCTGGGTATGGGCTCAGAATACTTCTATGTTGTCCTGACACAAACAAAAACAAAAACAACTCACTCCACAAAGGTATCTTCTGTAGCTACAGGTTTAAAATTTCTGAAAACCAAACCCAAGTCTGATCCTGTGGTTGGCATAACTTATAATCGCAACGGCATGAGTGAATCTCAGAAACATTGTGTAGAGCAGAAATTTCAGACACAAAGAGCATATATGGTTCAATTCCATTTATGAGAAGATGAAAAAAGAAAAGTAAAAACTAGTTAACCTAATCTTTAGTTTCTACAGCTACAAGGTTTGATAGCACAACTATTAGAAGAAGAAGCAAGACAGTAGTACCATAAATGTCAGGAGAGTAGATACCACTAACAGTGAGGAAGGGAATTATAATTGGGAGAGGGCAAGAGTGGGCTTTTCATGGGGCTGGCCATGCTGTTTTCTGACCTGGATAGGGTTATATGGGTGATCACCTTGTGATGACATAATGAGCTGTTCATTTATATTCTATGCAATTTCCTCTATGTGTATTATTTTTCAAAATAAGAAGGATTAAAATAACTCTGAAATGGCTTCTCATCTCATTCAGAGTAAGAAGACAAGGTCCTTAAATGGCCTGCAAGTCCCTCAATAATCTGGCCCCCATTAACTGTTTGATTTCTCAATTCTTCCTCTCTCTCACTCTTTCACTCTTTTCTATATACAGAGTTGAATGTGATTAGAGAAAAGCAAAATGCCATGCTGTCTGGATAGCTTGAAATTCATAACTCCTAAACATAAAATGGGCTCTTGAAGCTGCCTGGAAATGTGCTGTATTTCCCTAGTCCATTCATTGGTCATTCACCTGGGTGACAGTGTCATACCTCTCCTCTAGCTGCAAGCCCTCCATTTCCCCCACCCTCAATTTCACTGTCCTTCCTCACTTCCTAGCCTCTTTGTTCTGGAAAAGAAAGGATTCTATGCAATGCCCACAGAGATGTGTTCTCCATACCCCCACCCCTTCAAGGAGAAAGCCATTAGCCCAGCTGCTGGGAGAACTGGGAGCAGCTATGCTGCCCTGCAAGCAGCTACTGCAGGGTCCGCCTCACCTAACAAAACCCCAAGAGTGCGCACTTCCAGAGGGAGCCCAAATCTAATGTCTGCTTAGGGACAATGGAATGGGGGTGGCATAAAGGCACCGAGGGACAAATTCAGAGCTCTCGGGAGTTGGTTAAGGCTTCGCTCGGCGAGCATTGTACTTCAAATTTTTCTTCCAGCCCAATCCTGTTTCCCGCCTCTCCCTTCCACAGGTCTTGATCCCTAATGCACAATCACTATTCCAAACTTCAACTCGGATTTGCCACCAGAGAACCCAATCTGTGATACCTCACAAAGCATCCAGATTCCCATCACCATGTTCATCTACCCACCTGCACCTGTTCCAGTCCTCTGTGACTGTCTTCTTCAGAGGGTGCTCATATTTGAAGGCTATCACGTCATTTGTGCACCGTATTTGATTACTAAAGACATTGCTCTAATAGCCGCCCCCCAACATCAGCAATCTTTCCTCCCTGGAAATAATATAATAATATTACATGTAATATGTAAGAATATATAATAACAACAACATCTCCTACTGGAATAACAATAGCTTATTTCTATTATTTCTCCCATATTATAATTTAAAAGAAATCATCCTTTTTTGGCCCAACTCTCCTGCTATTGCCCTATTTCTCTGCTTTCTTTTGAGAAAAAAAAAGTCTATTTAAAAGTGATCTATAATCCCATCTCCAATTCTTCCTCTGTTTTCTCTTTAGCGCATTCTAATTAGGCTTTTGCTGTCCATTGATCAGGGGCAACTTCTCTTGTCAAAGGCATCAATGACCTTTACAAAGCAAACCATGATGGTCTAGTCTCTGCCTTCATCACACTGAACTTCTTTTCATGATGGATAATCTTCTACTCTTTGAAGCTTTTTCCACTTGGCTTCTAGAATATCAGACTCTCTTGTATATTCTGCCTCACTGGTCATGCTTTCTCAGATGAGCCATCAATGGGCCACGATTCCAAGAGGTGCCTTTTACCCGGACAAGAATACAATTGGTCTCTCCGGGGTCATGCAGTGAGGTGGCTCTACTTCTCTGTCTTTTGTTCTGGTTTGTTCTCTTCCTCTGACTCTCAATGTACGAGTGTCACAGGGCTCTGTGCCTGGTCCATTTCTAAGTACGCTCATCTCTTTTCCAGACTTTGCTCAGACTCAGAAATCCACAGGCTACCTCACATCTTTATTTACATGACTAACAAATATCTGAACATGCCTGAAACGGAGTTGTAAACTTTCACCCAAGCTTGCTTCACCAAAGAAAGGAGCCCTCTGCTTGCTCCCTTTCTGCTGGTCCTCATTCCTTCCTCCCTTGATTCTGATATCCATCAATTTGTTTAGCATCAAGTCAATCTTACAGCTTTCTATCTAGAATATATTCAACACCACTCCCTTTGTAAAAACCCACAAAGGGTACATGTGCAAGAGCCGGAGTCACATCTGGCTAGTACATATATAAAGAGATTTTTTTTTGCCGGATACACTTAAGATAAGGAATTTCCTAAGGAGTCTTTGAAAAGTAATTTCTGGGGTTTAACTTAGCATATGTAAAAATCAGCGCAATTTCTAGTCATTGTAGGAAAGAGAAACAAACTCAGGCAGCTCTGTAGCTTTTTTGGGTAGAAAAACCAAAGGCAAAACTAAAAGTCACATTAAAATCTGTAGAAATGCACTGAAACACACAGGCATCGCTTTTGCTTGACTTTAGATTTCCAGAACAGTGGGAAGATAGACAGAGTCCATTTACCATGCAGATTACTTTTATTTTTATTTTTATTTTTATTTTTTAAAAAGATTTTTATTTATTTAACAGAGAGAGAGACAGCCAGCAAGAGAGGGAACACAAGCAGGGGGAGTGGGAGAGGGAGAAGCAGGCTCCCAGTGGAGGAGCCCGATGTGGGGCTCTATCCCAGTACGCTGGGATCACGCCCTGAGCCGAAGGCAGATGCTTAACAACTGAGCCACCCAGGTGCCCCCAGATTACTTTTAAAGTCAAGATGGTGGTGGGATTTGCAAACGTTGCCATGGCTGGGGACAGTAACAGCAAATCTTCCAGCCTGGTCAGACATTCTTTCATATAGAATAGTTTCCATGGAAACCCTGTCAGCAACCCACAGATTTCATGTACTGTATGTTCTGGCTAAATAAATAATGAAGAGCTGTCTTCTTTCTTACTTAATGATCTGCAGATCTGCATACTCGATAGGGAGGGTGCCACCTCCTATGCCATTTGCAGGGGAGAAAGACAAAATGAGAACACGACAAAGTAAGACTCCATCTCTGCATTTGAAAAGCACAGTCTGTGTTAAGAGATGACATTTTCATTTCACCTCAGATCACAAGCTCAGGCATGTATCACAGGCCATTCTTACCTCCCCTGATCTTTTTTATGGACCACACTCACACTCACTAAGGACGGCATTCACCTGGAAAGGTGCGCAGGAGTGTGAGGGGTCCTGACAAACACCTTTCTAAGTAGACTGATGTTGGGTTTTTGCTCCCCATGGAAGAACGCTCTGCTTCCCAATGGCGCATGTCACAGAGCAAGTTCGGACATGCTTTTCTGTCTTAGTGAGGTAGGGTTATGTTGTCATCATCGCCTATTACCATCTGTGTTCTTTCTATATGTCCCCAAATGTTACTTTCTGTATGCACTAATTCATAGAAAAATACTTTAAACAAATAATAGCCGTATAATAAGAGGGTGTTTTTATCTTCCTAGGCAAATTGAAATGCTTTAGACACTAGAAAATAAAGGAGTTTTAATGAATTCAAAGTAAATACTTACAACTGGTTTTTCTCTTTTCCCAAAACAAATAAATAACAATCATGGGCCAATGCTTCAGTATAGTCTAGTTGGCTAATATTAGCTTTTTAGCTATGAAATAATTTTAAGCACTACCTTTTGAGGTAACTTGCGGTATAAATTACGAATTTTGTGTTGTGATAGAAAATATAAAGCTAGGAGGTAGTGGAGGGAGAAGAAAGAAGTATTCTTGAATTGTATATAAAAGGAGTAGTTTCTCTAGTTATATGCTCTTGGCCCTTACAAGATTAAGTTACTACTTGGATGAAAAGAAGGTGGAAAAGAAAGCATTAAGTGCTGTATAACTGGGGTTGTTTCATTGAAAAGCTCGTTTCTTCTCCAAACAGAAATGTCCTGAATGTGATAGGTTCAGATGGAGACTTCTAAATAATTCATTGTCAACTTATGGCAAAGATCTGGGGAGAGAAAAGAAGGAACTGCATCTTCCAGAGCCTAATTTTGTTAAGGAAATATAACCAAAGGGAAAAGACATTAAGCCCTTTTCTAGCGAGGATCTAACCTGAAAAGGGAGGAGCTCCACAGATGGGCAAGAATGAGCAGCCAGCATCAGCTTTCCTCTGGGGCATAGAGCCAGGCACACGATGCCCCACGGTGAATATTTCTTGAAGGAGCAAATGAATGAAATATCAAAGAGTACACTTTGGCCTGTTACTTTAATTGAATACATCTTAAGAACATTTCAGTATACTTTAAAATCCCCATATTTCTTCTTTTTATTACTCTGCAAAGCATAACAAAGGAAAATATCAGTGCAAAGCTTTATTGTCTTAATTGTAAGAGTTGTCAATTTTTGTCAAAAAACTTTTGATTTATCAAATATTGCAGGAGGAAAATTTTGACTAAATGGAATATCGGTTAGTGTAAATCTTTAGCCATGATTACTTTGAAGTATGACAGACTTCCTTATATTGAACTAGGTGCTCGACATTTGAATATTATTTTCTTTTTAAGGAAATGATTTTAATAATTGAGGGTTGGCAGGGGGGCACCTGGGTGGCTCAGTCGGTTGAACATCAGACTCTTGATTTCAGCTCCGGTAATGATCTCAGGGTGGTGAGATTGTGAGATCAAGCCTGCATCTGGCTTCACACTCAGCAGGGAGTCTGCTTGAGATTATCTCCCTCTGTCCCTCCCTCAACTTGTGCTCTCTTCCAATCTTTCTCTAAAATACATAAACAAATCTTTTAAAAAAATAACTGAGGGTGGGGAATCAGAGATGCTTTCCAAGTGCTAATCTCTCATGTTCAGAGGTTTCAAGAGACGTGGGTAAGCTATTGGCTAATGGATTTGAATGACTGGCTGTTGGAAAATAAAAGAAATGCTATATGCTTTTATGTAGATATCTTGCTCCTTTCCTCCCCTCCTTCCATGTCCTTCCCTTACCCTGTCACATTTCCCTCTGACTCCTACCCCCTCCCTCTTCCTGCCTGTAAGCAGTGACATTGAAAATGCTGGAGTAGAATGACATTAGATCCCGAAGATCAAGATCCAATGACTTCAGATACTGTGACTTCTCAGAAAGCCCAACGAGGTTATTTCCTTACTAAACTACTAATGTATGCAAATTATGATGAACGCAGGAGGAAAAAAATATTTTGCTAATCTCCATACTCAAGCAAGCTACAAGCTATGAAATGTTCATGACAGTGCACTGCAACATAAGTAAAGGATCTTGAAAATAGTATCTATTTCTGCTATTCAATTCCTGTTTATCAGGCATTACCAAGGGGGCAATATTGTTGCTAAGGAGATAAAACTTGATTCTTGGAAAGTGACAAATTCTTACTCTTTTCATGTACAAAGCACAAGTATACAGATAGTAATTATAGGAAATCGAGGTGTTAAAATTTCATGATGGGGGTTTAGGAAAAAATGTCTAGAAAGACTTCTTAAGGGGGCAATAATGAGAAAAAAAAGGTTAAGGAACACTATTATATATCGTGCTTTTAGTTTTCTAAAGATTTTTCTCCTCTCCCAGATTCTGCCTAATGGAATAACTGGTAAAGAACTAGTAGCCCCATGGGAACCAATTATTTAAATAGTTGCACCAAAGCAGGACTTTTAGGTTAAAGCTTATATGTAAAATGTTCCTAGATCTGTGACCGAAGTGAGGTCAGTCATTCTTGTCTGAATTGAAGTCAACTCATTCCTGCAAGATGGTCTAAACTTGAAAGAGAAAGAAAAAAATAAAATAAAAGAACCAACCAAACAAACGAAAGAAAGAAAAGGCTTGCTCTGGGGAGAAAACAGCACAGAGAGAGCACTGTGTACCTGAACCGCGCTTGCAGGAGCAGGCGAAGGAGCCTGTTGCACCTGCCGCATCTGTTGCACCTGTTGGCACTTAGCCATTAGCAAGTGGAAGCAGAGGGGTCTGCTGGGGGGCGGGGGGCAGTGGTCCCACTACCAGCGGATGGCTTAAAGAGTATAGGATCAGTCACTTTTCCTAATAAATGTAGGTGTGGAGAAATAATTCTGAAATATACCTTTCTTTTTGAAAATATGAGAAAAGGATGGAGAATTCTCTCTAATATGTAGTACTAAAAATCAAAATGAATTTTGTCTACTATTTTGCCTAATTTACTATTGATGAATAGATCTTCATGTTGGAATTACATTTGTAATTAAATATTCATCTCGGCAGAGTGTTTCAAATATCCGTTTCTAGATATATGTACTCCTATATTCATTGATGTAATAAGTATGGTAGCCAGGATATGGAAACAACCTAAGTGTCCATTGATGGATGAACAGGTAAAGAAGATGTGGTGTATAGACACACACACACACACACACACACACACACACAATGGAATACTACTCAGCCATAAAAATAAAGTAAAATCTTTCCATTTGTGGCAACATGGATAGACCTCAAGGGTATTATGCTCAGTAAAATAAAACAAATACTAGAGGATTTTACTTACACGTGGAATTGAAAGAACAAAACAAACAAAACAAAACTCAGAGTCATAGAAAGAGAAAACAGGTTGCCAGAGGGTAGGGGAGTTGCAGGGCGAGTGAAATGGGTGAAGGAGATTAAAAAGTACAAACTTGCAGATATAAAAGAAATAAGTCATGAGGATGTAATGTCTAGCATGAGGCCTATAGTCAGTAATGTTTTGTTAACTCTGTAAGAGGACGATGGTAACTCAAATTATTACGGCAACCATCTTGCAATATAAACAAATGTCAAATCACTATGTTGTACACCTGAAACTAACATAACCTCGCATGTCAATTATACCTCCATCAAAATAATAAAAAAAAAGAAAATGAGACATCATTTTCTATATTGTTCTCCAATTTCTCAGGAAATATAAGATTACCTTTAAGTTGTTTTTCAAAATTAATTTTTAATTAAAATTAATTATTTTATTTCATTTTGAAACCAAAATTATATTGGTTGATACTCTATTGAGACGAGGAGTGAATAGGTAGAAGAAAGAAGAGGAAAAAAAATTAAGCAAAGGAATGAAAATGAGAGAAAATGAGTAGTTTTCATTACTGTAGGAAATGGAAACGTAGAGCTGCCCGATAAAACTTTCTGTTGTGATGGAAATGATATATACTGGCACTTTCTAATATGGTAGCTGCAAGCTACATGGGGATGTCGAGCACTTGCAATGTACCTAGTCGAACTGAGAAATTGCATTTAAATTTTATTTAATTTCAATTAATTTAAATTTGTATACCTGCTTGGGGCTAGTGCCTAAAATATTGGTCAATGCAACCCCTCAACTATGAGGATTTTTTTTATGTTTAATTTACACAATCAAAGTACCTAGTTTGAAATACTATAAGAACACTGACAAATCATTGTGAGTTTTCCTCGTTACATAGATTTAGGCTCTCAGGCTAATGCCATGTCTTCTGCTAGGACAACTGTCAGTAGCAGGACCCTGGTTCACCGTCCAAATAGACAGGCTTCCTATAGGTGTAGTTAATGAAAGTGCATTGATTGTGCATTTTTTAAAATAAAAAACTGAAATCCTATAAATGGTTAAAGTTATATTAAAGGATGTTAGCATTGACATTATATTTAAATGAAATATGTGATTTAGAACAACATGTTAAAAAACATTTCAAGGTATAATTTGGCAACTTCTTTATTATGATTTTCCTTATCCTCAATGATTATTTAACTTCAACTTAATTTTCAGCAGGAACTGAATCAAAGCTTGCATTCGTTGCCAAAACCCAGCAGCCAGCTATTGACCACAGGAAAATATGCATGTTTTCCACATCTACTAAAAGATTTAAGATAAATATAAATCAGACATGTTCCCAAAAATGTACACACATTTTATCTATAAGCTAAAATAAGCTTGCTTGGTCAAGGCAAGTATATTTTTAGTTTTTAGTTTTCTTTCAGTTTTATTGAGATTAAGTTGACATAAAACATTGTGTAAATATAAGGCATATACTACACGTCGATTTGAGACACTTACATAGCACAAAATGATTATTCCCATATCATAAGCTAATACCCCCATCCTGTCATGTAATTACTATTTCTTTTTTGCTATGAGAACAATTAATATCTACTCTTAGCAACATTTGGATATATAATATAATATTATTAGATATCATCACTATGCTGTACATTAGATCCCACGTCTTATTGATCCTATAATTGGCAGTTTGTGCCCTCGATCGATATCTCCCCATTTCCTGCACCTTCCAGCTCTCAGTAACCGCTACTCTACTGTTTAAGTCTGGTTTTTTTCAATTTCACATGTAAGTGGTATTATATAGTATTTATTTTTCTCGGTCTGATTTATTTCACTTAACATGATGCCCTCAAGATTTATCCAAATTACCTCAAATGGCAGGATTTCCATCTTTCTCACGGCTGAATAATAGTCCACTGTAAATACACCACATCTTCTTCACCCACTTGTTCACTGATGGACACTTAGGTTGTTTTCATATCATGGCTATTGTGAATAACGCTGCAATGAACATGAAAGTGCAGATATCTCTACTAGATCCTGATTTCAATTCCTTTTGAATATATATCCAGAAGGGAGATTGCTATATCATACAGTAGTTCTATTTTTAATATTTTGAGGGACCTCCATAATCCACCTCCATAATAGTGGATACATCAATTTATATTCCCACCAACAGTGAACAAATGTTCCCTCTTCTCCACACCCTCGCTAACACTTGTTATCTCTAAAAGCAAGTATATTTTTAGGTATTTTATTTTGTAGGGATGAAATTTTGCTCATAATAAGATGAAAATGCCATCCAGCATGTTTATTGTGTTAAGATATTATCATTTCCAACAAAATTTTACAGCAATTATAAAAGATTATCTTCTAGTCTGGATATAGTACAGGCAAGGATATTTACATTCATTGGTCAAATATTAAATAGCTTACATATTTTTTAAGAATTATAGATAACAGATTCAAAAGTATAACTTTCATCTTGTGATTATTCCCCTTGTTTTCCTCCAATTTTTACTTTGTGATCTAATTATAGTTAACATTTATTAAGCATCTAAAATTATATGACAAGCACTATGTTAAGTACTAATTTTATAGATGTTATCTCACTTAATGCTTCTAACAGTACTGTTATAGAAGAGCTATTATAATCTGAATTGTACCCTGGAGTAAACTGTCTCTCGCCATGACAGAGAGCAATTCCAGAGCCAAGATTTGCATCAGGCCCTGCCCCAGTCCAGGGCCCAGGGTTTACATCTTAACCTCTGCACCAGCTACCTCTTAGGAATTTCTGGTATATCACAGCATGTTCTGGTAGCAACAGTAGGGAATCCACAAACTAGCAATTATAAAGGAGGGGGCTGCTGATGTCTTGGTGTAACACTGTGAGGGTATAACTTTTAATAATATCAAGGATGAAGAAAGATTTGTGTTGAGCCCAATAATTAAAATTTCAAGTGCTGGTTTTCTTTTTCTCTCCTCTCTACTCCTTTCTTCTCCTCTCCCCTCCTCTCCTCTCTTCCTTCTCTTCTTTTCTTACTTCCTTCCTTCTTTTCTTTTTTGAGACTTAAAATGGCCTAATATGTGAAAAGGCACTGAACAAATTATTGAGTTGTGGCTATTAAGTTGGATTTATCTTATTTGTAAGTAATAGCTCTCCTACTCACTTATATTAAACCACCAGGAATTTCACAAGACTTAATAATCACTCCTGAGGTTGGAAAGACCACTCGACCAGTATTCTCATGGAACCATTTGCTCTGATATTATTCAGGAAGTGAAGCTTGTCATTTTCATTGCATTGTAAATTGTTTCTTGGTGATCATACATTTTGACTCCAGTTAATAAATTAATGAGGTTAAAGAATTGGGGTGGATGTGTCTCCTTAAGTATAAATGCCCATTCTTGCCACTTTAATACAGACGAGTAATTTGAGAAACAAAAACAGGAACATCTTGGGGCACCTGGCTGGCTCAGTCGGTAGAGCATGCAACTCTTGATCTCGGGTCATGAGTTCGAGCTTCATGATGGGCATAGAGATAACTTAAAAAAAAACAAAATTATTATGTTCATATTTTGTTATATATATTCTGTAAAACTAGGAATAAAAAGAAATCATATCTATAAAATATAACAGAAAACAGTGTAACATTATGTTTTTATGGACATCTCTACAATAGCATTTCTTTTCTGCTCTGAGTAGTTGGGTTCAATTTTATTAAAACCCCATTTTTATGAAATGCTCAGTGTGCCAGATATGGCATTAATAGAAAGTACAACCTTCACATGTTTGTTTTTAGACGTGTAAGTTATTGCGAACACCCAGTGGATACCATACATTGTTGTACGCATGGTAGTTTGGCCAGGGAAGTAGAGAATATATTCCTTATCTACAACACGCTTACAATCTAGCTTTAAGCAAACAACTAAGAAACAGTCTAAGAAAAATTCCAAGTCAATGTATTAACAACTCAAATGTTCATAATCATAATTTATGCAGCTCAAAATCAAGCAGCGCTGCTGCTATTGTTTTAATAATAGAATATTCAGCAAAGACTCAAGTGAACTGGCATATTGAATAAAAGGGAAAAAAGTAAACTCCCTGGGAGCCTGCGAGTTCATTCATTCATTCATTCATTCATTCATTCATTCATTCCTTTATGTGTAATTTACATTTCACCCTTCTTTCTGCCTCATATGTGGAAGGTAAAAACATAGGGAGAAACAATCAGAAATAAGAGGGGCTATTTTTTTTCCCCCTTTCATAGTTTGTCCTCTGAGAGATGAAAGAGAAAAACACAGAGTTTGAAGTCACAGCCTGCCGCAGGAAATAAAGCTTGGAGGAGTTTCCTCTGAAAGAAATTTCAAAGATCAGTAATGTTAACGTCTTGATGTCTCAGAACTGAAGCCTGTGAAAGAAGTCAGGAGTGTCTCTCTGAACCAGAAAGAGAAGAAGTGGTAAATAACGAGAATACAGAAGTTTAGTGACAATGGCGATGAGTTTTATTTAGGTTTTGAATTAATTTAAATGGTTTTTCTATAAGATGATACACTTGACTGTTGAATGGTTAATTTGATTTGATTTAGCAAAGGTTTGCTTTTGAAAAATGGGAAAGGCCTGCTTCTCTTGCACTGAGACCAATCATTACAGTAACATGAAGAGGCTTTGCCTTTCTCTTGGGGTTGGGACCAATGTCAGCTGATGGGTAGCACGCCTGATTATACCGGAAGTTCCCCAAATTATAATTTCTTCTTGAGCAAAATGTCTTGAAACCTAGTACTGCATGATTCAAGAAAGCTAAACTTCAGACCTCTGGGGTAATATGTGCAGGCTGCCAGAACCAAATACCAAACTGAGTGGCTAACACAAAAACATGTGTTTTCTCTTTGTTCTGGAGGCTGGGAACCCAAGATCAGAGTGCTAGAAGTTTGGTTTCTGCTGCAACATCTTTTACCGGCTTGCAGACAGTGGGCCTCCTTGCTGGGTCCTCACGTGGCCTTTTTCTCTGTGTGCATTGCCAGTGTCTCTTCCTCTTCCTATAAGGACACCCATCCTATTGGATTAAGGTCCCACCCTGATGACCTCATTTCATCTTAGTTATCTCCTTAAGATCCTATTTCCAAATACTGTCACATTGGGGTTTAGGGTTTCACCATATGAATTTGGGGAGAACGCAGTTGAGTCCAGAACATCCTTCATCTTCCTGATGACCCTGTGTTGCCAAGTTTATTTTGATGTGGCTGCGCCCAAGTGTGTCTGGGCAGCTTGTGATGCTGCCTTCTCCCAGAGCCCCCCTCTCCTTGGTCTTATCTCATGAACATCTCTCTCTCCCTCATTCTCTCTCAGTCTAGAGAACCTAAGATTTGGCACACATGAGAGCATTTTCCTCTTCTCTCTCCTCTCCTCCAATCTCCTCTTTTCTCCTCTCCTCTCCTCTCTCTGTCTCTCTCTCTCTCCACAATCACCAGTAAAAGAATTTTCTCTACATCATTTCTTCCCACCCTCTCTCCTCTTCTTCTTTCTGACTCTGGCTAAAGTTTAATGACAGATAGCAGTTCCTTCTGTACCCTATAGACGTGCCTGTGAACTAAGTTCTTCAAAATTGATGGTTGGTATGCTAGTGAGAAGAACAAAATTAATTTTTAAAACTTTCTCTCAAGTCTGTCAGTGTGGTTATCGTCTTGTTGCATAATCCCATTCTTTGAATCATAAATTTAAGCCTTCTCAGGTGGTGTATGTTTGTGTGATTCGTTTTATAGACGTGACTAAAAAAAAAAGGAAAACAACTAAACATTTTAGATGTGTAGAAGGTAAAGTCGAATTTAGAATTCAAATCATTCTATTTTACTGTAACAAGAAAAGAAAGGTTTCTCATTTAGGTTCTCGACCTCCCTATTACTCGGTAAGTGAAGGTACTTCATCAGCACGCATTGACGCAGGGAGCAGTTAAGCCAAAAAAGAACAAGTTGAATGAGCTCCTGGAAAACTCTTACGCAGAAGTGCCGATTATCTCCTTGTATCATCGTCTTTGATTGCCAGTAAGGCTTAGAGATGATTAAAAGAAAAGAGGTAAGTGTTGTTAGTACACTTACATACCTTGTTAGCAAATTGTTGGAACTCACTAAAAAGCACAGAAACACTAGTGCTCAGACGAACCCGGAAAATGAAAATCAACCCTTTCCTCCTAAGTCCTCACTAGGCATCACGAAGTCACTCATATTTCTGAAATTTTTCTTCAGGCAGCAATGTGCACAGTTTTTGAGCTCTCTCTGCTATGAGACTTTCTAGTTATTGGAATCCTTCTCCCAGATGACCCTTTATGGGTCCTTCAGAAACGTGTCCTTATCATTTCTGGTTCTCATTAATGGACAAGAAGCAGAAGACTTCCATTTTCATTTGTTTATTCCATAAATATTTATTGAGAACCCGCGTTCCACACATTGCTTTAAGCTCTGGAAACACGCAATGACCAAACCACAAACTATACTCTTAAGAAGCTCACTAGCTATGACAGAGAGAAGCAGAAGCGATTGCCGGAGCAGAAATAATTACAGCCAGCTACTAAAGGAGAGAGCAGGGCGAGGGTCCCACAGGGGAGGTGGTACTGTGCTTTGTCCTGAAGGATGAGTAGGAGTTTTCCAGGCCGGCAAAGAGAAGGAAGAGCACACGAAACATGGGCTAAGACAGAGAGCAGTGAAAAAGCATGACTGTGAGAGCACATCTTTATTTTAGTTATATTCTGCTCGACTCCAGGCAAAATCACGATATTTGTATCTTTCTATCTTTGACCAATCTTTGCCAATTAATCTCTTAACAATTGGAACCAGGGGAATATTTCTATGTTTTCATACCGTGAATGGTCTTGCACTTTGGGGGCGAAGTTTATTCTTAAATTCAGATTGAAGTGGTTTCATCCAAATATTTCACAGTATGTTTTACTTCTGCTTCAGTAAAAACAAAGGCAAACCACATTTAAGTGACAGTGGTGGCTCAGGGAGCCGCGGAGCATAGAGGTCTGCCTTTATGAAGGCGTGCACTTGAAGCTGCCCGGGAAGAGACAGTCTCCAGGGAAGGTGTTCTTGGCTGAGCAAGTGGGGCTGTTCTTTGAGGTCACAGTGCGATTGCTGTGGGAGGAGGACATTTCTGCTCTGTTCTTCCCACTTGCCTTCTACACTCATCTAAAGAAGAGGAGCTGCTGCTCTGATCTGTCAATCTGAGACATCCCACTTCCTTCACCAGGAGTGAGATGGCTTTAAGTGAAAAATACATGTGAGTCCAGAAATCTTTGCCTCTCTCCCTTTTCTATATTTTATGTGACTGGGTTAGAGAATTCACTGATAAACTCAGCTGTTCTCTTCCTAAGTTTTTTGTTTTGATTTGTTTCTTTTTTTGTTGTTGTTTTTGTTTTTTGTTTTTTTGTTTTTGTTTTTTTCTTTTCACCTAATAGCCTCATGTGATGGCCAGGTCCTCCCAAGATACAGATTTGAGTGGGGCGTGGGGCAGTGTGGGAAAAGGTCATGCTTGGCCAACGCCACAAAACCATTGCCAGAAATCTGTCTTTGTCGTCATTGGTCAGTGATTCCACGGTTACTAAAGTGGTTCTTGATTTTCCATTGAGATACATTTCCTTTTATAGAGCTACCTTGGGCAACTTGGGGAGAGAAAAAGGGGGAGGAATGATTGACAGGTTTGGGGCATTTTTCTATTTTTGGATCTAATACCACCAAATACTATCAAAAATATGCTCTCAATTCCTAACTTTTGGGCACAGTCTCAGCAGGCTGGAAAGTCAACGAAGGTACCAAGCATGTGAGAACCAAAACTGCACTTAGAGAGACGGGAGCGATGCCACGTCAGCATGTACTGGGTTATGCCTGAGGTAAGCAAGAGAAGAAATTCATTTGGAGGCGAGGAAAAATATATCTGGTATTTGCTGAGGTTTTAGGAAATAAGAACTCATATATTGTACTAATATATGTTACATGTTACATGTTATTTCATGTAATCCTTTAAGTCAATAATTAACTCTTAAAAATTGGATACAACAAACCCATTAACCCAGAAATTCCAGCCTGAAATTTATCCTTCAAATGTACTTGCACAAGCAGTTCAATATGTTTGAAGATCTTCCTTGCAGCCCTGTTTGTAAAACTGGAAACAACCCGGATGACCATAATAACCAAAGAACTGGTTTAAAATGGCACCATAATTTATGGTACATTGTACAATAAGATATCAAATGTACACTGAAAATGATATTTATGTGGTCTTATTTATTATGCAGAAATTAATTTTTAAATTAAACAAGGTACAAAACACTATTTATAATATAATCCTATCTGTGTAGGAACCAAAGTATATGTATGCTTGCATATTGTAAAAGTTCCAGGAAAAGACTTCTCCCAAACACGCAGTCCTGCTAATAGTAGTTACATTTGAGGAATGGATGAAGTGCATTTGTGTGTATTTTTTAAAAAAATATGTATGCATCGCTTTGGTGATACAACAGTTTTAAGAGGTAAGTAAGGTCTGATGCAAATAACAATAAAAGCATAAGATATAACATTATGCAGATTTGGTTAACTACTTTTCCTTGAAGCACGTTCTTTTTTTCTTTTTTTAAAAAGATTTTATTTATTTGAGAGAGAGAGTGAGCGAGAGAGAGAGTGGTGGGAGGGGCAGAGAGAGAGGGAGAAGCAGACTCCTGCTGAGCAGGGAGCCTGACAGGGGACAGGGTTCTGGGATCAGGACCTGAGCCAAAGGCAGACAACCGCTTAACCCCTTCATGGACTGAGCCACTCAGGTGCCCCTTTGAAGCCTTTCTTTACTTGTCTTCAGTGGCATCCCTCCTACACAATATATTTTTCTTCTATGTCCCTGGTCATTCCTGATTTCTCTCTAATATTGCCTTCTCTTCTGCCCTTTTCTAAAGTTTTGTACTGGGCTTATTTTCTCACTGAACTGATTTCCTCCAGGTAAATTTATCTGCCCCACTCCCTCTGGTTTCCCTTACTGTCTCTCTGCTGATGACTCTCAAATCTATTTCTCAACACAAACTCCTTTTCTGAGTCCCAGATCAATAAATCTCATTACCTCCTCAAATTTGTGCCTTACACTCAACACGTGCAAAACAAAACTATCCTCTTACCTTCAAACAGTCCTATCCTTCTTCAATATTTCTCTTCTCAGGAAATGTCACCAGTCAAAAGCCAGCAGGAGACACTGTAGTCAAACAAAGTGGGGCTTATTTACTACAGCAAGGAAGACTGATCACACAGGGAACGTGGGGCATCTTGGGAAGAGGGTGTTAGAAGGGGATTGATACAGAAGATGGACTTGTGGTAGGTGATTTTGGAGAAGGTATATGGAAGATGGGATTGGCTCTGGATTGGGTGTGTTCATCACGGGCAATTCTATAATTGGATATCTTAACTCATTTTTATCTATTGAGCAGGAGGAATGGAGCAGGGCGGATTCTGTGGTTGGTGGAGAAGCAGCAGTCACTCACGTTTGCTGACAGAGGGTAACATTTGGTCATTTTTGAGGTTTGCATTGTCCAGTGACAAAACTACAACAACTCATAATGAGTTCTGTGTCCTTTATGCAAAGGAAAATCATCCATGGATCAGGAGAGTACCTCCCAAGCAGGGGAACATTCTACCGCATGGATTTTGTACAAGAGTGAGTTTTGTGGAGCATGAGAAGAGGCCACAGAGAAACAAGGCATGGTTGGCTAGGAGGTCAGGGATTTCCTCCTAAGGCTAGCAGGCCCTGTTTTCTAGGGTAAGGTGAGCTAGGCCAAGCTGAATTGGAAGATTGTGAATCATCATGTTAGGATTCCTTGACAGGTGTTTTGCATAAATGCAGGCTGACTTAGTCTTAGATTTGTGACACGGGCTGGGTCACTGGAGTGGCTCCATTCTGTGGGTCCTGATATATGAATTAGCTTTACCAGCACAATGTTCTTATTTTCTTTGTGCGTAGTCATCATTATGGAGGGTCTTGGTTTTGACTTGTACCATCGTGATCACAGAATGAACTTCTTTGATGTTGTACAACTCTTCATGGTCAGCAGAACACCATGGCCAGCTACTTGGCAACAGTTTTGATGCAAAATTGAACAGACTTTTAAAAGAAATGTTAAAGAAAAAGGAAAAGAGTTTTATTTGAGCCCAAGTGAGGACAGCTGCCCAGGATACACAATCTTTATACGGAAGAGAGTGCTCCGGGAAGGCACATTTGGTGCAGGGTTATACACATTTTTTACATAAAGAAAAAAGTTACAAATCTTCATGACGAAGGACATTCCCGAAAGTTACAGACTTGATCTTATGTTTTTAGTACGGGTGGAGCTGTATGACTTTAATCTTATGGGAACCGGGGAGGTGGTTTTTTTTTTTTTTTTTCTCATTTATGTTTGGAATGCTCCCTTTTTGGTTATTTTTTGTAAACAAAGCAGACGTACAATGTGTGCTTAGGGCAGAAATAGAGCCCATGCTTTGAGGTTTCGTGGAGTCATTTTGACCTTGATAAATGTTAAAGTATAGCTTCCTTGAGAGCCCAGGGACCACAAACGTTCAAATCTTCCTTTATCAACAGTAACAGGGATGCTAATTTTTTCTCTCACAGCCATAGATTTAGTTGCCCAAGCCAGAAACTTTGGCATCCTCCTTGAATACTTTATCTTTACCCAGCACATTCTGCCGATTAGCAAGCTCTCCTGATTGTCCTAAATAACTCTAAAATCCATCCACATTCCCTTTCCCCTCTCCACCACAATCATTGCTCACCTTTTCTTCTGTGTTAGAATTCTAGAATTCAGTGCCTCCATTTTGCTTCTTCCTTGCTGATTTTGTTGATTCCTTTCAGAATGTCCTTCCCTTTTAAACAGGTTATTCCTTTAAAACAGTACTTCTCAATCTCGGCTGCCAGTTAGGATCACCTCCAGAGGCTGTAAGACAATACCGACACCATTCCCTTTCCAAAGACGAAAGAATGGCACTAACGTTTAACCACATGCATTTTATGTAGCAATATCTTCTAGGTAAGCAGAAGCCTTATCACCTAGCTAAGTTTTGAAGGGAATGGTGAATAGCTGGAAGGGGACAAGTGGAACGGCAGAGAGGTTTGGGAGGAAAAGAAAGACGAGAAGCAGAGGAGGACTGAGAAGTCCTGCAAGCAGCTTATAGGGAATGTGACATTGTGATTCACAATAAGAAATAAATATTTGGTCTTCAACCCCTGGCACAGAGCTCCCAAACCCTTGGAATTTCTTGGGTCATAAGAGCAATGGGAGCATCTCCTGTCAGAATATTTGCTCTCTTGTCTTCAGTTCCTGAAATCACTTCAGAGCCGTAATGGTGAAATGGTCATCTTGTTATTCATCACCCCTTTCTGCCAAAACTGGGTTTATGTTAATGAGGTGACTTTTGGAAATTCCCTAAGGATGGAGCTGGTTAGCAGGGAACCCCTCATGAATAAAGGGTGGGAACTATCGGTCCCAAGCCATGGGCTGGATTTGTCCCACAGCAGTCTGCTGACCCACGCCCTTTCCCCTTTCCAGGTACATCATTCCCTTTTTCTCTCTTGTAATTATTGTCTTCTTCAGTGACTCTCCTCAGCTCACCCTCTTGGTTCCAACCCTGGTCCTACTGATCTCATATACTGAAATATTTCATTGTCTACTTCTTCTGGCCAATTCCCATTACCATTGTTTTCATAACCCCTGTCTAGAACGCTGCTTTACTTCAAATCCAGTGAAACCTGACTCATCCCTCAAGACTCCATCACAGGGCCACCTCTTCCAGGAAATCTTTCCCTCTTCCACCGGTCTTGACCTCTCCCGCTCCTGTACTCAGTAGCACTGTACCTTACTGGCATCCCTGTCATTATTAAATTTTTTGGGCCCCGTAGGTTTTATTTTCTAGTTCTTGAGCCTTGTTTTATTCAATTTGGTATCTTTCGCACAGTGTCTGATATACCATAGAAGTACGGTGGATGGTGGGTACTTATGTGCTCATGGTATTTTTATTTTGTATCTTGTGTATCTTTTATAAATATAATTTTGTAAGTACTCAATATCTAATAAAAACCATTTTAAATATGTTTATAAGTCAAAAAAGAAGTACAGTAAATGTTTTTTCTAAAACAATGGAAGAATGTAAGAGCATCATTTCCCTCTCTTCCTCTGTATTACTAGCTCATTAAAGATGAAAGAATGGAGGGTGGGAGAATTGTGACAAAAAGTAGTCCTATGTAAATTAATTGTGTCAAGAAACTGCTTTAAATTTCATTTGGAGCCTGACAGCTATGGTCTCTCATTCTAGGTTGATTTCTGCTTCTAACAGAAAGGGCAGAATATGCGCTTTTCACATGGAATATGGCATTATCATCTATTACCAATTGTGTTGAAAGTGAGGAGAAAAATAAGGGGGAAATAATCTTAATTTTGCTAGGAGTGAGGAAAATATACTCTAAATGATGACAAATATGCTTAGTCATTTGTTTACTTATTTAACAAGTACTATTAAGCCCTTATTATGTGTTCAAAAGTGCTGTAAGAGTTTAGCACAGATGAGGACTGGGCAAAATTCTTTCTTATTTGTAACATACCTGACTCTCGGGATTCAAAATATCAGTCAATTTTTTTGCCTTATAATTTGTGGGAGCCATCAAAGACAAATGAATATGTTTAAAGTATGCTTGAAATATCAAAAAGCTTCCTAAATGGATCCTATTATCTCTCCTGCTGGCATGTCTTCTTTGTGGCATAAAGGGTTTAAAAAGTAGGAACGAAGTTTTATTAAGATGTCTTGAGAGACAGAAATGGACAGTGAAAAAAGATGTCAGGTAGAAATTGTACTTAGAGGCTTGTCCCTGTCTCATAGGGACATCAGCTACAGAGAGGTTCTCCCTCCTCCGCCCTCTCCCAGATTATGCAGAAAGGATAGTAAAAATAACCCCTAGCCTGTCTTTTTAAAACAACAACTGTGGATGTAACAATGCCTTAGAACTGATCAGGATAAAAAGAAAATGCATTTCTATATACTATGTTTTGGCTATTTGCCTCAGTAAGCTTGTTAATTTCCTTCTCTGTCATCTTTTGGGTGGGCTTGTATAACCAGGAAACCCAAGCCCGGCAGGCTTTAGGGCTCTGTATCCCCTCCCTGCTAAGAAACTGCTGCAGTCAAGGTGAGGTTCCCTGGGAAGCCAAATGTGGGACAGTGACTGGCTTGTGCCAAGAGAGGAGACGCCCTCAGGTTCATAACTGATGAGAAGAGAAGAAAGCAGGAGTGAGCGGAGGGAATCATCATGGAGGCATTAGTCAATTCTACAAGAGCTCTGAGGGTAAGAGAATGTTTCAAAGTGATCCTGAATTTGGGCAGGAGACCTGGATGTTTCTAGCTCCTTCTGGTACCTGTAGACCCATCTGAGAGCTGCCCTGGGAAGGGAGTGTAGCTTTGGGCAAGGCAGTTGCCTTTAGCTGAGAAGCTGGGACCTGACAATTCAACCTTCCTAGAAACTGGGGGGGAAAGTACTTTTGTCTTGCAAGCCGGACATATGAGTGCACACATACTGCACCTGAAGGAGGAGATGACCGAGGATCCCAAGGGACCCTGGGTTTGTGGGGCGAACACCGTAAGCATTGAGGTTGGAAGAGGAAGGACATAAATATTCATGTCACCAGGCAATTTAATAAAGAGACTGGTGAGCTCTTGTTTTTGTGCTTGCGGGTGTGTGCAGTTGTGGTGTGACATCCCTCAGTCTCTCCCCAGCGGGCTGCATTCATTCATTCATTCAGTCATTCCTTCACTCCTCAAGCTATTCCGTGATGATCTCTGAGAACAAATTTTGGGGAATTCTTGCTGAGAGAGCGTTCAAGCTTTAAAATTTGAGATTTTAAAGTGGTTTTAAAAGATATTTATACCTTATATAATTTCAGATTATATGTAGTTAATTTCTCACTAAAAGTTGATGGAAAAACATGTGTTTATTGAATAAACTGATAGAACTGCAGGTTTGGAATTTTAAAGTCACTGAGTCCTTCAGGATAAAGTGGAAAGTTGATTTCTGAGAATTAGTGAAAATGAAGTAAGGGGAAATTCTATCCTCTGAACATAAAAGCATTGTTTCTTTTTCCTTTTACATTCTTCCGGAAGAAAGGGAGATTAAAGCCTGTGGGGAATCCTTCAGCTGTGGACTGTGAAGTTGGGCATCAGAAGACTAACCCCCACCCACCGCACCCTGGGTAGGAACTGACATCACTGCTTTCTGAAATAAGTTTGCCTAAACTGACCTATTGTCAGAACAAATAGACGGGTTCAATGGGAAGAAACATCCTACCAGCACAATTTTTAATGTGTGAAACTTTAGAGAAGTTTTGTTTTTTTTTTAAGCGACTTTATTTATTTATTTGAGAAAGAGAGACCGCTCAAGCAGGGGAGGGGCAGAGGGAGAGGGAGAAGCAGGCTCCCCACTGAGCAGGGAGCCCAAGGTGGGAGGTTCAATCTTGGGTCAGAGATCATGACCTGAGCTGAAGGCGGGTGCTCAAAGGACTTAGCCACCCAGGTGCCCCTTCAGAGCAGTTTAAATTTAAATTTTATCTAAGTAACTCATCTATCTGGCAGAGGAAACATTTACTTGTTTCCATCTTCCTGTGAATTTCTTTCCTTCCTTTTGAAGTCCCAAGCCCCTATCCTCTTCTCTTAATTCAGGTTGGCATTTGTACCCCATTATGCCTGACTACCATATCTGTGTGCATTTCCCAAACATATGCTATTAAATTTGATTTTGTCCTGTTTAAAAAAAAAAAAGAACTGACAGAGGCACAAACGGGATCTTAACCTCAGACTTTTCTGAAGCTCTGGAAACACACACACACACACACACGCACGCACACGCACACACACACACGCGCACACTCACACGCACACGCGCACACGCACACACGCACACACACACGCACACTCACTCACTCAGGAGCGCACCAGGCTTTTGAGTTGCAAATTAACATTAATGAAATCTATGAAAATTAGGGTTGGGATGAGTGGATATCTGTTAACAAGTAATGAGAGCAGCAATTTTACCTGAGTGCTTTTCTTGGGATATTTTTCAAGAATAAGCTGCTTTATTATGCAACTGGTAACATAATCATAGGACTGATGTCTCACTATATTCACAGAGTCCACCCACACTTAAAAGTGAGGGGCCATACAAGGGAAAAGGTCATTGGAGGTCATTTTAGAATTCTGCCTATTACAATGTATAAAATTTCAAGTGTCAATTACTGATAGTTCCCCAAATTCTTGTCTTTAAATTCCAATTCTTTTAATTCCATTTTTTTTTCTTTAAGTGAATATACTTGAGTATTTGCTTTATCTTTGAATTTTCTCCAGTGTTGTAAAAACAAGACAGCCTGAGAAGGAAAACCTGGCTTTTTTTTTTTTTTTTTTTTTTTTTTTTTTTTTAAGTTTCAGAAATGTACTAGTAGGAGGGCCTTGGTAACATTATGCTACTCTTAAATTGTGCTTTTCCATTGTCTCTTTTTGTTGTGTACGTGGGAAGAAAGTGGTCAAATTTCTTCCTCTTTTTCTTTCATGGGATAACTAGGTGGGTCAATAATATTTACCTAATGGTCTACTTTTTCCTCACTGACCTGCAATTCCTGCTCTGTCATACACTAAATTTCCATACACGCAAGCGTCTTTTGTAGGCTCTCCCATTCTCTTTCATCACCATCATGCTTTCTTAATTACTGTAGTTTTATAAGAAATCTTGATTTCTAGAAAGGTAACCACCTGGCACTCCACTTGTTTTTCTTCTTCTTGAGTGTTTTAGCTGCATTTGGCCATTTGCACTTTCGAGTTTTGTTTTGTTTTGTTTTGTTTTAAGTAGGCTCCATGCTGGGCCTTGAACTCAAGACCCTGAGATCGAGACCTGAGCTGAGACCACAAGTCAGATGCTTAAGCAATTGAGCCACTCAGGTTCCCCTGCACGTTCATGTAATGTTTTTTTGTTGTTGTTGTTGATTGTTTTTTTAAGATTTTCTTCATTTATTTGAGAGAGAGAGTGAGCACAAGCGGTGGGGAGGGGCAGAGGGAGAGGGAGAAGCAGGCTTCCCATCCCAGGACCCTGAGATCACAGCCTGAGTGGAAGGCAGACACTTAACTGACTGAGCTACCCAAGCATCCATTTCATGTAAGTTTTAAAATCAGCTTGTGAAGTTCCACAGAAAACTTCTGGAATTGCAGTGGTACTCTATTTAATCTGGGAGAATCAAGACATTTATAATATTAAGTCTTCCTAGCTCTGAACACAGTATATTTTTTTACATTTGATTTTCTTTCCTGTTATTTAATACTCTTAAAAAATATTTTCTCCATAATGGTCTCATATATTATTTTAAAAGATTTGTTCTGAGTGTCTTCTTTATTTTTTTATTATATAAATATTATGCTTACTGAAAGTATTTTCTCTAATTATTTGTGGCTTAGGTAAAAAAGATCGAATTTTGTATACTGACTTTGTATTCTGCAAATTCTCTAATTCTTCTTATTAATTTTTCTAATTTAGTAGTATTAGATTTTTTTATTTTTAAGTATACAGTAATAAAATTTTCAAATAGTGATAATTTTACTTCTTACTTTCTTATCCTTATATTTTATTATCTATCTATCATCTATCATCTATCTGTTATATACCAATCATCACTGTCCTGTTTAGGACCTTCAATGCCATGTAGAATAGATATGGTTTTAATAGGTAATTAGTCTGGTAGGGCCACCATAACAAAATACCTCAGACTAGGTGGCTTAAACATTAGACATTTATTTTCTCACAATTCTGAAGGCAAAAGTCTGAGAAGAAGGTATTGGCAGGATTGGTTTCTTCTAAGGCTTCTCTTCTTGGCTTGTAGATGTCCATTTTCTTCTAGTATCTTTGCATGGTTTCATCCTCTGTGTGTGTGTCTGTGTCTTAATCTCCTCTCCTTAAAAGGACAATAGTCATAGTAGATAAAGGTGCATCCAATAATCTCATTCTAACTTAATTATCTCTTTAAAGACCCTATCTCCAAATATAGTCACCTTCTGAGGTACTAGGGGTTAGGACTTCAATATATGAATTTTGTGGGGACACAAGTCAGCCTATAACAACAGGTATCCTTGTCTTATTCCTGATTTTAAAACAATTGTTTTACTGCTTTAAGTCACACATAATGTGTCAATTTCAGTGACATAGCTGAAAGGAAATTGGCTCTGGACCCTTCTTATCCCCACAAATACACTGATTCAGCAATAATCGGTTGAAAATTTCCTTTGCGAGAAATCAGAAACTAACTGAAGGGCTGCTGTACTCTAGGAGAACTCGCACTCCAAAGCTGGCAGGAAGATCCTGGGCATCCTCTTGTCAGAGACCTTGCACCCAACTTAGTGCCATATGATCAGGAAGAGACCACCTGGCTTCCAGCTTCACTCAGAGGAGAGAAGGAATTGGTTTGCATGTCCAATGCCCCCAACTTTTTTGAGGAGCTCCTCAGAGGACTGGCTAATGTCTTGCCAGACTTGGAGTTCTGATGAGTCTGGCACAGTCTAGCTGCCTGAGTGAGAACAGAGGTGGTGCCTTGGGCTGGTAGATGCCATTTGTCCTCCCCCAACTCAATACGGAGAGAGTGGATGAAAAATCCCCAGGGCTCAGCCTCCCCCTGGGGAGAGAAAGTGGTGATCTGTGCATCTAGTATCTTAACTTCACCAAGGCTACCAAAGAATGAGCATCTTGAAGCTCTGATGAATCCAGCACAATCAAGCTGCTGAAGGGAAGAATGGAAGCAGCCTCTTGAGAAGGGAGATGCTGTACCTTCCCACTGTGTCTCAGTACCAAGTGAGCAGAAAAAATCACAGCTGCCTGCTTGTCCGAAGGAGAGGGAAAGGGTTGGTAGAGGTCCCAGAAATCTCTGGCTGGGATGAGTGAGGAAGGTCTTCTATACAGAGCTAGTTCATGAAGACTGAATAGGTGCCTGCTTTGTCTAATGCACAGACACCATCACAGAGAGTCAAGGAAAATGAAGAATCAAGCAAAGGTGTTTCAAACAAAGGAACGAGGTAAATATCTAGAAGCCAATGACAATGAAATGGAATTATGTGATTTATTTAACAGAGAATTAAAAACAACTCTTATCAAGGTGGCCACCACAATAAACAGAACAATGCATAAGCAGAGTGAGAATTTCAACAAAGAGATAGATAATACTAAAAATGTACAAAACAGAAACCATGGAGCTTAAGAATGCAATAATGGAACTGAAAAATTCACTGGAGTAAAGAATACAATGACTGTCAGCACAGTTTAGAGCCATTGCTGTGATTCATGGTAAGATGTCAACACTTCTACTCACAATTTCTATCATTGGTGTAAATGTCAAGAAAGTGAAAAAAATAAATAATGCATTAGATGATGACACATCATACAATGTTCATGTGGAATAGACATCTGTGAATTATACTTTGAAAACTATTGCTCTATAGTATACCAAGAAAGATCTAGTGTGGCCACCACCAGGTCCAGGTTTCTTTTTTAAAGATTTTATTTATTTATTTGACAGAGATAGAGACAGCCAGCGAGAGAGGGAACACAAGCAGGGGGAGTGGGAGAGGAAGAAGCGGGCTCATAGCGGAGGAGCCTGATGTGGGGCTTGATCCCATAACGCCGGGATCACGCCCTGAGCCGAAGGCAGGCGCTTAACCGCTGTGCCCCCCAGGTGCCCCCAGGTCCAGGTTTCTGCCAATCAACCCAGTGAAATGTTAGAGCCACTTCCTCTTACTCATTGACACATTCAATCTGGAATCACTGCTTTGCGAGCCGAACTTGGGCCGATGTTCCATGTGTTCCCCAGGAGCAGCATCCTTAGGACCCATTCTCCTACATGCTCCCCAGATTGCTGTTGACATAAAATGGCAAAATCCTACAATTCCTGATACATTTTGTAGCTCCCCAGTGACCACACTTTTACTTTACCCTCTAGTGCCTTCCAAGACTTGACGGGCTCTATGATGCAAAATGGTGAGAATAGGTCAAGGGTTAGTAGTTCTTTGTAAGGTAGCTGCCTCAGGGGAGGCTGCAACAGTTTCTCCAGGCAACAGAAAACGGATCTTCTCAGAAAGGAATGGAAACTTCTCCTTTTGGCAAAGGAGGCAGAAGAATTTAGGGTTTCAAGAGTTCCTCGATTCGTAATCTTCCAAGAACCTGCCCTGATATTTGGGGGCCAAGTCCTTCCTAATCAGTGCCTTAACTGTAGCATCAAAGACCTTGTGTGCTTGGGAATTCAGTTTGCTCTGTAATTCAACCATGTGCAGGTTTAGTTTTTAGGACTTGTTTTCAGAAATCTCAGTGCTTCAGCAACAGGAAATAAGAGGGGTTTGTTTGTTTGAGGATAATCATACAAAGTATCTGGTCACTTAGTCAGACCTTCAGCTTGGAATTTAAAGACTCAAGTTTTAAGAACCATGACATTCCCCTCTTTTCTTTTCCAGTGCCCCTTGAAGCAACCAACTAACCTCAATGAACTCCGTACTCTTTAAAATACTCAATGATAGCAAATAGCGGTCACCCTAAGCCCCACCATCTTTAGATACTAATAATAGAGGTTTCTGAAGGTGCTTAATTTAAGTAACTGTTTTCCACTGCATGCCATGGTCTGGTTTTAATTCCCTTATCCCTGGCAAAAGGATCATTAAGCCCTTTAATGACCTTTGATCAGACCAGAGAACCAACTCCAGAAACCCCAGGACCACTTCCGAGAACCTATTTTTAAGGCTCTGTTTCCCTTCTGTTACTATTGTTTTCAGATCCTTTCAGATTCATTCAGAGAAGAAAAACCACTGTGAGTGACACTGAATAGGGGATTTGTTATAGGCATTAGACCTTATGTAATTGTGAGATCCAAGGAGGAGGTCTATGAAAGGTCATTGCCTCTGAGTCTGTTGGGGGGCCCGAGATTACTGTGAATCAGCAGAGCCAACAATCAGGAAGACAACCCAGCTATGAAGAGGAGAGAGCAAGGAGACCCTGGAATTCATGAGGACAAGCTGGAAACTACATCTGCCTCTCACCATCTCCAATCTCAAAGTCAAAGCAGAAGTTGGTGCAGAAGGAGCCGGCAGTTTTTGGCACCAGAGCGGCACGTGCCCCTGGCTCAGGACTTGGAGAAGTTGAAAGAGAAACTCCTGTGAGGGCTGCAGGAGTGACAGGCTTGGCAGCAGCCCCCTGTCATCAAAAGCAAGCCGGAGAGCCCTGACGACAGGTGAACTGCACCCGTGCTGGGCGCCCTAGGCCAAGCTTCTGAGCGTAATGGCTACTGATTCACTTTCGCCTTCCCAATCTTCATGGAAACTGTTCTTTTGGTCAGTCTTTGCCTAGAACTATACAGGCAAGGGCGTCTGGTTCCAGGCAGCTAAATGACACAGCTATTACAGACGTTCTTCATCCCTTCAGAATTTAAAATTTTATCATTAAAAATGATTTATTGATTTTTATATTTGACATAATTTTTTAGTAAATTATTTTTATTGGTCAATATCTAATCTTGCCAACATTTTCTATTTCCCATTCCCCTCATCTTAGTTTTGATTTCTTATTTATCATTCCACAATTAGAAAATATTTGGCTTCATATGTTTATTCTTCTGAGACTCTGCAATTTTTGCAGTCTGGTTTTAGTTCCTCAAGTAGTTACCTTGATTGTTATTACTTTATTTGATGATTTTAGTTCTTATTTCATCAGTAAATGACTTACTGACTACTATGAATGATGATAAAATTAGCATAATTTGACGTTCTCAAACCTCTGTTGCCTCTACTCTCTGATTTTTGTTTTTATTTACCTGGTTTAATATTATTTCTTTTTTGTATTTAATCTTCATAACTTTGAATATATCTCTATTACTTGATTTAGTAGCTATATCTTTTGATCTCAAGTTATGCATTCTCTGTACTTTGACCTCCCAAATTTTATTAGCTACATTACTATTTCTACTAGGCCACAGTTTATAATGTTAAAATTCTCCTCTGTGACTGTAGCTTCTGTAATGATTTTAACCTATGTCTTCTATCCAAGTGGCCTCAATGCTCAATGTCAGCAGTTGTTTTTTTTTTTTTTTTTTTTTTTACCAGAGTGTCTCCATTCATTTCTTTTTCATTTTAAGTTCATTTTCCAATATATTTTTCAAAAAAAGATCATGTGAATCACATTTTCTGAGTTATATATATTAAAAATATTTTGCTGTGGTCTTTAAGACAGCTTGGCCAGGTAAATTTTTCTTGTGGAATGATTTTTCTTGTGAGGAGGCTGTATGCATTGTTCTACTCTTTCCCAGAAATGACTACTGCTGTGAGAAAGGAGAGGCCTCTCTGACTTTTGGAAGGGAAGTGGTGCCTTTTTTTCTGGATTTTCAAAAGTGCTTTCTTTTCTTGGAAAGTCAATAATTTTTCCAGGACATGTATTGCAGCTGAAAATTCTGTATCTATATTTTCTGACCCATGTTATACCCTTTTTATCTATGATTTTTTTATAATCTATAATTTTAAGTGCATTTTTTATTTCAAGAAAGGATTTTTGAACTTAAATTTTGTGGACTTCATTTCTGCCATGGTACATTTTCTTTTTCTTTTTTTGAGAGAGAAAGAGAAAGAGAGAGGGAGTGTGGGGGAGGGGCAGAAGGAGAGGGAAGGAGAGAATCTCAAGCAAGCTCCACACCCTGTGGGAAGCCCAACAAGGGGCTTGATCTCAGGACCCTGAGATCATGACCTGAGCTGAAAATAAGAGTTGGTCAATTAACCAGCTGAGTCACCCAGGCACCCATCTATTTTATTTTCTCTTCTACTTCCTTTATAAACTGCACTTACCATTTTTCATTTTATTTGGTTGCTTCTCAATTTGTAGTCAAATTTTGTATGTTTCTTGATCTCTTGATTTTTAAATACAATATTTTTGTTACTGTTTTTGAGTTATTACAAATGTTTTTGTTCAATATTTTCCTTTTTTAAGAACAACATTCTTCTGTTTATTTTTCACCCCTCATTTTTTCCTTTTGCTTTTTTCATATATATTTTATAAATCTTATACAATTACAAAGATTATGTTGAAACAGGGGATGTCTTCCCAGACCAGTAATTTATTAGAGGGTGGTTGGTAGAGAGCCAGGGCTCTTGTCTGGGCTCATAGAAACCTTCCTGGTTCACTGTGAAGCCCTCCAGCTGCTTAGCTGAGGAAGATAGAAGCTTCCGACTTTCTGATCATTCACACATCTCTGCATCACAGCACATTTGCAGAGATAATGTTTTCTGTATATTTCCAAATTTAGCTGTTGCTTCTTTCACACTGTGATGTCAGAAGGCATAGAGGAAGGCATCTACGAAGGCCTCTATAGACAGTCCATACATCCCATTCTTGTAGTTCTAAGTAATGGGTCATCGACTGTGTCCCTCTGGGTGTGCCTCTACTCCGGGGAACCCTGTGCTCTGCTAGCTGCTGGGATCCTCTCCATGTGGTATGGATTTTGGCTACAGGTGTATCTTCACCATCAAAGATGGAGTTTCTTTTTCTATTTCATGTTCTCCCTATTATCATGGGATGCAGTTTTAAAAGGGAAGGAGAAGACATTTTTCATGCTTCACTCTCAAGCTTAACCTTTTCTAAAAAAATCTATAGAAAATTTCAATGTGTCCTGAAACATTTTCACACTATTAATATTAAGAAAAAAAATCGAAAGAAAATATAGGAAAAGGTAGCCTTACACAGAGCTGGCTTATCCACTTTGTGAGCTCAATAGAAAGAAAATATTTATTTTTCCTTCTGTGTTTCGTGAATGCCAGATAAAGAGGGAAAAGCAATACACAGACTTCCATGAGGAGAGCAGGCAAATGACACCAGTTCAGGATTTCCCCTAGACTCCACTCTGACTCTCTTTGATGAAGGTTCTATATTACTCATAGTAAGTTCTTTGTCTGAATAAGTTTTTGTGAAAAGAAAATATATCTAAGGTTTCTGGGAGTCTTGTCCCTTATTGAGCTCTCAGCATGCAAAGAATATACAGAATACTGAGAGCGTCTGGAAAAGAAGGATGACTCCTTTTCCTTTTTCTCTCCATTTAAAATGCTGTGCTGAGGAGGGTAGCTAGATATCAGAGGGCCCCAGGGTCCTTGGACTGGCTATGTGTTAGGAGTTTTAGAGAACTCGCTAGCAAAGGGGATTGAGCTGTGATCAGAATCCCAGGGGTACAGCAAGACACTGGAGAGGGGGTTGCCTGTGGGAGGGTGATTCGATCACTTTGCACAGTTTCTCTTGCACTAGAATGGCCTGAAGCACAATTTGGTTCTGAGGCCCTTAGTAAGGCAGAAATAGTATAGAAATCCTCTGGCTTAAGGGGCCTTGTGGATCAGCCATGAAGATGAAGATCTTGGCAAATGCCTACTTGCACAGAGGACATTGAAATCTGAATGTATACACTCTGATTCTCTGGTATTTTGTAAGCCCCTCAGAACTTAGATAAAATCCTGAAGGAAGACCACAAATGGAATGAAATTGTTTCTAATCATTCTAGTAGAATGCGGTATTAAGAGAAAATCACTTGAATAGTACAATAAAATGAATAATGCTTCATTTCTAGCATGCCTGAGTTTGTGGACAGAGTGATTTTTGCTCCAGATATAGCCGGAGACGTTGGCTGGGCAAGTACTTGCAGATAGAATTGTCGATGGGTGGCATTGTCATCCTACAGTTGATATATCCTTTTCAGTTCAATCTTTCTTGTGCCTGAGAGAAATATTTTGGATTTCCCCCCACATGTATGAATTTGAAGATACAATTTTTACATAAGAATAATAAAAAAAAAAGGGCGCCTGGGTGGCTTAGTCAGTTAAGCAACTGCCTTCGGCTCAGGTCATGATCCCAGGGTCCTGGGATCGAGTCCCACGTCGGGCTCTCTGCTCAGCAGGGAGTCTGCTTCTCCTTCTCGCTCTCCCTCTGTGTTCTTCCTCTCTCTCTCTCTCTCTCAAATAAATAAATAAAATCTTAAAAAAAAAAAAAGAGTTTGGACCCTGAATTCCTCCTGTCATAAACTTAAGAGACTTAACAACATATCTTTCAAGCTGAAATAGTCCCAATCAATGGTATGCTGTAGAAAAGGACAGTGTGGGTTTCTAAAAGGGAATTTATTGAATTAAAGAGTTGAGTCTAAGCATTTGACTTGTACCTACCACGAAGGCAGGTATTATAGGAGGGACACATACATCGTGTGTGGTTATATTCTGAAGTTGCTTCATACCTTCATAGCATTCACACCAATGCTGAGGTTCACATTCAGGAAAATGCCTGTGGTTATGGCACAAAAATTAAAATTTTCTTCTGCAGCCATCAAAGAGAGTCTAAAAGTTGGCATTGGTAGTCACCTCTCTTTCTTCTTCTAATAGAGAAATAAATCCTCCTTGCTGGGAAAGAGACTGAGTCATCTACATAAGAAAACACCGAGAGACAAAGTTTGGTGCAGAGAAAGAAAACAAACTGTATAGCTCAGTGGTTGAATAAAGAATTTTTAAAGAGAGTTGGAGGAAGGACATATTGGAATAGCTGTAGAGAGTGCAGGAAGTGTCTAGAAGTAAAAAGGGGTATTTTTGTAAATGACAGCATGGATGCTTTATTTGCATGTCCTTAACATTCTGTGATTTAAACTACACTCTGGGGTGCCTGGGTGGCTCAGTTGGTTAAGTGTCCGACTCGATCTCTAGGTCTTGATTTCAGGGTTGTGAGTTCAAGCCCTGCGTTGGGCTCCATGCTGGGCATGAGCTTACTTAAAACAAAACAAAACAAAACAAAACAACATAAAAACAAAACTACATTCTAGTAGTTTATCTAATGCAGCACAACCCTAAGGAAAAAAATTGTGAATCTAAAATACATAACAATTATAGCAACATGTGCATGAATTCAAAGAACGATGACATTTTCAACCAGAGAATTTGGCTCTAAGATCTCCCAATTGAGTATTACATGAAATTGCCTCCCTGTCTTCCTCGGTAGACTGGCAGCACCAGCTGCAGTGACAGTGGTGCCTCACTACCAAACACAGGGTGATGGGGGTAAAAGCAATCAAGTCCAGCAAAGTGGGCTGAAGTCATGTGGTCTCAAATAGAGGTGAGAGAGCCTTTGTTCCTCTATTACCTTGGTAGGTATTATCAACTGATTCATGAACTTATGTAAGCTCTTTGGGAAATCCTTGTAAGTGTTTGGAAAGAAACCTGGAAAATTTAATATTATGCCAGTAATTTGAGAAGAAGAACTTTTAAAGTTATTGTATACTAGATATAAATATAAATGGGAACTAACCTGTAAATAAAAGCTAGTGCCGTGATCTGTTAGTAATATCTTCTATGGGTCAAATTTTTTCAGGTATATTCCATTCAAGTTATGGCATGCACCAAGAATATTTAGAAGATCTAGAACAGGAAATGCTATATTTTGTGAGCTTATGCTAATAAAATGATCAAGAGACCATTTGGCTGGGATACATTGAAAGGATCCAAATGGTAATGGTAACAATGTCTCACACAATAGTCAGTCCTGGGAAAGTAAGGGGCTTAAAATATGCAATGTAGTTTCGGCCATGATAACAAAAAGTCGTTATGGAACTCCTGAAGTCCTTAGAATAGAAGAAACGAAAGCAAAATTCACTGTGGTTTTAATTCCACATTGCTCTGTGGCATGATTTACCTTGCTTACAATAAAACAGTTCTAGACAAAATTTTCAGTGAAGTGTTGTTATCATTATCTCATAAATCTATTTTTGCCTTCATGGATATAAGATAAACTGGTTTTAACCTGGTGCTACGGTTCAATCTCTTATTCCCAGAGGAAAAACGCACTTGCTTTTGTGTGGTATATGGCCAAAATATCCTGGAAAAACACTGCGGTCTGGGTCAGGGTTTCTTGAAAAGAAATGACTTGAGATTCGGAATAGTTTACCTATAGCCATTTGTTATGCTGGTAATTAATTACATAGCACAGCGAGGCAAATGGAAGTCCTATTTTATGACAATAAAATCATGTTTAGTTTTCTGTTCACTCCAGAAAAAGGAACTAGGACATTAATCCAACTCATAACTGAAAGGATATCAAAATATAAAGTAAAAAAAGAATGAAGTAAAAATCTAGCCCTACTTCATTTTTCTGGAAGCCACTATTGACTGTAGCAAATCCTGAGCTTCTCTGGAAAGCCTACTAAATTGTTCACCAATATATGAGGGACACTTCACGGAGTTAGAAAACTTTCTTAGTTAAAGATTCTGGGAGTAAGTTGGAATACTGAGGCAAAAAACTGAGGGGGCCTCTGGTATGAGTTCTTGCAGATCCAAGGGGAATAGCGGCTGCCTTGACTTATCTTTCTGAGACTGAAAAAGCATGCAAATGTGATAATGGCAGCCTGCCTGCATAGCATCGGAAGCTTGACTCATCATCATCAGTTGGGATAAAATTATGTACGGGTTCCTCCAAAAGAAGGCATATTCAGTCAGAATTCCAGCTGTGTCTTTCCCAACCTTTTGCTTATGTATCCAAACCAAGTATCCAAGAAATCTTGTAATTACATGGTAACCTGACTGCCAGTGGTGAAGCTTCTTCCCCTCCTAACCCTGTCTTACCTCTACACTCCACAGACTTATACGCATGACATGGAAACTACTATTACCCTCCCTGTGGAAAGTAATGTAGGGTGATACTTGTGACTCTGAATCATGAGGAAGATTATTTAGGGACGAATTGTACTTAGAATATAATATCCCCTCTTCTAAATCTAGGACTTCCAAGTAAAGCAGTGAGTGAGTGGTTCACAGTGCTTTTAAAAGATTACAGACTTTTAAAGGGAGATAATAAAAGCACTTGGTCTGTCCCCAATCTAACCCAGAAGAAAATACTTTTTTTTGCATTAAATTTTGGGGAGTTCATGGATTCCCTGAAATATAGTTAAATATCCCAGGTTAACAAGAATCCAAGGTTTAGGGGTTGGTGAGAGAAGATTAGTCGAAGATGATAGCAGAAAATAGAGAAAAAAGCTTCTAAATGAACTTTCTCACGTTAATAACTATTATGTACATATATTGAGAGTATATTTTATTTTAACTAATTAATCGAACCCTTGTAGAGAGTGAAGAGAATATAATTTAATGTTTACTTTCTGATGATCTGTCTAGATAAACTTACAGAATCTGGAAGAATGTATGATTGAGAGACTGCTTAGATTCTCTCTCAGTTATCCAATGTCTCAAGTCAGCCTTTGACAAGTTAGACGACAATCAATTCATATCCATGTAATGATCAAGGAGTGATTCATAAATGTTAGCTAAAGGAGCAGTAGATTGATGTGAGGGAGAGAAGCCAGAAATTAATTGTCCCCCCTCCTTTTTTTTGTCCTTGATCCCTTTAACTGTGAATATTAGTTCATATTAGACAGAGAGTCAATGTTCATTCCAGTTTTATTTCCTTGTTGCTCTATTATATACTGAAGAAGACATACACTAAGTGTGGTATTTTACATCATGTATGGTGAGATATTTAGAACCTGGTCAATAATAAGTCAATAGGAATGTCTGTGTTTCAGTTGACAATCAATTATTTAAGTGGTCCCACTCTGGTATCAGGGCACTCCTCTCTTTGTTTCAACTCTTGTCTTTTCCTCTTGGTAGTTTTAGGATGATTTTCTAATCAACTACCTCACGTTGCAATATTAAAAAAATAAATAGATTTTCTCATAATTTG
Source organism: Ursus maritimus (assembly GCF_017311325.1). NCBI lineage: Eukaryota > Metazoa > Chordata > Mammalia > Carnivora > Ursidae > Ursus > Ursus maritimus. Next base: position 50,185,851 of record NW_024423453.1, on the reverse strand, counting down.
AGAGTGAAAAGACAATGTATCTTCTTTTCTCTTGCCTTGCTAATGTATATTGCTTAGGAGAAACTCCATAAATATTTGTTAAATAGTGTGGAATTTTACATAAGAAGAAATTGAAACCAGAGAGATCATGTCAGTTCCTCAAGGTGATTTATCTAGTTTGTCATGGATTAAGGATCATAAATTTGTCTATTGATATAAAAGTAATCCTTTTCCATTAGAGGTGTCATTTTAAGGCATTTTACATGACACCTGAGACCTATAGTGTAATTAGGACCCTAGGAAACGTTGTAGGGAAATTCAAGGTTCCTGGTTTTGCTGAAGTTCTTTTTTTTTTTTTTTTTTTAAAGATTTTATTTATTTATTTGACAGAGACAGACAGCCAGCGAGAGAGGGAACACAAGCAGGGGGAGTGGGAGAGGAAGAAGCAGGCTCCCAGCGGAGGAGCCTGATGTGGGACTCGATCCCAGAACACCAGGATCACGCCCTGAGCCGAAGGCAGACACTTAACGACTGCGCCACCCAGGAGCCCTTGCTGAAGTTCTTTTAGCATTGAACTTGAACCATTATAATAGAAGCAAGCACCAATAAAAGAAATTTACTCATATTCATGGGCACTCCCATGACTAAGTTCGGGTGCTGGCCTACTGAAATACCCCATTATCCATTTTAGCTGTCATCGACATTCAGGGATTCATCAAGCTGTACAACCAGAAGCTGGTATTACGTTGATTTGGGGGGAAATTAGCTCTTTCTCCCTTAAAAATATCTTTGTTATTTGGTATGTTGAAATAAAATTGTTTCTTAGCTTCTTCATCATCACATTTTCCATATCAGTTTCATGCAATATACATACCAGACCCAGATTCTTTATGAATAAATCCAGTGCATTCCACCATGTCACCCTATTAGGCATAAAATAAAAGTGCATGAAGAACTTGTGTACAAATTAATGTGTTATTAATTTGACTATTATTTTTTTACTATTTTCACCAGAGAAGAAATGCAAGAACTCATTTGTTTTTCTATTCTATAAGACTTATATATAAAAAAGTAAAATTATTTCCTCATTTTATGAAGTGTTTTATTACCTACTGTCATGAATTCATTAATTAGTATTAATAATACTGGGCATTGTATGTATGGTGAGTCACATTATACAGATTTTTTGTTGTGACTTTTTTTGTTTTCCGCTTTAAAAAACCCTACTGCTATAAACGTTGAGGAAATTTGCTAGTAATGAAACATATAATGGAAACAGATGACTCCACTTATCTTTTCCACTCAGCTATTGGAAGAAATATCACTCCTTATTGTGAGAACAATATGTAACTCTGTTTATTGAAAGGGCCCTAGTGAATGCCTGTTAGGAAGCTAAGTAATGCCAGTCACTCTTGGAGCTGTCACTTCATCAGAGGATACTTTGGTTACGGAACGGAGCAGATGTTCTGTCGACATTTGTGTACTTGAAACACGCTGGAAGCATAATGCCAGGCTAAGAGCACTTGCTGGTGAATGGAAGATGCAAGCAACGACGAAAAGGCTAGAGCCACAGGAAGGATTACAGCGCAGCAGATTGTAGAGACCATTTGGCTGGGATACATTGAAAGGATCCAAATGGTAATGGTAACAATGTCTCGCACAATAGTCAGTCCTGGGAAAGTAAGGGGCTTAAAATATGCAATGTAGTTTCGGCCATGATAACAAAAAGTCGTTATGGAACTCCTGAAGTCCTTAGAATAGAAGAAACGAAAGCAAAATTCACTGTGGTTTTAATTCCACATTGCTCTGTGGCATGATTTACCTTGCTTACAATAAAACAGTTCTAGACAAAATTTTCAGTGAAGCGTTGTTATCATTATCTCATAAATCTATTTTTGCCTTCATGGATATAAGATAAACTGGTTTCAAGCTGATGCTACGGTTCAATCTCTTATTCCCAGAGGAAAAACGCACTTGCTTTTGTGTGGTATATGGCCAAAATATCCTGGAAAACACTGCAGTCTGGATCAGGGTTTCTGTACCTCGGCACTATGATATTAGACTGAGTGCGGGGACTGTCCTGCGCGGGGTATTTCGCAGTGTCTCAGCTTCTACTCAGGAGAGACCAGTAGTGTCTCCCCAACCCAGCTGTGAAAACTAAAATGTTGTTAGACATTGTCCAATGTGCTCTCGGAACAAAAGTGCCCCCGGCTGAGAATCCCTGCTCTGGGTGCTGGTCCTCTGACATTCTTCTTTAGGGTGATGTGATCTGAAATCTTGGCAGCATGAAAAAGAATGCTGTGGGATGGTGAAATATGGATTTTAATCAACCCAATTGTTCCGATTCTTAAAAAATTTAGAAAAGAAAGTTAAAAAAATATATTAAAATTCACAACTTTATTGGCAATCAAGCAAGGGAAAAAATTCTTTCATATGAATTACTGAATCCTGAGGCACTTTGGTACTCGCCGTGAATAATAGCTATAATCATAAAATCCATTAGCATGCTGCCTTAAGTGCTGGCGTTCGTCTTTTATTCATTGGATAATTACTGACTGCTTGCGTGTTTTACCTGGTGCCTCTAACTGGGAATGTGCTACAAAAGGCTTTCATAGCTATCATACGTGTACCACGTTAGTTTTTACTTTATTTTTCACACAAAGAAGGCCTGCGTGAATTCCAAGATGTAAGAATGATTATCCTTTTCACATCGTAAATGCACTGACACCCCCTGTTGGCACAAATAGGCCTGGTGGTTATGAAATATAATTTGGCATTCTGTTAAGGCTATCGTTTCTAGGACAGGAAAAATCTTAAATTTAAGAGACACTAAATTTGGGAGGGCTTCTTTCTTAAGGGGCAGGTGCTTTTCCACATTCATTCTTTCAAGGTTTATTGAGACTAGGCGTCTAGGCATACAGCAACAAAGCACTACTTGCCCTAAAATTATTTACACTGTAGACAAGGAGAAAAGACTTAATTTTGTGAAAAAGCAAATTACAAAGCAGAACAGTAATATGAGAGCTGATGAGAGGTTACAGGGAAAAAATTTCTCAGAGGGTGTTCTATGTAACAAGTGATAAAATCCAGAGTAGAGAGAATTCACTGCATGCCCTGAAATTGCCACGTGAATTTTGACTAGATCATCCTGAAGGATGAATAAGAGAAAGAAGGACTGGGGCACCTGGGGGGCTCGGTCAGTTAAGTGTCTGCCTTCGGCTCAGATCATGATCCCAGGGTCCTGGCATCCAGCCCTGCGTTGGGCTCCCTGCTCAGCGGGGAGCCTGCTTCTCCCTCTCCTCCCCACTCTCTGGTGGTCTCTGTTGCTATCTCTGTCTGTCTCTCTCTCTCAAATAAATAAATAAAGTCTTTAAAAAAAGAGAGAGAGAAAGACGGATTTTTCAAAAGGGTACAATGGTAGGAGCAAAACGTGAAAGAGGCAATCCAAATTGGGTGCTTAGGGGTATGTGTGGGGAAATATATAGACCGGTCTGGTTTCAGTGGATGTTTAATGTACGGAGCAGAGAGGTTAGTTGGAATTCCGTTAGGCAAGGTTTAAAGACTGTTTTGTTTTGTTTTTAATTTTTTTTAATTTTAAGTATTTTTCTAAAGATTTTGTTTATTTGAGAGAGAGAACAAAGAGAGAGAGAGAAAGGGTGCTCCCATGAGTGGGGGGAGGGGCAGAGGGAGAGGGAGAAACAGACACTCTGCTGAGCGGGGAGCCCAGGAAAGGCTAGATCCCCGACTGGGGCCATGACTTGAGTCGAAGGCAGACACTTAACCGACTGATCCACCCAGGTGGTCCGATTGGGTTTTATTATTTAGGAGAAAGGGAGACCCTCTTGATGAAGGAGGATAACTTAAAACATAACAGTGAGTAACTGGTACTAGTGCATAGTTGGGAAAATAAAATGATGAAGACATGGCAAAGATGGCAGAAGAGAACAATGGCAAATAGAAGAGAAATATGCGGGTATTAAATTTAACTATTTAATTTTTTTTTAAAGATTTTATTTATTTATTCGACAGAGATAGAGACAGCCGGTGAGGGAGGGAACACAAGCAGGGGGAGTGGGAGAGGAAGAAGCAGGCTCCCAGCGGAGGAGCCCGACATGGGGCTCGATCCCAGGATCCCGGGATCACGCCCTGAGCTAAAGGCAGCCGCTCAACGACTGAGCCACCCAGGCGCCCCTAACTATTTAATGTTTTACCCCACGTCATCTCCAGTGAGAAGAAACAGCAGGACTTGATCCCATACTTTCCCTGCATTCTATACTTCGGTGCCGGCTGAACTGGATGCCATGACATACAGCCCAGATTCCCCTTCAAGCCTGAAGGACCTTGCCCCCGGCTCTGGGGCATACTGCCAAATGCCAGCTACCTCCAGCTGCCAGTTTTCTCTGAGAATTACACTTTGTAGAAGAAAACTACTGTGACCAAGCTCCCACAAACTTCCAGAAGGAAGTTGGTGTGGGGTTTAAATACTCTGCCCACTCCTCACGGCAGGCACTTTTCTGAGGAGACAATGAAAAGCTGAGAACAGTTAACTGTCAATTGGAAGTTGACTATGGAAGTCAAAAGGCCTCCCTGGCAGCATAGAAAGAGGAGCCAGAGGACAAAGAAACCTGAAGACTAGGCACAGGACTTAGTAAAAGTGTATCATATCTATACAGAGGGTTAAATTCCCTAATGAGGCAAGGTCTTGGTTCAGAAAGAATGAGATTCTGGGACATGGGATGAGGATATCTGAGTGATGAAACATGAAAATCTTTAATCCCTGCTTCTTCTGAAACTTTGAGCCTGAAGACACAGCCCCCTCCTCTCTGTTAAGGACAACTGCTTCCTCCACTTTCTGGAAAGATGAAACAGATGGCAGTTCCCCCAAGTTATTTTGTGCCATTCTCCAGGTCTTACCCATCTCTTCTCCTAGCCACCATGCCACTAACTACGGTGTCATGTGACTGACAGAATGCTGGGTTTGGTTAACGGGGAAAAGGACTGCAGAAGAGATATAGGACCTATAACCATGTATTAGCAGGAAATGGGAGAGGATATTTGGACTGGACTCTGGAGTCTTGGATCAAGGCCAATATAAAGTTATAAAAGGAGAAATTTATGAAATGGGAACATTTTTTTTCTGGTATATAGGACTTAAAGAACTGGGTAAGAGGCGATGCTAACTTGCTTCTAGAATGAATCTTAGAAACTTAAAGAAAGTGTTAGTCCATGCTAAATAGAATAAAAATGTGAGACTGGCCATGAAAGACAATAGAAAGAAGGGCAAAAAGCTTCGATACATGCACATGCCAGAGTGGTTATATTATACAAGGCTGGAGACTCTCTGGGGGCTTCTAGGGGAGGACCCAGAGGACATTCTACTTACCATATCAACAGGAATGGGATGATGAGAAGGCATAGGTATCATCAAGAAGCTCAGTTGTAGCCATTCTGTAAGCCAGGGTTGATGGTAAGAGTGCTATTACTGAAGTATGTTCACTGATAGCAAAGGCAATGATAGGATTCTGACATAATAGAGGCAGATGGAAGCCAGGCAGATACAATTATCATAATGTGTGGTGAGCTCTCAGTGGTAGCCAGGGAGGCCTGACTCACAGAGAGTTCTGAAGGTAATTAATAGAACATGGTATCTGTAGGGACTACAGAGATTGTCTGTCAGCCAATAAGGGTATTTCTTAATCTCTTTAACCAGAAAAAGTCATGAGAGGTGATTACGAGGTTGAGTATGAGCATACCAGTGAAGGAATCATGATTCATTACTTAAGTTTTGTACCCAAGTCAATATTCATACCAGATCCTTAATAAGTTCTTGAAAAGAAGGACCCCCACACCACAGTAAATATACAAGTAATAATTGTTCTCATCTTTCGCAAAGGGATAGTGTCTATTTACTCTTAAAGTTTTATACTGGAGAAAAGAGAATGCCTTAAAATTTTTGGTGTTATTGGTCTGAAGTCTGAATTGTCACTGATACCCAGACACCTGAATCATTTTAGTCTCTCTCATATAGTGAAGGCCTGTGAGTTCTATTGTCATTGGACCCATGGATCCATCCACTTGTCATTTCTTCAGTCGCAAAATGTATAACTGGAATGGGTACTGTTTGTAGTTGGCGTAATGTCCTACCATCGATTCCTTAATTGGTACTATAATAGGTTTTGTGTTAAAATATTACATTGAAATTTTAAAAATTACTACCTCCTTCCCTCCCTCACACACACACACACACACACACACACACATGCACGCACATACACACACACACAGAGCTAAGTTAGTATATCGAGAACAATATCACAAATATCACATTTACAGGGCAATGGCAGAGATAAGTGCCATAAAGACCCAAAAGAGGGAAGGTTGGTAGCCCCATCTACCTTCAGTTAATTCACCATCCTGGCCCTGAAATAATGGAAATAATGGTAAAGATGACACTAAACTCCTGCAAGCAGTGGTAGCCCCCATTTCAGCTGCTAGGCCTGATGTGGTGGAAGGGTAAACAGTATTGGAATACTGTGGTGCCCCCTCCGATTCCCACTTCAGAACTGAAGAGCTTATTCCCCCAGCTGCTAGGAAGGACACCCATTAGCATCCTCAGTTCTCTGCGCGCTCCTGCCAGCTTGCCATAATAACAACCCTTCCTCGGGGCAGCAAGCATCCAAACTGTGGCTGGTGTGGAGGTGAGGAATGGAGAATGGGTTAGAAACTCAGTGTCTTCAATTCAGCGGAGGAAACCTCTGAAGGCTCTCCCAGCTTCCAACTTCAGGGTGTCCCTAGTTACGACCGTACCTCAGCAAGAGTTCTCCCTCTGCGATACTATTTTCTTTCCATCCCAAGAGCTGATCCTGAGATTGCATTGTCGATGGTACTACACTTCTTGGACACCACGGCATCTCAAAGTGTGCTCCTTGGAATCCCGTCTGTGGCAATTGTATATTATTTCTCCACCACTCTGTTTGCCTTTACATATTACAATTGGCCTAACATTTCACAACATCCATTGTGGTTTCTTTCCCCACCCCCATTCAGGCTTTAAAATAGACCGAATATTCAATAAAGTCACACTGCTATCATGTGGTGTTCCTCCAAAGATAGCTTTAGCTCGGTCTCCTAGAAAACTGGTGAAGTTCACTTTTACACATTAAACTGTGAAATCAGGTGATGATTTACATCCTCCACTTTTAGAAGCTTAGAAATTGCTCAGATAGTAACTTTTCATTCAAACTTTGTAAGAAGTTGTTATTAGTGACCAATGAAATAAAAATGCAGATCCTTACTATTTTCTTCCTTTATAATATTCATCATGTGATTGACCACTTGTTGATTCAGCGTCATACTCTCTGCCACAAAACAAATCTATCCCCCACAAACTGATAGGCTTAAATATGCTTTTCTATTAACTTATATGTAATTCTTCTGCTAAGGTTCAGAGTAGCTATGTTTGAAAGAAGACAAGATATTAAAAAGTATTATATTTAGTATGTGTTATTTGTACACTCACTGTAATTGATAGAATACTCAACAAAAAAAAGAAAAGAAATAGCTTCTTCCCATTAAAAGTAATAAGTTCTTTTAAGATTTTTGTCTCATACTCTCACAGCTAAGAAAATTACATTTTTGTAAATATTAGCTTACTAAGTAAATAAACGTATTTTCTTCGTTACAAACTTTCAAAGCCCATTTTCTTAAAATCAGAATAAAAACCATACAATTATGAGAAAGCATCAAGACATCTTCAACTTAGTTTTCTATTCTTAATTCATCTGAAGGCATCTTTCCACATGTCAGTTTCAACTTCTTATTTTAAGCACACTTAGAAATAAGCTGAAGCTAGTCTTCATCTCACAAAGTAGGGAGTCAAGACAAAAACGTCTGTGGCTAATAGAACAAGAAATATAAAATTGAATAGATTTTAAAATTTTTCAGTAGTAATCAATTAAGAACTGAGTATTGCAATATTCTCACATTCAGAGAAGATTGAGCGTGGAGGTGGGTATCCATACTAGTGGAAAGAACTCATTTATCATATCAGGATGTTAATACATAAAGTTGAAAGTTTATGAATCAAGAAACAGGGGAGAAGCTTAGAATGTCAGAGGTGATTGCTAGAAAAACTGAAACAGAAATGGATAAGTGATTGCACGTGGGTGCAGAATGGGAGTGGAGAGGTGGGAAAAGGTGGGAAAGATGACTCTCCCTTTGTACTATTCTTACATTGCTTTGATTTTAAAAACTGAATTAATGGGGCACCTGGGTAGTTCAGTTCGTTAAGCATCCAACTCTCAATTTGGCTCAGGTCATGATCTCAAGGTGGCGAGATGCAGTCCTGCATCATGTTCCCTGCTCAGTAGGAGCCTGCTTGAAATTCTTTCCCTCTGCTGCTACTCCTACTCTCTCTCTCTCTCTCTCTTCAAATAAATAAATTTTAAAAGAAGAATGAAAATTTATATGCAAAACTTCAAATATCATTTGATATCTGTAGATCAGAAAGCAGCTTAGCTACTTTTCCTGTTAGGAACGATTTGTAGAAATTTGAAAATGCAGAAGGGTGGTCTATATGTTTGTTTACTCTTACCCTGTTTCTTGTGCAAATAATCTCCATTGTCTCACACTACCTGTCTTCTTTAGATTTGATTTAAGACACAGAAGATTTTTTTCCTCCAACATCTTAGTTTTGGATTTAGGTCCAGTCTACGGGTTTCAGACCATCTCTTGTTCTTAGCCTATTCAGTGTTTCAATGCCTATGTTATAGTCCTCCACATGGAGAGATGAGAACTTAGAATTTACAGCTCAGATGATAATGCTGGGCTTCAATTGTAAAATTGACAACTGAAAAGATTACTTTATTCCTTTCATCACCTCAGCATATGTTCCTTTCTAAAACATAGTATTTATGTATTTACTATTTATGGAATGACTATTATATTCACAAGGCTACGCAAGACATCTTTTGAGATACTGCGTAGAATACCAACAGTTCTTGCCCCAAACTGGTGTGATACTCACCTCGGGAGCTACGTATGATGGCTAAAAGAACAAAACTATTGATAACATCATTAAAATAATTAATAATGTGGAGGGGCTTCCAGGAAGCAGAGTATTCACAGAAAGACACGATGGAGAAGTGACTGAAGAGGACAATGATGGCCCTGATGAGGTAGGTAAGCGGCATAACCATAGAATAGGCAGGGAGACAAGATTCACTGTGAGGCATTCCCACAAGACCAAGATGGTAGAGTAGATTGGGTGGGAAGTAGAAATAAAGCAGAGTTTATAATCACTGAAACACTGGAAGGTGCAGTTGTAGAGGTTAAGATTGTGGAGGATTTTACATGTTAGAATGAAGAATATGGATTTTTCCCTGTGGGAAGTAGGGAATTAATAAAGGTTTTTAAGAAGAGGAATTACATATTAAAATGAAAGGTTTTAGAAATCTGGAAGTGGTTTACAAATGGATGAATTAGAACTCATAGAGGAGGAGAGTGTAGGATAACTTACTTACTTTTTCATACTCCTTAGGTAGTTACTTTGTTCTTATAGATCTTTGAACATTTATTTTATTTTAATTCTTTTATATATACTAATACCCTATTGTTATGCTTAAAAACAACTATCTGCATTTCTGGATACTCTTCTCTGCCCACATTCCATTTAAATAAATATGTAAGTCCATATTATCTTCTACAGTTTAAATTTTAGTAACTTTTGCAATATTGGCAAAGAGTAATTTTATAGGTAGCAAGTATCTCACTATACTATAAATAAAATTTTATTAACAGTGACATTTAAAAATATTCTTACTTCTCTTATATTTTTAAAATGTCCTTATTATGGACATTTAATTATTTGCATTGTAAGGTATCTTAAAGATTTTAAATTAATAATTTTAGAATTTCCTAATATTTTGAGAGAATGTAACTACCCAACATTTGGCAGAAGAATTTGCAGGAAATACTTATTGTAATACTTTTTCGTTACAGTAAATACCAAATATTTATTTTTGGATAAGTGTTAAGCTAAATAAAGCCACCTTTCATGATTCTGGTTTATATCATAATTACTAGCTAAAGAAACTATTTGGAGTATATTGCTAATATATGTTATTTACTCTGTGATTTGTCAATTTACTCCAGTATTGAACATGTGAAAAAGCACTAAAGGTAAAGAATAGGGAGCTGACATCTGGTTCCAAAGTTTATGTTATGTAGTTTTTAGGTGCCTTATTCCAGACATTACCTTCTGGGCTTTAGCTTGTTTATTTTTTCCCCTACAAAATGAGGTGATTGGCCTAAATGGTTTGTAATTATCTGATTTGATTTAAAAAGTGCTTCCAGTGATAGATCACAATTCTGTGGAGTCAAAGATCTACACTTGTAATACTATTATTTTGTCTTGATTTCACGTTTCTGTCGATTTTTCACTAAGCTCCCATTCTTTGTATTGATAGAACAATCTAGACATGAAAAGGAGTAACTTTAGGAATGAGCGTAGCTACATCAGCCTTGCTCCTTGTAATACAATACTCAGCTCCTGAACCCAACTCAATTTTATTCTTTCTCCCTGTGATCGGATGTCTCCTACTAACATTTAAGAGAAAATGTTTCTATGATTTACTTTACATTGAAGAAGGAATTCCTGTCGATGAGTTTGTTCTTTCTCTTCCTTTAAGACAACAGTGAAATCTAGTGATTGATTTTTTCAGAAAAAATAATGCAAGCTACTTATCTCTCTTTCCTGCTTCATGGGGTGCAAGCTCACACATCCATCAAACTGTCAGCCATTTTTCTTTTCTTTGGTTTATTCTTCAGTGTCAATTCTATCCGAGTCACATTTTCATATCCGGACTATCAGAAATAAGAACTTAAGCATTTTCTAGTGAAAGTGGAAAGCTTTTAGCAACCAATCAATCACTTTAGTCTTGTGATTTCTAGAATTGTCTTTCCCTATAAACTCCTAGTTAAATGAATCACATCTTCTTTTAAGGTCTGTTCAATGCAAGCCCCGAGGATTTCATTTGCATATACCAAAAAGGTAAAATGTCTAAAGCAATTTGTTCCCTTCCTTTTTTTTTAAGTTTAAAAAAAATGCAAAATATCTGTGCCATCTCTCAGTTCAGGAGTCACCAGTATGCTACTCTTTATGGCTAAAACGGCCAAGCAAGTAGATATGGGACTTTATTCCAAATAGAATGTCTTTTCTTAGCAAAATAAATGACTCCTTGCTGTGCAAGAGAAAAGAAGAAATACATCGATCCCTATGTCTGTCAGTTTGAAGAGCAAAACCAGAAAGAGGAATTATGCAATGAATTATAGGGAATCTAAAACCTTCCCCAAACAACTCTCAGGGTCAAAACTAAAGAGCTGCGTGTTGCTCTGGATCAAATACACCAGAACAAGAGTTAATTTTCCATTGAGCGTATGAATGCAGTATTGAATAGAATGGAATAGAAATAAAGTGGATGAAGAGTAAATGATGCAATCACAAAATCCTTCAGAAACAGAGGCAGGTAACATGACCAACCGCCACCATCTCTTCTACACCTTCACTTAACGAGATCTCAGAGACACAGAAACAACAAGGAAAAGGACTCCTCATATCACATTTCTCTAATAGAGCTCTTGGCATGTTGCATAATTATTGTCCACCTTTCTTCCTCTGCTTCATGTTTCTTCTTTTGCTTGGCTCTTAGTAAGCATTAAAGAAATATTTGTGAAAGAATAACTTAATAAGTGAGTAATTAAGAAAAATAAACAAATATGCCACCTGGTTGACAAAATTTTATTTTTCTCAACCTTCTATGCACTACAGAGAAGACCTGAATATCTTGCGCATTAAATGAACACGGGAAATTAACTTAGAGGCTGAATGTAAAGGAAACTAGATTATCGCCTGGGGGCATTTACCCACTGAAGGACTTACTGCATAGGTCCGAGGCGTAAATCAGGAAAAAAAAAAAAATGCCCCTCCCCATATGTCTATATCATTTTCAGATGACTTAGAGAGAAGTATCAGGTCTGATCTCCCTGGAATGGCAAGAGCCTGAAGGAATGAAGTCAGCATTTGGGGACTTTGCAATATGTGGAGCTTGGGGACAATTATATATAGCATCATATGGATTGCTAGGTCAGAACCAAGACCAACATTCCATAAAACATTCATGATCTAAATGAGGCAATATTTTAAACAGGAGCCAAATGTGAGGCCACGGAGCTTGGGAACTAAAGGAGAAAGTGCTTGTAAAGACATAGAAGGAAAGCAAATCTAGAGAAATTCCCAAAAAGGATCCCGGAAGAGGTTTTTCATGTGCTGCCTTTGGCATCTGAAATATCCTGGGAGCGGATAAAGGTTCCTTGCTGAGTGGGCATNNCTGAGCTTGACATCATTTTCTAAAAATTTCACATGTGTGTTTAATGTAATGTATTTTCAAGATTAAAAAATGTATATTCTGGAATTAGATATTGCTGATGGTTGCACAACCATATGAATATGCCAAAAACATTGAATCTGCTTTTTTCTTTTTTTTTTCTTTTTTCTTTCTTTCTTTTTTTTTTTTTTTTTTGGCTCTGTCGGCCTTTTTGTGGGGTAATAAGTTAAGCTGGTCTTTTATTCTTCATTGAGATATAATTGACAAATAAAAATTATATATATGTGTGTGTGTTTAAGCTATACAACATCACTTTCTGATATGTGTACGCATTGTGAAATGATTACTACAATTAAGCTGATTAACATATCCATCACTTTACATAGTTACCTTTTGTGTGTGTGTGAGAATAAGATTTACTCAGCAAATTTAAAGTACACAAGACAGTATTATTAGCTATGGTCACCATGCCGTACATGAGATCTCTAGAATTTATTCAGCCTGCATAACTGAAACCTTGTAACCTTTAACCAACATCTCTCCATTTCTCCCACTCCCTAGCCCCTGGTGAATACCATTTTGCTTTCTGCTTCTATCGGTTTGACACATGAATAGGATTATACAATATTTATCTTTCTGTGTCTGGCTTACTCCACCTAACATAATGTCCTCCAGCTTTATCCATGTTGTCTCAAATTGACAAGATTCTCTTCTTTTTAAAGGCGGAGTAATATTCCATCGAATATATATACCACATTTTCTTTATTTGTCCATCAATGAACATGTAGGTTCTTTCTATACCTTGGTTATTGTGAATAATGCTGCAGTGAACATGGGGGTGCAGGTATGTCTTCAGAATAATGATTGCATTTCCTTGTGTGTGTACTCAGGTGTGGGATTACTGGATCAAATGGTAACTCTATTTTTAATTTTAAGTAACCTCCATACTGCTTTCTGTGATGGCTGCATCAATTTATATTACCACCAATGGTATACAAGGGTTCCCTTTACTCCACATCTTTTCCAATACTTGTTCTTTTTGATTGAAGTATTAAAATAGTAAAAATGCAGATTGCCATGTCCCATTCCAGAGCCACTAAATAAAAGTCTCTTTGGAGTGGGGCTTAGGTGTATGGGTTTCTTCCCACAACTTCTGCATGGGACACCCTGAAGTTATAGAATCAATAATTGAAATTATTTATGTTACCATTATACTCTTAGGATTATCCTCTTAATTGAAGCTTTCAAATTTAAACGACACATAAATCAGCACTTTTCAGAATTGAGCAAATAAGCAATAAATTGTCTCAGAGGACTCACAGCTTTGAATTTTAATCTTGTGAATAAACGGATCAGTGAGTTTGACCTACACAGGCCATCCACTGAGGTACATGAAAAATATAATGCTGTCTACTTTCTTTACACTTAATTTAACTTTTCTTTTGGGTTCCCATTCTATCTGAAGTCAGCTTCCAGGAAAACAGTATCATTTCAAGTTTAAACATGTTTAATTCAAGGTGTGTCCTTCAGGCTTTCCTCTGGAAGACCACCTGAGTTCTGGTAACAGGGGACTTAAGTGGTAGGCTAGCACTGGATGAAGTGATTGGTCTTCAGTGAGTAACTGTCCATCTTGACCTCCCCTGAAAAGACAATACCCTGAAGTGTCTCAGACAAAATTACTCTGCACTGTCAATTTCTAAGGCATTCTTGCTTGTAGCTTGTATCTGGCTGTGATCCATGCCAATTTCCACTTCTAAAGTCTCTCCTTGTGGGGACACCTTATTAGTCTTGTATTTAACTTCTCACTAAATTCTGGACACTCCGGGAACACAGGAAGATTCACCTGTTTTTCCACTAGACCATGCTAATGTGGAGAGCTCCTGCGGGGCTTCTCATTATCAGTGTTCCAGACAAAAAAATTGGGTATAGATCTCCACTTTAGGAAATCCGAGAATCAAATAAGAGCTGCTTTTTCTCTCCTCCTTTGGAGCTTAAGCTTCTATGGCGAGGAGCAGCGAGGGCCTAGAGCATTTCCTAGAGTTCTTCACTAGTGTGTAGAATTTTCTTTCCCTCTAAGTTTCTCTTCCTTTCCCCCTAAGCCATGAGATTTCTGTGCTTTTTGAGCAAGGAGGAAAAACTCTGATTTGTTTTACTCTTATGCCTATCGATTAAGAAAGGATCTTAGCTCTTGTAACTCATGACACACTGGCTTCTGTGTAAATGGATATAAATATTGTGTATTTTAACCAGTTTTTACCTTTTGGGCATTCAAAATAAATGTTTATTTTCCAAAAATCTTGTTTTCTTCTAATTTTTTTATTGCTATAGTTATATTGTGTTTTTTTTTTTTATAAAAAGACATATCCACAATGAAATAAAAGCAACTTTATGGGAAAACATATAAATAAAATTAATAATAAAAATAACAAAATAAAACTATAATTTTAAATAGTATCGCCAAACTGAGGTGTTAGACATATGGGAAAGGCCATTTTGGACTTTCCAACTCCAGTCTAGCTACAGCCATAAACATCAGAAAATCCCTTCAGATGGGCTCAGACAACCTATACACAATGATGAAGAATAATAAATTGCTATTGCTTTATGTCATAAGATTGGGGTGACCTGCTATGTAACAACAGATAACTGACAAAGTAGTAAAAGTGTTTAAAAATTTTTATATGAATCGAGCTCTTAGTGGAATCACTTTGGATTAACTAATAATCCTGCAAGCTAAAAACATGTATAGGGAAGAATGAAGTGGTTGTTTAAGGCACAGAAGACTGTTAAAACCAAAGAGCTTGAATATTTAGCAACTTTAAAAAATCAATTAAAATATGGAAAGAAAAGTTAATCAGTATGAGAAAATCAGTATGATTTTCCCGTGTACTTTTAATAGTCATAACCAGATCATCCCATATTGGTCTAAAGTAGTGATCTTCAGAACTTAAAAAAATACGTTTTTTGAACCCAAGTGTGAGGGACAAACTCTAAGGTGACCCACAAAGATCCCTGCCTCTGGTGATCACATCCTCATATAATACACTCTCCCTGAGTGTCGGTGGGATGTGTGACTTGGTTCCTAACCAGTAAGGTATTGCAAAAGTGATAGGATGTCACATCTATCATCAGAGCAGATTGTAGCATCTTTCTTGCTAGAGACTTTTTCTCCCTAGTTGGCTTTGAAGAAGTTCATGTCCACATTGGGCTGTCCATGTGGCAAGAAGATGAAGGTGGCATTTAGAACAACCTCCAGTCAACAACCAACAGAAAGCTGGGGCCTCATTTATCTATGGTTTTTATTTTTTATTGCTATGGCTATATCCTTTTCTTTGAGAAAGCAAATTCTGCCAGCAACCTGAGTAAACTTGGAAATACATTCTTTTCCATTCAAGCCTCAGATAGGAACAGAGCCTGACTGGCATCTTGACTGCGGCCTTATGGAATCCAGAGCAGAGGACCCCAGATAAGCTGTCTCCAAAACCCTGACCCTCAGAAATTGTGAGGTAATAAGATTGTGTTATATTAAGCCACTGAGGTTTTGGTAATTTGTTATACAGTAATAGATAATTAAGACATCAAATATTGGATTTTTTCAGTATGAGTTCTAAATATTTATATATTAATTGTAATTTATAAACTACATGTACATTTATTAATAAGCGTTTACATGAAAACACAAAAAAATTATGAGAGAAAAAATAATTTTAAAATGTTTTTATTTTCATAAACATGAAACACTTTATTTATAATAAAATCTTTATTAGTAATACTTTTTAATGAAAACTTGTGATTAAACATTTTTTAAAATTATAATGTAGAAAAATACAGCCAGTGATGTGTTGCTTCCATTTGTGAATTAGTGAATCTTTTTGAGACACACATACATTTTTAGCTATGAGAGCCATTAAAACCCAGTATCTAAGTAAAAGAAACTTGGAAACTGACTTGCACATCCCTGCATCACAAAATATCAAGCCAATATTAAAAAACTAAGGAAGAATATTTATCCACATTGCTATCACTGAGCATAGTAATCACAAAATGAATGTCAGTGAAAATAAATGCTTTGTATAACAAATAATTAAAATAAAAAAGCATAACAACTTTTATTGAAATCTTCTAAAATATGCATTTGGGGTGCTTGGGTGGCTCAGTTGGTTAAGCATCTGCCTTCAGCTCAGATCATGATCCCAGGGTCCTGGGATTGAGCCCCATGTGGGGCTCCCTGCTCAGCAGGGAGTCTGCTTCTCCCTCTGCCCCTCCCCACGCTTGTGCTCTCTCTCTCAAATAAATAAATAAAATCTTTAAAAAAATAAAATAAAATGTACATTTAAGATTTATAATGTGTAATATTATGCAGATAATGTATAATGTATGCCATTCACCCATAAATAAATATCAAGATTACAGGCTGTAATTTTTCTTAAATTCATAAAGTATGTATTATACCTTTAGAAAAGATAAGAAGGGATACAGTTAGAAAAGGATGTTTTCTTTAGCGTTTTGCACACATGAACACAATCTCTTGAGACCCTTGTCTGCCTTCAGTGTTAAGGCTAGGAATTCGGGACATCCTTCTTTTAACCCATGCTTTTCCATGGAGCTGGAGCTCATTGGCACATCAGGATCCTGGCAGGTTAAATTCTGTGGTTACTCCAGAGATGTGTATTATGAGGCTGTTCTCAGATCTTGAAATTGCTGAGCACTGCCGACTACCAGTGACAGCACTGCACAGACCTGCCCTCAGAACTGAATTCTAGCGTTTATTTGGAAAGTGCTGCTAATGCACCAAATGCTGCCCGTATAACTATATAGCACTGCTTACACACTCAGGCTTTTTCCTTATTTAATGCCACGGGAAGAAAAAAAGCTGGTAAAGAGTGCTGTGTCTCTCTAAATAACATAACATATGATGCAGGGCATCTGTGTTATGGATGATGTATAAAAATCCTAAAATTTCTTGTCCACTCGGGGTGTCTACTTACAATGACTGATTCGGTTATTCATGATAGCTTAGCAAAATGCAGATGACTTTAAAAGAATGTATTTTAGATTATCTAAGCAAAAACTACATTTAAAAAATCAAGAAATAATATGAAAACTCATACACTGAGACTTTTGGATGTAAAAGCAGCATTATCGCTAATGTTCCATTTCTAATGACTTTTTTCCATTTGAGTCACAATGCTTTTTAGTTTCTCCAAGGTTTCCTTGGGGCTGTTCACAACCCTCAAGGACAAGATTCATGTTCAATTAGTGAGCTGCGTACTTTACTGCAGGCTCCTAGTGTCTGGGAACTCCTTTCTACAATTCTAGTTTTGCTTTCATTGATTGCCCTTGATCTCATGCTCACTGATGGTCTGGGAAAGCAATACTGATTTCCATTCTTAATTATGTGGTAGAGTACAGTGAATGCTATACGATACATTCTGACTTCCAGCTCATTCCAATGTCTTGGGAAGGCAACACATTTTTTTAAAGATTTTATTATTATTATTATTTTTTTTTTGAGAGAGAGAGAGAGAGTGCTCACGAGCAGAGGGAGGGGCAGAGGGACAAGTAGATGGGGCTTGATCCCAAGACTTTGAGATCATGACCTGAGCTAAAGTCAGAAACTTAACCGACTGAGCCCCCCAGGTGCCCCAAGAAGGCAACAAATTTGTGCTAAGTATAGTTCTAGATATAACATTAACAGTTCTGATTTTATAAGAACATAGCATCAGTGTAACCAATTCTCAGTCCCTATTGTTCTGTCTCTCAAAATATGTCTATAATCTACTTCCATGGTTAAAAATGGATTGTGTAATATCATGTCCACTCTTTTTCATTCCAAGGATGATAAAAAGCTTTTCCTTTTCTTCATTTTTAGTGTCATAAATTATATCTTTTTTATATGAACAGTCACAACAAACCAGAAAAAAAAAATTCAATTAAATACAGAGAAAAATAAAAATTCTCACAGAACAAATGCCTTTAAAATCCATTTGCTTTTTAAGGACAATAACTCTGGTAGGTTGAAAAGCAATATATCTTTTGCCCATGGCAGGTGTAGAGAAATGATTTATTAATTTGAGTGAAATTTAATAATGCAGCTTCATGAAACACCTGAGTCCATTGTTGACTATATCCAATTATTTCAGGTACCGACAGTATGACATGGTTACTAAAACTGTGGCTTCAGGATCACACTGTGTAGGCGTGGGTTTCAGATATGATGGGAGGCAATTTCCTTAACTTCCTTGTGTCAGTTTCCTCCCCTCTCCAGTGGGTCACAAAGGGCTTTTTTGCAGATTCAATGAGATAATATACAAAATGTAACTGGCATATAGAACCACACAGTAGATGACAGATCTTAGTATTTTTGATGTCGGTGTTGTTAAAGAGCTCTTTTTTATAGCAAGCTGCATTCACCCATGTTTTCCTAACTTTGCTCCTTGTTCAGCCTTCTATAAGAACCTATATAATGGGATTTCTATGGCATTCTAAAGAATGATCTCTCAGCTCTTCATGAATTCAAATCTATCTCCCTGTTGTTCCTGCAGTAGTATTTTTAACAATTAGAGCTTATTTTCTAGGATATGGTATTGTCTTCTGTTAAAGGCTTATGCATCTCTGAGAACTTAACACAATAAGTGATCATAAGTCCTGAATATTCCAATGTTACTTTATCTGATGACTCAACAAATTATAGGCCCCATGTCAAGCTTGGGGTTTTAGTTCTAAAGGGACACCCTTCATTTTACTGGCTGGAGTTCACCAGTGTTTAGTGTTCAGCCCAACCCACAGATTTCTGACCTATTGCCCTCCTGATCTTGGCAGGATTTGAGAAGGGAGGGCTGTATTGTCAATACTATGCTCTTCATTCTTTTTTTCCCTCCGACAGGGCTCTCACATCCGGCTTGGTAAGAATGTGCATGACTCTACTGCCAGTCTTTCCTCTGTTGTTGTTTTCAGAGTAAAATTGGGGGTTGGAGTTTACAATTGTTAGGCCAATTTGGTTTTGCATTTGGGGGTCTCTGAGATTTTAGTGTGTTTCTCCAAACTGCTCTATCATCTTATATTTTGTTCCCTTAAAATCTCCACCTATGGCTGCCCTGTTCTGCCATCTGTATTCCTGCTGCCCCAACATACGGATGCACTGTGGCTCTCTGCACATCTGTGAAAGGTTCCATTCTTTCTAGAATTCCATTCTCTAAATGTTTCCTTTGTCCACTGTTTTCACTAGATGCATAGAGAAGTATGATTTTTATTTTTTCCAGATTCCTCTTATTCTTGTCTTTATTCATCCTAATTGGAAGCAGAAGTGGTTTTCTATCTTTTAGTCTATTTCCTGTTGATGAGAAAGAAATGGTGAATCACAGTTGAAACCTCATTGAAGAATATGGAGGTTCAATCCAATCTTGCATTTCCTTACTTGAGCCAAGTTGCAAAAATGACTTGTAAACCCATTGCTCTTTTCTGAAACATGAGAGAATCATTAGGAACTGAAAATACTCTAAAATTGGTCCCATGTTTTCTGATAGAGGCATGTGAGTCTTCATCAATGCTTTAACGAGGTGGCAGTTAGGTGAATGTTTTCACATTATGAATTAGCATAGCAAATTCTGTGACTCCTTTTTGAATCTTTATAGTACCCTCTTCACCACTTGGTTATTTCACAGAACATATTTTACTGAGACAGCTTCTTGTAACTACATTTTAGTTCACATTTTGGAAGAAAACTCCTATGTGTACTGGTCCTGACTTTTGAGGAAGTTAATGAACATTTGAATTATCTAAAGTCCTCTAATAGAAACATTCTAGAGGTGGTTTGATAACCTTTGGGCACCATGTCTGTTAATTAGCACAGTAAATGTTTACAGTTATTTTCGCTGATGAAATGGAAAGTGCTCAGTCTAAGTGGAAATGGCTAGAATTATGGTACAGCCACTCCCATACTGTCATGAACAGGGAATAAGAATCCAGAGAGTTAAGTAGCCTACACTTTATTGAATAGCCCAGGAAAATTATGGATTACATGTGATTTTTAGGGAGGTTTCTGTCACTTGGTTCCATTGAGAAGGTGACCTAAATTTTGACACTAGAATATTATTGCATCTGCCTGGTTTTGTTCCTTGTTGATGGATTTACAAACAATAATCTTAAGTATTCATACCAAGGAGTGCTTGCACCTAGTGTTTGTTCCTAGTGTTAGGGAAGTGGCAGCGGAGGAGGGGAAGAAGACATACAAAGTGTGGTGGTTGACATGGCAAAAGAATGTGTGGGATCAATGCAATAAAAAGAAGAGTGGCCATATCTAAATGACTTGATAGAGAAGCATAATGAGGGACTTGGTAGAGAAGCTGCTGCTTGAATTAGACTTTGAAGATGATTAAGTATTCATCGCGTGGACAACAGTGCAGGGGTGGCCATGGCAAGAGCACTGTAGAGTGAAGTTTCAGCATGTTATGTTCACAGAACCGGAAGTAATGTGATGTGACTGAGGGGTAGATTGTCTTCACACGAAGTGCCTTGAATAGCTCACTAAGTTGGGCCTTTATTGCCATTGTAGAATTGTGAAAAGATTTTAAGCAAAAGAATAACATGATCAAATTTATTCTTTGGAACGATTATTCTGACCATGGTGGCCATTCCTGTTGGCAAAGAGATCAGCCAGAAGATTGTAGTAAAGACTGGTTAGCTGTTTAAAAGTCCATTTTCTTTCTTTTTTTTTTTTTTCTGAGCGCACAACTAAATTGAATGAGTATTCCTGCCTCTCTTAAAAGTGGGTAAAGCCATATGGCGAGTTCTGGCTAAAGGAAAGTGGGTAGAAGTGATGTGTGTCACTTCAAGGCCTGGCACCCAAGACCCATCAACATGTAATCCTGCATATTCTTTACTCTTAGGAGGTGATACGGGAAGAAGGTAGTGCCATTATTTGATGAAGTGCTACCCAGGAATTTAAAACACCTATTTTGGATTGCTTTTAGAGGGGCTGGAGGGGCAGAGGGAGAGGGAGAGGGAGAATCCCAAGCAAGGCCCATGCCCAGGGCACATCCAATGTGGGGCTCCATCTCACCACCCTGAGATCGTGACCTGAGCCAAAATCAAGAGTTGGATGCTTAACCAACAGAGCCACCCAGGCACCCCACCTATTTTGGATATTTTGTGAGTAAAAAATAAATTTGTTGTTAGCTACTGAGGTTTTGAGGTTAACCTGTTGTAGCAGTTTCTTTCAAATGAAACAGAGATTATCACTATAGTTTGGTAAGGAATGATAAGATCCTGAAATAGTGAAGTGGTTGTAGGGGTAGAAAGAAATGGACTTTTACAGTAGAAATGCAGGTAGATGTAGCAAGTGATATGACTGATTAAGGGTGAAATAAATGGAGGAACAGAAAATTTCAGCTTCTCAGCTTGGGAAACTGGGAAGATGATAATAGTAAAAGTGGTAATGGTAATGTAGGACTCATAGGATAAGATATTTTGCAAAGATAATTAGTATAGATTTAAACCTACTGCTTTTAGGTCTAATCGTCCAGAAGATTGGTTTGTGTATGATTTTCTTTCTTAAAGATTTTATTTTTAAGTAATCTCTACACCCAATGTGGGTCTCTAACTTACAACCCCAAGATCAAGAGTTCCATGTGCTACTGACTGAGCCAGCCAGGGGCCCCCGTTTATAATTTTTTATTCATTTTTTATCCTTTGCCATGCCTTAATTGGGGTATAGTATACTTCCCTGCCCCATTAACTTGGGACTTGGCCATATGATTGTCTTGGACCAAGGTGATGAGAGTAAGAGCTTCAGTTTGTCAGTTCCAAGCAGAAGCCTTAAGAGACATTTCATATTTTCACCTCCTAGGACTGTCCCTGCTCTCCTGCTCTTCTACCACGAAGACATCATAACCTAGGATTTATTTCTTCAGCCATCCCTTCATGGTTCGTGCCTCAACACGATCTGGAGCAGAGCCACCATAGCTGACTCACAGATCCCATAAACAAGAAGTAAATGTTTGTGCTTGTTAAGCCGCATGAATTATGCAGTGTTATCACAGAAAAAAACGGGCCAATTCGGATGAGATACTTGAAATATGTAATAGGCAGTTAGGAATAGTATTTTGGAGAAGAACAAACTGCACATTTAGATACTGGAATTGTGGTGAAGTCATTAAGATGGATAAGGTCACCCAGTAAACCATAGAAGAGAAGAAGTCTAAGGATGGAAGGAACCTTAAGAGTACCAGCAGTTGAAGTGTGGGAAGAGGATATACAGTGGAAAATGAACATGAATAGTCAGAAGTCTATGAAAAGAACCAAGAAAAGGTAATGTAATAAAAATGAAGGGGGGCAGGCACCTGGCTGGCTTAATCAGTTAAGTGTCTGACTCTGGATTTCTGCTCTGGTCATGATCTCAGTGTCCTGGAATCAAGCCCCGCATCGGACTCTGCACTCAGCACGGAGTCTGCTTGGTGTTCTCTCTCTCCCTCTGCCTCTGTCCCTGCCCCTGCGCTCTCTCTCTCTAAGTAAATAAGTAAAATAAATCTTAAAAAAATAAATAAAAATGAGATGGCAGTACTTCAAGGAGGTTGTTATGAGCAATATCACACATTACAAAATGCTCAGGTTAAGCAATGTTGAATATAATCCTTTGAGTACAGCAATTAGAAGACATTGCTAAGAGTCATCTTTTATTGTAAGATTTCCACGGACTTAATGTAGTCTGTACACTTCATTAATGTTGATTCAGTTAATGCTTGTTGAGTGAATGCCTTTGTTCAACTGCACTTATACACAGGTTGGGGTAGCAAACAAAAACAATTCTGCCATTTATTCAGCATTTTATACAGTTAAGCTTCTATATTATGTGAATCTAAAATACTGTTGTTGCCTTAAAAATCACTGTTTTATTTTTAATTGTATAAAACAATGATTTATTAAAATAATGTAGTAGAAATTGAACTTAGTAATTTTTTCAAGGAAAATTCAATGCTTACAGGAGAAAATACATCTTTTTTTTGGCTCTTGCTTCAATTTGAAAATGGCTCTACATTGGTAGATTTCAGCCACCTAGGTAAATAATTAAGAAGACATTTAAAAACACCAACAAATCTGATAGAGTTAAAATGATATATGTGCTCTTTTTAATTTGTTCAATTTAAAAACAATGACACATAAGCTCGTTCAGAGCACTAAGGAAGAGCTGGGATACTGTCTGTGTAATGTACTTGATTAATTGCCTCTTCAGAGTTAGAGATTCACAAGCTTTTATGACCCATGTCATAGAAGAAATGTATTTCATTAGGAAACTTTTAGAATGATAGCTAGTTTCCTTAAGGAACTCCCTGGATAATAAAATATTAAACATTTTGCTTAACAATTTGCTACCCAAAAACTTCTGCAATGTGGAATTTTTGCCATGTAGAATAGCTTTGAGGATGCATAGTGGAAAAGATTGTCGGTATTTAATTTACTGAACTGGAAAACACAAGAATAGCTTTTATGTTCCTGAAAGATATTATCAACAATATCTCTACAAATATTTTAAGTTATATTGCTACTCTGGTATTCCAAAATATACTAAATATCTTAAAATATAGGTGACAGCAGTGTTGTCTCTTATGGACTCAGTAATATAATAATTATGAAATGAACAGGGTTTTTGGCAAACATAAGAGCAGCAAAAGCTCCCCAGGCATATTCCCGAGGCATGAAGGAAGTTATTTTGGTAGGCTGAAGGTTTCAGCCTAAATTATGAGAACCATTTCCCGTTCAGGGAAATCAGAGCTAGTGTAGCTGACTCTAACTCCTTCAACTCAGGAAAGATGAGATAGTTCTGAACTGGCCTGGAGAGAAGACCATAGACTACCGAGTTTCCCTATTGAAATAATTGCTTTGTGGATATCTTTCAATGGACATCATCAATTGAGTCCTTCATTTGGACTAATGTCTTCCTTTCCCTTTGTACAATACTGACTGATCCCCATACATATCGAATGTTTGCCTCTAAGATGCAACTTCTGAGCATACCTGTGCACTTCTGCCAGCCTTACCACAAATCAACTGGGTTAGCAATTAAACCTGCTAATGGCAGTTAAATTGCTGTTGTTAACTATGTAACTTAGATATTACACAATAGAGTACAATATGAATTGGAAAAAGTTGTGGTAACATTAACCATTAAGTTTAATACTTGGAAAACGTAATGAATGCATTCAAATTAGGTGTATGCCAGACAGCTGTAAGGTAATAGAAGGAAGATCATGAAAAATCCAAAATCCAGAGAGATTCTGCATTCAGTTTGCCTCTAATGGTCTTAATGTTCTTGCTTGACTTTTAGGAAACACAAGCTAGAAATCTTTGGTAATACATTACAGTTATGGTTTCTGCAAGAAAGACCGTTTGAGCGTCTGATCACAGATGTTTACCCCCCTCAAAAGTCTTTGGCCTGCCTATCTAAAGACTGCTGATAAAGATGAATATATAGATGTTAAGTGAAAACAATTGGATATGTGTATCTCTCTTTTAAGTAACTTTTGATTAACCAATCCTCTCACCCATTTCATGTTTCTATCTCATTGGGAAAGGAGGCTTTTATGATATTGCCCATATCTGCCGAAGCCTTGCCAGCCTGACGAAGTTCTTACCTTAGACTTGACTTAGTCATCGTTTGTCCCTTTGCGACTCGATGCTTCATCTGCACCCGTTTCCCTAGTGATAACTGGTGCTAACATTACCATGCCCAGGTGTGTCCCCACATCAGGGCAGCTAAAACAGACCTAAGCCCTGGTGAGGTTGTGTCTCTGAAGATAAAAGCAGATGGAGGACCATGTAAAACTATGACTTGGCATAAAGCAGTGCTTAATAAATGTTGCTTAAGATAAATGTCTTTGCACAGCCCAGTGGGCAGTGATTCCACTCATAATTTATTTTCCTTTGGAAATATGACTGTTTCTGTAACTTTTTTTCTAAGTCTTAAATTGTTGTATGAATGAGGTTTTTTTCTTTTTTCTTTTTTTGCATCCTGTTATAAGTTAAACAAAGGTTGGCAAAGTTCAAGCATTATCTCTACATAAGAATTGCCATGATGCTATATATATCATTTATAAGTAAGTCTTGTATTGATCTTATGATCCTAATCATAAATCCAGTGAATTGGATGGGTATTCTACTTAAGAAGAGCACTAGACAAAACTAAAAGAACAGATTCAAGTCACAAATATATCACTCTCCAACAGCTTGACTTTAGGGAATTCATTTAATCTAAAATTGTCAGTGACCTCATATGATAGATAATGCATTTCATAAGTTTCAACATACTAGCGTGGCATAGAGTTAATGTGGGTATTACATAGTTGCTTTGGGTAGGATAACTGTTTTGATTTTTTTTTTAAAAAAGACTTTATTGTATCTTCCTGAATCTAATGTTTAAATTACTTCATAGTACCCTTCTATAGAATAAATGCTTATCTTTACTTTTTAATTATAGTTTAACTTGGTTGAGAATGGCATTCTTGTTCAACTATAGACTAGCAGAGGGGCAATTGTTCTTTTTCAACTGTATAGTCCCAAATAAGAGTGCTTCTTCCCTGGAACTATTTTTTAATAATTCAGAATTTCATTGTGAACTAGAATACTGGATAGAGAATCATGGGACTTGGTTTCTATTCCTGACATTGTAACTAATTTAGTATTCTTTTAGGACAAGGAGTTTAGCCTCTTTTTTAGTGCAGTTTTACCAGCTGTAAATTGATATAAAAAAATCTCATGTGCTGTAATTATATGCAAAAAGATCTGTCAGGTATAGCTAGGAACTATATTAATTATTAATTTCCATTTCCCTTCAGAGAAAACACATAGAATAAATCTTTTAATTCTTTTTAAGGATATTTTAAAATGACAAAATGTAAAAAGGCATTATTATTTTTCTCCTTTTTTAATAGAACAATGTTTGCAAAGACCAAACTCCTTGAGGGATAGTGTGAGAATCACATGCTTGTCCACATACTGTTCCAGCAAATCTTGGCTGATGGTGTACAGTTTTTGCTAAAATTGGCCATAGTTAGAATTAAGGATGAAGGTTGTCTAAGTCAATTTCCAACCTGAGGTTCCCTCAAAGTTTAAAAAATGTAACATGCCTTCACCATTCTTGCTTCTGATGCCTTGCTTAGCTCCAGCATTAAAGTTACCCTAAGCATGAGACTCTCCTGTGGTATGAAAACAAAGTTAGACCTCTCTGGAGACCAAGGTCTAATAAATCAGATGTGCTCGTACTTTCCAGCAGTATTGCTCACATTTTGACTCTTGCAATTGCTAATTCACTTTCTAAAAGGAGACAGTATTTACAGTCCCTACAACTAAAATTGCTAACGTAAGCCTAGATAATTCATCTAACGTGTCTGTCATTTCCTATTTCTAACCGCTCAGAAAATACTGCTCCTGTCAAACCACAGGCTGCTGGGAGTAACCCCGTGAGAGTTCCAGAAGTGTCTTTGCAGAGCAGAGCAGAGCAGAGCTGAGCAGAGCAGAGCAGAGTGCTTTCCTTTCTTTCCCCAGCCGTTTGTAGTTAGCAGACTCTGGGAAACTGAAGTAGCCAAGTTTTACGTCAGAGATGAAAAGATTCTCAAATTAGTTCTGGGTCTCCAGAGGGCACCTCAAGGACTTAATGTTATTACTATATGTTTATTATTAGGCAGTCATCTCAAGCTCACTACTTATATTTTAAAAACCAATAAGAAGGAATTATTTTCTTCTGAGAAGTTAAAATGCTAACATTAACCCCCCTGTCTACAAAAAAGAGAAGGGAAGGAGGGAAAAAGGAAATTACTAGGAGAGAAGAATGGAGGACAAACAGTTTGCTGACTAAAATAAAATACAATTTAAGAGTTCTGGAGAAATAAAGAGGATTTATTCCTCTTCAGCTTTCCTCGGACTGCACTGCCTACTCGAAATGTCCATCCTTCCTTGTATGGTTTGAGAGTACTGACAATGACTTACTCTCTGACGGAATCCCTGATGTTTCAATTCAGTAGATATCAAAATACATAAAGATCCCCTCCCTATCAATAGCAGGAATTGTGTTCTACGGAATTTCTGGTGAACTCAGAAAAGACATCAGGAACATTTTTCCCCCAAGTTGTTAAAAAAAATTGTAAATTTTTCTTTCCTCCAGTGACTACAGGTATTTTGATTCAAATGTCATCTACATGGACTTTCGAATACAGGTATATTTTCCCCTGCAAGTAGGCTAGAATGGGCCAATAGAAGCCATGCTATTTACCTACTTATGTAACTTGAGAGAAACAATGGTAATAGACTATTCCAGAAAAGCTTGGCTAGAATACTATAGTATTTTTGACAATCAGATTAACTTTAAGTCTGTTATAAGATGCCTGGAAATCTCATGATATTGTCTCTTCTCTAGTAAATCTAGGACATTAATTCATATTTAACACACACACACACACACACACACTACACACACACATTTCCAAAATGTGATTCATTTCATCTAATAAATAGTGGCAAATGATCAAAACAATTAGGATGAAACAGAAGACTTGATGCTTCAGATCTATAAGCAATTAGGAAAATCAGGAAAGGGGGACTTGGGAAAAAAATGGGAGAGGTAAAAAATAAAATTCGTTTAGGTAAATGTGGAGAATGTCTGTGCATTCCAAATCTTAGAAATATGTGACAAATATGTGATGAGTTCTAATTCTCCCAAAGACCTAGTCAGAACTCCATTATTAGAAAAAATTCAGAAGAGAGCATGAGGAAAGTTTTGATTGCTTCTGTAAATCTAGCTTATTTACAACCATTTCAAACTGAAAGTAAAAAGTATGAGTAACAGAGTCAAATTTTCCTGTCTGGCACCTAAGTTATTATTTAGTTGTAAATTAATTTATTTTTAGTGTAACTCTTTTTGGTTACATAGAATTCTAGCAGTAAATTCTTCATTGGGCAGCAGATGCTAGTAGTTAATAATGGTCTAATGTCATTTAATGGAGTTTTGTCTCACTTTGCTGCCATCCTCACTAGACAGTTTAGGTAAGTCCTGACTCCGCATCTCGCAAAGGACTCTCCTATAGTTTTTTCTTAGAGCAAAAAAAATGAGACCTTGATATAGAAAATGTGTGTATGTGTAGCAGAGGGATTGTGTCCTTGTGTTATTAATCCTCCCGGTGTGTCATTTCCCATACTTGAGTACTGGGAGTAATAGTACAACCTACCTTATATGACAGCTTGGAGACTTAAGATAAAAATTCTAACCTGCCTCAGCTATAATGAGTATACAATGAATTTAGGTAGTTCAGTTAATGTTACAATTAGAAGTGTTCATTAATATTCAAATATTTGACTGCCTACTTTGTAGTAGACACTGGTAGTATTGTAAAACTTTATGTATTCTCAGTAGCTCAGTCTCATAGATTATAATTGGTATGTAATGTGTGATTCGCATGCCAAATAATTCTGCACACTAGAACGTCAAATGCAGGCAAATCTTTCTGGGAAATTCATGAAGAACTATAGAAATAAAGCTAATGATATTTATCTTAGCTAGAAGTAAGAGAGTTCTCAGCTTGAGTAAAGATTTCTCTTAAAAAAACACCATTATGGACAAAGAAAATGTCACACACACACACACACACACACTCACACACACACACACCACTGGAATGTTATTCAGCCTTAAAAGAAGGAAATCCTGCCATTTATGACAACATGGATGATTTTGGAAGGCATTATGCTAAGTGAAATAAGCCAGATAGAGAAAGAGAAATATTGCATGGTATTGCTTACATGTGGAATCAAAAAAAAAAAAAAAAAGAAAGAAAAGAAAAGAAAAAGAAAAAAGAAAGAAAGAAAGAAAGAGAAAGAAAAATTTAAAAGTCAAACTCAAAGAAGCAGAGTAGAAAAGTGGTTGCCAAGAGATGTGGGATAGGGGAAATAGAAAAAGTTGGTGAAAGGGTACAAATTTTCAGTTGTAAGATGAATAAGCCCTGAGAATCTAGTGTATAACATGGTTACTATAGTTGATAACGCTGTACTGTATAATTGAAGTTTGCTGAGAGTAGAACTAAAATGTTCTCACCAAAACACAAAACAAAACAAAAACAACAGTAAATATGTGAGGAGATGAGTATGTTAATTAACCAGATGGTCAGGAGGAATCCTTTCACAGTGCGTACATATATTAAATTATGTTGTACACTTTAAATATTTTACAATTTTATTTATCAGTTTATATCTCTACAACTGAAAAAAGAAAAAACATAGTGTACAAGATAAGTACTTTTTCTGTAGTTGCTTCTTGTGTCCTCTGTTAAAAAAAGAGCTGTAGGGAAGCCTGGGCGGCTCAGTCTGTTAAGCGTCTGCCTTCAGCTCTGGTCATGATCCCAGGGTCCTGGGATCAAGTCTTGCATTGTGCTCCTTGCTCAGCAGGGCGTCTGCTTCTCCCTCTGCCTGCTGCTCCCCCTGCTTGTGCTCACTCTCTCTCTCTCTCTCTGGCAAATAAATAAATAAAATCTTTTTTTTTGTTTGTTTTTTTAAGAGATGTATACGATTTTGTCAGTAAAATAATTGTGTTGGTTAAACAGTTATCTTCTATATCCTTTTGATAAAAGCACAAGACCTTGGATTTTAGTCCAAAAATAAAATTAAAACATCAAACAATTGCCTTCATTT
Organism: Ursus maritimus; assembly: GCF_017311325.1. NCBI lineage: Eukaryota > Metazoa > Chordata > Mammalia > Carnivora > Ursidae > Ursus > Ursus maritimus. Next base: position 50,155,819 of record NW_024423453.1, on the reverse strand, counting down.
ACATGAGATCTCCTATTTCTTTTTGGTTGCAAACAAGCATTCCTAATTTTTTGTTAGCATCTAACAAACAGAAGGACAAATGAAAAAAAAATTCCAGTTCTGCGAGATCCTGTGCCTATTTTCTTTTTCATAGAGTTGGAGCCATAGTTCCTATCTTGTTTAAAGCAAGTTTCAGATAAAAAGGCCTCTGAAATGGAAGAGCCCCAGGCAGGAAGTCGATGTCACGGTGAACACCTGGCTTATTACAGCGGATGCATCAAACAGTCTCATAACTACAGTCAAAGTAAATGAGAACACTTTTCTTTCTGTCTTTCCTTCATTCTTTCCTGCTCTCCCATGGCTCCCTTTCGGTTCTCTCTTATTTTTAATTCTTTTCCATTTTTTTTTTCTTTCTTAATTCCTTCTTTCTTCTCTCCCTACCTTTCTTCAGGTAATGACTATTATGGCTCAACGACTGGCATACCACTTTCCATCACATGTATGCTTTGGAACTGGAATTTGGGAACACAGTCTATTTCCCTTTTATTCCCAATTAAAAATGTCCTGGTCTCTCATAAAGAGGTGGTTTTTCAAAGAAGCCTGGCCATGGACTGATTTGATTTTGTTTTTCAATGTTTGTATTTTATTTCGGACTGCTGCACTTATTAGCACTGTTCAGATGTATACCATCCCTCCACACTGAGTTTGTTTTCAAGCTTAATTAAAAAACGCTGGAGTATATTCACAGAAGATTTTGAAAAAATACCTGGTTTTGCTCCATGGGACTGTATCACGTTGGACCCACCTCTGACAGTGGGGAAGTACTGAACAATTCTAGTATTGGTTTGAGATTTTACTATTTTCTTATATACTAGAGATGTTAATTACTGAAATAAATTATACAACTCAGAATGATTATGTAGAGATTGGGGTAAAACTTAATATGGCCAAGGGTGCTTGGGTAGTGCAGTCGGTTAAGCGTCCAACTGTTGGTTTCCGCTCAGGTCATGATATCAGGGTCCTGAGACCGAGCCCCGCAAGGGCCTCTCTGCTTATCACAGAGTCTGCTTGTCCCTCTTCCTCCCCATCTGCCCCTCCACACCGGCCCCAGCCCTTCATGGCACATGTGTCAGTGCGTGCTCTCTCTCTAAAATAAACAAATAAATCTTAAAACAACAACAACGACAACAACAACATATGTGACCATAACTATAATCCTTGGAACTGAAGGGTGAGGTGAACTGAGACTATCTCAGGTTGTATGGCAGTTTCTTATACATCAGACTGAATAATCTTCTCTGGTATGAAAATATAATAAATTTTTACTAGATTGTAAGGCAGTATATTTGCAAATTAAATGACCCTGACCACAAGATGGCCACATACATTGGCCAAATTACTGACAAATTGAATCTGTAAGTGTTAGTAAAAGAGCCAAACATTCAAGGTATTTTCAGTGGGAAGGAATTTAATGTAAGGAATTGGAGATCTAGAGAGCCTTTGGAAAGAATGGGGGAGTGGAGGTCTGGGAAAACTACCACCAATGCTCAAGAATTCATGAAACTGCATAATTCACAGGAAACTACTGCCTCTGATCTCACCTGCCTGAGGCACTGAAGGGAGCTTAATGCTTTCATATTAGGTGTAGTTTTCCTAAGCTGAATGCAAGAAAAAATCACAGGAAAATTGAGCTAAGTTGTTGTCACATTTATTCCCTTGAGTTCAAGTTATAGCTGAACATCACAGAAAAGACTGATTACAATTTGCTTTATTCTAATGATGTCTTCAATAGTTGAAGAGATTGGGCTTAAATGCCATCAGTATAAACATGACAACTATAAAATGCCCAAGTCTAAGATACCTCTAATGGCAGTTTCTAGGGCCGATTTAGAAAATCAAGCTTCATCAAGAGACTGCAAGAAGGTTGTGCTGTAGGCTTCAGTAGCCCTCAGAGAAAGCAGTCCCATTAAGCCAGAAGCAAAGCAGTCTCTAGAATGGGGCTACATGTTTGGAGTTGAAGTGATTCGAATGAAGGTCCCTATTTAGCTGTTGCTAGACGAACTATGCTAGCACAAAAACAGAGGAAAGGTAAAACTTCCAAATGCTACTAAAAAATCGGAGACTCTTATGTCCATAATTCTCCCCGGCCCCTTTCAGTTAAGTAGTTAATGAGTTTACTTATTCAACAAATATTTACAGTGTCTACTATTTGCCAGCATGTGGTAGGTCATGGGTAGAGCAGTGAGGAAGATAGAATAAAATCTTCTCAGTTGAGCTTCTAGAAAATCATTTTTAAAAAATCAGTTTGACATCTGCCCCTTCTCTTGTCTCTCTGATCTGCCGACATCTGGATGAGGTGAGGAAAGCTGAAGAAAACCGTAGCCACAGATTTAAAGGACATGACACGTTTTCATTCTTAGAAACATAAAGCGTCTTATTGAGGCAATTAGAAGTCACAGTTATAAACAGGAAATTCTGCCCAAATAGAAGAGACATTTCTAAATATCGTTCCCATCTCTCTTTGTTTTTCATTTTTATGGCATTTACTTCATTTTATGGCCTTTTATGACTTTTTTATGGCACTAAAACTACAGAAGCTTTTTCAGCACATTACAATATCCGAAAACAGCCCTCATAGATTATTGAATTTTCAGAGTTGGTTGTAACTTAGAATATATTCAGTTTAACCCTCAAATCATCTCTTTTCAATAGAAATAAAAGCTATTACTACTATGAGTCATTTAGTCTCGGATGTCATAACACTGTAAAAATCCATAGTCAGGAAAGGTGTGGGTGGCCTCTACTGTCTGGTTTGTTCATGGGCACTATACTTACATTACTTGAGAAATTGTTTTTCTCAGACACTATTTCTCTTCTTGTTTTTTCTTCTTCTTTTTTATCTTAGCTTTATAAGTGGCCAGGGGCTCTAATATTCTGAATCATTCAAACAGTATTAATGGGACATTTTATGTTTAGAAGATGCAGTAGCACCAGGGAGACTGTGGAATCTTCCTTCCAGGAGAGGTAGTCACACTATTTGGTAGAGTCGCTATGCCGAATGAGTCAGACCTTAGAAAACCAGAGACCGGCCCAAGGGACCTGAATTTTGGGAAATGTAACTATTCTATTGCACTCATTTCGGATTCAGCTGCTTTTGATTTTGGGTGCTTAGAACAAAGTGAAGATTTGGACATGAGTAGCATTTTACAAAGAATTCCAATATTGTTCGAACTGACTTGTATATCAAAGTGAGTTGGTTCATTTACGAGCCATGTAGCAGGATGGGGGCCTGTGGTCGTCCAAGTGTCACGGTCCAGAGTTGTGCACACACAGAGTGTGCAGAGGCACAAGGAGAAGGCTTCTTCCCAGGTGTCAACACTCATAGTCTCAATACACACGTGCAACACCCCCCCACACGCACACATGCACACACGCATGCACGCACGCACACACACCCTTCTGTGCTCAAGGTGGTAGGGAAGCATCAGAGTTTCCCACTCTCCAGGGCCATGGAGTTTGCCCAGTGTAGACTAATGAATCCCAGTGATCTTCCCTTTATAAGATATCAGAAAAAGCATGTCTCAATAAAGACTGAATACAAATTTCTTACCAATTTAGTAGTAAAGGGGACCAGAACTCATTAAAATTGATTTGGAAACATTTTTTTTTTAATGTGATGTGTCCCGCTTCTGAGCGTGGTGGTGGTTGTCAATTCACAGCTAATATGTATTAATTATAATGAAATTGTAGAATTGATGACAGAAATATCAAGATAGGTAACACTTTGGCAGGATTAAAGATGCCTTTTCCTGTTATTTTACATGATGCAGGAGAGGATTAAACAGATTTTTTTCTATTTTTCCTTTAAATTTAATCTTGAAATCATGGTTACAGAAACAAAGATTTATTTAAAAAGATCAGAAATGACCAGTTTTCTTCTGTTTATTTTAATATCCAGTTACTGACATTTCACTTAAAAATAGACTTCTATAAAATAACTAATAAATGATTAAGTAGAAATTATGTTTTCTAAATTCTTTTAAAATACTAATGATATTTACTCTTAAATAACTCTTAAATTAATAATGCTATATGATTTTTAAAAAGAGAAGAGATATAAAATTGAAAAGGAGTAAGAATAAGAGTGAAGGGAAGCAAGAAATAGTAAAAATGAAACATAAAAAGATGGAAAGGTAGAAATATATTATGATACATTTAGGCAATTGTTTTCAGTTCTTCAAATCGGAGTTTGAACTTTCTTCCTACATTTACCCAAGTGAAATTAAGTAGGAAATATTTAGTGACCTGTTTCACCTAGGACATATTTGGTGTTCTCAACCCACTGTCTTTGCCTCTCCTCTCTAGCATGCGTATGTGTGTATACACATGTGTGCATACATATGTGTGTGCATGTGTGTTCGTGTGTTTGTTTTAGAGAATGCTTCAATATCAATATCCATTTTTATGTCCGTGTTAAGCTCTGCCCATTCCCCAGGTTATTCCTCTTGCCTAACTCTACTAATAAAGACAACTGAGTATCACCTGTAGGCTTAGTTGCCTCCCAGTATCTAAGAGCAGTTCTGAAGTTAGACAAGAGGAGGCTCTCTTATTCAACCTTCTGAGACTCATAGTCAAATTACTCTGGTCTCTAGTTACATGATGATTGTCAGGTGATTGCAATAGTGAGTTTATTTCATTTTCTACCTCTTGTGCCCAGCTCTGGCTTTCTCCCCTAATTGCCTGTTGCTTAGTCTTGGTTTAGTAGCCCGCCAAATACATTTGGAGATACCCTTCACAGACCCATGAAGCCAGCGTGGGCAGCGTTATTGATTTAAACCACCTCTACCTGCTTCTCTTCCAGTCCTTCACTTCTCAAAATGGCAACCTTACCCATCCAGTGGTTTAAACAAAAGACTTTTGTGTCATTCTTTAAATCTTTCTTTTTCCTCATACTTAGGAGGCCCATAATCTAGGGACAGTCCCCTTACATTTGTGTCCTCAGCATAAATAATAAGAGTCTTCATTTTCAAGGTGTTCCGACTTGGGTAAAAAATTATATGTTCGCTCAATTTCAATTGAATGGAATATTTCATACGACCCATCAAAGTCCTATTGGCACTAGCTTCAAAGTGTATCCAGTACCCATTCACATCTCCCCATTTCCAACACACCATCATAGTCCACATATTATTCTCTCTTACTTATATCATGGAAACAACCTTCAATCTGGTCTTCTTGCTTTTATAATTATTCCCTTATAGTCTATTCTCCACCCAGGAGCAACCTTACATCACTCCCTTGCTACAACATTCCAGTAGCTTCCTATCTGAGAATAAATCTTACCATCTTGTCCTGCCCTAAAAGAAAAGTCCAGAAGTGATCTTGCCTGTTCGTCTTCTATTACGTGCTAACCTTCTTCTTACCTGTTTTTTTCCCCCAGCTGCAGTAGACTTCTTGATGTCTTGCAAACACATTGAACTCAACTCCCATCTTTGCAGTTTTAATCCTTTCTGCCTAGAACTCTCTCCCCTGGCTCTTTGCTGGAATACAGCCCTGCCTTCATTCAGGTGTTTCTCCACTCAACGATCAACTCATCTTAGAGACTTCCCTGGCCACTATTTTTTAAGTAGGTGTCCTGATTCAGTTCAGCAAACAGAAATAACTGTAGGTATTTCAGGCTGAAAGGAATTTAATCTGAAAATTAGAAGCTTACAAAATCATTAAAAGGAAAGAAAATCAAGGCTCATCACTGGACCCCTGGCTTTAGGTCATGCCACTACAGAGTTCAGGATATGGCTGATGCCAACGTTGCTTCTATGGCAGCTGCCATGACCACCTCACACTCAAGCAGATATTAGGTAGTGGACGCTGATGCCCAGCAGGGCACATGTTCACATCTGCTGAAGTCTGCATCAGTTGCCACCAGTGCAGGAAAATGGCCTCTACCTCCCTGAATCTTCCATATCTTATGCAAGGGTGTCCTAACTGCCCTTAGTGAGCTGGCTAAAAGGGATTCTGGGAGATGCATTCTTTATTCTTCAAACCTAGTATAACTAGAGGACATAGAAGGGCAGGACTGGAGGCAGAGTACCAAGAGACTCTATTTAGCACATGCTCTCCTGAGCCCTGTCATACTCGCTTCCTGCCTTGCTTTATTTTTCTCCAGAGCACTTATCACTACCTAAAATATTTATTTGTTTGCATGTTAGTCTCTGTCTTTTCTAATAGAATCTTAAGTCCAGGACGGAGATGAGAAAGTTGTTTGTTGGCTCAGACAACAGCACTTGAAAAATATGTGCTGTGGGTAAATGAATAAAGAAATCAAACAATACATATCTGCTTTGGATGGATAGTCATATTCAAAATGTTGTGAAAATAAATAGCATATTCTACATTGTATAGGAACTGTTATCAGAGGATGATTCCATTGGATGGGAAAAGGGGAAGCCATTAAAAGTTAAATTAGTAAATTGAGGAGAAACTCAATTTTAGGTCAGCAAGATTTTGTGGGGAAAACAATCAATTAATCATACTTCTGTAACTATAACTGGAAATTATGTTTACGTCTTTTAGAGAAGAAAAAGGAACAGCTATCTGACACTTGGAAGTATGAGTAACTTTCCATTACTTTTTCTACCTCTCTACTCTCCAAGAGGGGTTGATCTGGCTGATGCAACTGTGAAAATCCTGCATATGCTGGCCTAGCCTTTCTCTCACTCTCAGGATCTGACCACTGTCAGGCCAAATGTTAGAAGCCAGCTGGGCCAAGCTCTGCCCCGGCAGGGAGGAGCCTGCCACTGTCTAACTGTTGTGACTATGCCTGAGGAGTTAATTCATGTGCAAAGAAACAGAAATTTATTTTGACTTCAGGGATGAAACTATGTTCTTCAATAACGAAGCAGGTTTTTTACACTTAGTTGTCATCGTGTTTATTATAGCAGTTTCCAAACTTATATACACATAGGAATCACCTAAGAACTTTCAAATAGGCAGACGCTTGGGTCACCTCCAAAGATGCTGATGTAGTTGTTTCACGGTGCGGGCTCAAGAATTGGAATGTTTAAGAGCTCCCAGGTGATTCTTATCATCAGTCAAGCTTGCATGCCATTGCTTTATGGAAAGGAGAGTTAATTGGTATCGTTAAAACCCAACAGAATAGATTGAAGTCGATATGAGCTTATTGCCTATCTTATCTTATGGGTTGAATTGTGTCCCCCACGAAGATATGTTGAAGTCCCAACTCCTGGTACCCATGAAGGTGGCCTTATTTGGAACTAGAGTCTTTGCACATGTGGCCAAGTTAGGGTAAGACCATTAGGGTGGGTAATCCAGCATGACTGGTGTCTGTAAGAGAAGAGGCACAGAAAGGAGATTGCCACGTGAAGACAGAAGCAGATACAGGAGTTACACTGTCGCAAGCCAAGGAATGCCTGGGGCTCTGGAAAGCTGAAAGAGGCAGGGAAGGAGCCTCCCTTAGTCCCTTTGGAGGGAGGTTTCTGGGTGGACTTCTAGCCTTCAGAACTGTGAGAAAATAGATTTCTGTTGCTTTAAGCTACCCAGTTTGCAGTATTTTGCTATGGCAGCCCTAAGAAACTAATACATGTTATTTGAAAATGCTTTTTCAAAACACTTTTGAAGACTAGCATATACTTAGAGATCTCATAATTCCAAGTACAGCCTTGAAGCAAGCTGTTGGATGTTGCTAAGCTCTTCATTAACCAGAACCCTCTTGTCACCTAGAGTCTACTATCGCTATTCCTCTAAGACTGTACTTGCAGAATCCCCCGGGCTCTCACTTAAAGAAGTTAATCATACTGCATCCCTCGAAAGAAAAATGGAGACTTAAAAAAGGACTCAATTAATAATCAATACTCATATATATACAAATTGCCTTTTCCCAAGTCCATCAAAACTATTAAATTCCTAATAATAGTGACCCCTATAAATCTAGGTAGTTATTTTGTATTGATATATATAATCAGATGTCACTTCTGTAAAATAAATCCAGCCCTCCTAGAATTTATGCCATCTAGGCACATGTTATGTATATGCCCTCTTCCTACCTACCAGGTGATTGGACCAAAGCATCCATATGATCTAGTGATAACTTGCTTATATTAGCCTATGAAATATGTTGTATGATGAGACATAGCAAGATAACCTGAATGTATCAATTTACCCTCAGATAATTTGAACTAAACAAACAGGGACAAGAGAGAGACCATAAAAATACCTCCATTTCTGAATTTGGTTTCCATGATTCTAGTTCTAGCCTATCTGTAACTTTTGATAGACTCTTTTAAGATAGTATAAGTCTCCATTTGCAACCAAAGACCCAAATCAGAATACTGTATGTGGGGGCGCCTGGGTGGTGCAGCAGTTAAGCGTCTGCCTTCGGCTCAGGGCGTGATCCCAGCATTCTGGGATCGAGCCCCACATCAGGCTCCTCCGCTGGGAGCCTGCTTCGTCCTCTCCCACTACCCCTGCTTGTGTTCCCTCTCTCGCTGGCTGTCTCTATCTCTGTCAAATAAATAAATAAAATCTAAAAAAAAAATAATACTGTATGTGTGGTAAGTCATTTACTTAAATGTAATCTACTACTCCAGTTTATGTATATGCAAGGTCAGTGCACCCTTAAGGATTTCAAAAAGGTAATTAACTAGCTATCATACACTTTGGAGAATTTCTTCCTATTTCCAAAGTACATTGTAATAGTCTCATGCCCAAATCAAAAGTGGAAATGTTGGGCCATGGGTACAATTTCACCCACAGTGATATCTGATTGGCTTATTCTATATTTTAAATTGAATATTTATACATAAGAAAATCTGGATTTCTGCCTTCTCTTAAAAAATTAGGCCTGAGGACAATATGCTAACATTCCTGTGGGAAAATAGTTTCCTGGATTAGAATAGAGGCTACCTGTGTTGCATGATGCTTGTATTTTCCGGTTTGCTAGAGTGTATGAGAGTATCAGTTTCCCCTTACAATTGGTTTTGCACTATTTGTCTTATAGTACCAAGGCCTGTATTTGTGTGTATGTTAGGAATGTGGATACAAACGTTCCTGCAACAAAAAGGAGGCAAACATCTGGTTGTTGTTGTTGGAGTTAAGAATATTTTGGTATACTTAATATAAAGACAGAGTATGCTTTATTTTTACTTTACTCTTACTTTTTTACATTAAAATGTAGTTTACAAAAGATTTAAGAAAGTTTGAGGGGCACCTGGGTGGCTCAGTCGTTAGGCGTCTGCCTTCGGGTCAGGGCGTGATCCTGGAGTTCCGGGATCGAGCCCCACATCAGGCTCTTCTGCTGGGAGCCTGCTTCTTCCTCTCCCACTCCTCCTGCTTGTGTTCCCTCTGGCACTGGCTGTCTCTCTCTCTGTCAAATAAATAAATAAGGTCTTAAAAAAAAAAAAAGAAAGTTTGAGAAGGATTGGTGTTGATACTTCTTTAAATGTCTGGTAGAATTCACCAGTGAAACTATCTGGTCCTGGACTTTTCTTCATTGGAAGATTTTTCTTTACTGATTCAATCTCCTTAATTGTTTTTGGTCTATTCAAATTTTCTATTTTTTTCATAGTTCAGTCTTGATAAGTTGTACATTTCTCGAAATGTATCTCTTGTTTGCAGGCGATTGTCTAAAACAGTGTTTTCCAGGGGCTGTGGGACCATGGCTGAGGGACTGGGGTCAGTTCACAGGCCACTGCAGGGTCTCAATTGGGACTGAGGTCTATTGGCCTATTACCCTATGTACAGGTCGGGGACGCTTCTCCTGGACCCCCTGGTGTGTGGTACTACATCCCATACTTCCCACAAAAGCACTTTTATCCATGGATGGAAGCCAAATATCTGTTGTTGAGAGGAGACAACAATTTGTTGTTGAGAGGGATGTCTCATACTGCCATGATGCTAAAATCACCCCCTGGAGCTGTACTGAAATCATCCTTTTTTTTTTTTTTAGATTTTATTTATTTATTTTTCAGAGAGAGAGAGAGACAGACAGACAGAGAGAGCACAAGCAGGGGGAGTGGCAGGCAGAGGGAGAAGCAGACTTCCCCTGCTGAGCAAGGAGACAGATGCAGTGCAGGGCTCAGTTCCAGGACCCTGGGATCATGACCTGTGCCAAAGGCAGACACTTAACTGACTGAGCCACCCAAGCCTCCCTGAAATCATCCATTCTTTAAACGTTAGCTAAAGCTTAACTGTTAACTCACCCGGTCCTTGCGACCACTGAAATGGATACTTTATATACTTGATGAATTCTAGTTTCCCAATTATTTTTTTGTATTAATGCTTATCATTTATAGTTCATTAGGAAATTGACCATTTCCTCTACATTTAAAAATTTTTACCAGAGTTACATTCCTAAACTTGTATTATTTTGTTCTATCTCAATTTTTGTGTAATAAGCTTATCCTATTAATGAGATTTTACAGTTTTATTTATTACCTATATATTTTCCTATTTAATTAAATTCAGTTTGATAGACATCCATAATCATTTACTTCTTTGATTTGGGTTCACTTTTTTTCTAAATTATTAGTTAAAATACTAAGATAAATACTTGTTTTTTTCTGTCTTTACCTTATTATCAAAGGCATCACAAGTTGCACATTTTTATGGTATAGATTGTTCTGTCTCTCAAGAGTTGTATTTTCCTTTTCATCCCTCCTTATATAATTTGTGAACTCTCTTTTGACTTCTTTCCTGGTCTAAGGATTATCTTAGCAGAATATTTATAAAGTCCTTAGTAGTTAAACTAATAATTTTAAAATTATTTATTTCGAATCCATCAGGATCCTGAGCTACTAATATGTCTATCAGTCTATCTATCATCTATCTATCTATCTATCTATCTATCTATCTATCTATCTATCATCTATCTATCTATCATCTATCTATCTATTTATCATCTCTCTCTATCTATCCTCTATCTAGTTTTGAAGTACATAATAAAATTGTGTACATATTGAATAAACTTATTTATATGTCTATTCAATCAAGTCAATTCATGAGATTATTCTATTTGTTTTTGTCTATATTCAGCTTTTTTACATTAAATCAAAACAAGCGTTTTGTTGTTTTCAAAAGTCTCTTTTTGTATTCGTAATCATTTTGCTTTATGTACTTAGCAAGCAAGTTTTAGTGTGTGTGAGTTCATGACTACTGTGATTTCATACATTGTGTCTTTTGTGGCTCATTCTCCTGTGTTGTTTTTCTTTCCGTATCTTTCTTTTAGAGCTTAAATTGTACTTGACCTTAGATTGACACCCCCTAGTTCTTTTTGCTGTGTTCATTTGCCTGATTCTTTTGGCCCGTCACTTTGTTTTCAACCTCTCTCTAACACTTTGTCTTTAGAATTTCTTGAAAATAGCGTGTCGCTGGGATTTATTTTTAGTCATCCCTTTAAACAGCATGTTTTTGCTGTTTCATTATGTTTACCATGATGGTTGATGCACTTGTTTCTCTTCCAACTTACCATTAGTTTTAATTTTATATTTTGTTTTTCTTTTTCTCTTGTTTTTCAAATGTGCGCAAGTTTCTATTTATTTCATTTTCTTTCCTTGTTAATTTGGAAACTTAATTGTATGGTTCAATTCCGTAAATGCTTATAATTCCTTCTCCTATTATCATAATCAAAAATATATTTTGAATACTATTATTTGGCAACAAGATAATGTGACTTTCATCCGTGAAGATGCATCACTAATCCCTTGCTTACCGGTCGTTTGGTTTTACATTATTAGAATTCCCTTTAGAGAATGTCTCTCCTGCTTTAGAAGGAGCTCTTTGTACTTATTTTCACATTCCCCAAACATCTTTATCCACTTATACTTTATTTCATAAATATTACCACCTGCAATATTGTTTGTCCTAAATATATTTCTTTTGTCTTATTGAGTAAATGCATCTCAAGTGAATACATATCTCTTGATCTTAATCTTCTTTCAGAAATTGGTAGATGTGGGCCTCCTGGCTGACTCCGTCAGTAAAACATGCAACTCTTGTTCTCAGGGTCGTGAGTTTGAACCCCATGTTGCATGTGGAGCCTACTTAAAAAAAAAAAAAGAAAGAAATTGGTAGATGCTATTTTACCACCTTCTTGTGTCCAGTGCTAGAGATGAAAAAATAAGAATATTTTCTATTTATAGGTAATTTGTTTTTTTGGTCTGCAACTTTGCAATTCCTTCTAAATCTCAATGCTCAGGCATTTAACCATCTATGCAGAAGTGTGCATCATTTCCTACCAGTTCTGACTAGAACTGAGTGAGAACTGCAATCTGTTTTCTTTCTTCATTTCAAGGGGAAAAAAATAGTTATTTTTTTCTCCTCCACTGATTCCTTTTTATTTTCCTGGGACTTTTATTATTTACATGTTATGCTTTCTGGATCTTACATCCTAATCACTTACCTTTTCCATCATGATTTTTTTTTTATATTTTTGCACAATGCTTTGAAGGAAGGCTTGAATTTAGTCTTCTGAATTATTTATTCAGATCTCAAGAGTGACCAGAATCTTCAAATTGTCTACTAAATTGTTTGGTTGGAAAATTGTGCTGTATTTTAAATTTCCGAAATGTCTCTTTTGGGCTGAATCCCCATAAGTGCTCTGACTATTTTTATTCAAGTTATTATCTCTTTCTAGCAGCTCGAGTTTCCTGGAATGGATTCTATTTCTTTTGTTTGATAATGCTCTCTGTGGCTTCTGGGCACCTTAAACAGGCTATTATATTTTTCTGTTGGCTCAGTGGGGTCAAATCTGGCTGATGGAGGACCCTGAGTGACAGCAGTTATACGTAATGACATAGTATCTTTCCCTTGGCCTGACAATGTAGAAGGTTTGCATCTTGAGGAAACCTGCTTCCATCCTTGTCCCCCTCACTAGGGATAGGGAGGGCTCAGTCCATTTATTTGGCTCCTTTTCTTTTTGGTATCAAAAATATCTGGAGTGCCTGGGTGGCTCAGTGGGTTAAGCATCTGCCTTCGGCTCAGGTCATGATCCCAGGGTTCTGGGATCCAGCCCCACATGGAGCCCCACATCAGACCCCCGCTCAGCAGCAAGTCTGCTTCTCCCTCTCCCTCTGCCCTTCACTCCTGTTTATGCCGCTCTCTCTCGTGCTCTCTCAAATAAATAAATAAAATCTTTAAAAAAATATCAGTCATACTGATGATCCAAGGGATCCATTGGATTTCTATAAGCAAAATTTTTCTCAGGATCTGTCACTTCCTGCTTTCCATTTCTTACCCAGGGGCCCCTGGTCCTGGTCTGAGAAGCTAGCCTAGGCCAGGAGTGAAAAAGCTCTGCCCACTTGTGTCTGTTAGCCTTCCTACAAAATCCAAACCTACACTCACACGCAGCTTCCTGTAGTCACTAGCATCTAGCCCAGAAGAAGCAAGCAGGTTAGAGCCAAGAGGGAGAGAAAAGAGCCCTATTCATGTGACTGTGCTCAGAAGTCTTCTCCCCACACTCAGCCATATCTGAAGCAATATAGCGAGCACGTGTCATCAGCTAACTATACTATTTATTTACTTATTTATTTAATATTTGAAACACAGGCATAGGTAAAGGGAAATGTGTTCTTCTTTCTCAGCTCAGAGGGAGTAAAAACAACGCTAATCCTCATATAGCAATTAGTATGTTTCAGACATTATTCTAAGAGCTTTGCCTATCTCTGATGTACCCTTAATAAAAACCCACTATCCCCAGATTACTAATGAGGAAATAGAGGTTCAGTTTCAAGTCCAAGATCACATATATGAGGGGGAGATGGGAGACAGAGCAGGATTCAAATGCTGGAAATCTGACTTCAGAACCCACACTCTTAGCCATTACTCTGTTATCCTGCTGCCCATGAGGGTGTTCTGTCAAGAGGAAAGGGAACAATTGATTATAAGCATCTTTTGTAAAGTCATTGGTCTTCTTTGCTAAACTGAATTGTGATTGAAGAAAAAACAAGAATCAAGTAAGATTTAATATTCCATGTAAAGTGTGATGGCAGAACCAGCCCTTGGCGACATTAGGAAACCTTAGGATTTGTTTATATTCAGTATTTTCCCAATTTCCTGAGATCCCACTTCATCATTCTGGAACATGGATGAGAGGAATCCACCCATGTTGGACCTCTAGGCCAGCAGTTGGTAAACTATGGTCTACTGGCCAATTCATTCCACTGCCTCTTTTTGTAAATGAAATTTGATAGGAACACAGCCATACCTGTTCACTTACTTACTGCCTCTGGCTGCTCTGCACTACGAGGTCAGAAATGAACAGTTGCAGTACAGACCAAACAGCCTGCAAAGTCTAAAATTTTTCCTATCTGATATTTACAGAGAAAGTTTGCTGAAACTCGCTCTAGTTTAATATATTCTCTTTAAAAATTATTCTGGGGATTTCATCTTCCTATCATTGCAATTCACTTAATATGAGTCTTATTTCACTGGACTTTTGTTCTCTGCCTTCCAATGACAGAGCTAGCTATCTAAAACCTAATATATATAAAGATATGAATATTGATGCTTGTTTTTATTGGTTCCTCTTGAAATTCTTTTATGACTTCAGTCTTGGAAGATTGTGTATTTCTAGAAATGTATCCTTTTCTTCTATGTTGTTCAATTTCTTGGTATATAATTAGTGTCTCATGCTCCTTTGTATTGTCACTCCTATGTTGTCACCTGCAACTTCTCTTTCATTTCAGATTTTATTTATATGAGCCTTGTCTCTTTTTCTTCGTGAGCCTTTAGGTTTGTCAATTTTGTTTATCCTTTCAAAGAACCACCTTTTAATTTCATTAATCTTTTCTTTTATTTTTAGTCTCTATTTTATTTATTTCCATTCTGATTTTAATTATTTCCTTCCTTCTATTAACTCTGGGAGTCATTTGTTCTTCTTTTCCTAGATTTTTTTGGTATAAAGTTAGATTACTTGAGATTTCTCTTGTTTCTTGAAGTAAGCCTGTATTGGTATAAACCTCCCTTTTAGAACTACTTTTGCTGCATCCCAAAGATTTTGAATTACGGTATTTCCATTTTCATTTGTCTCAAGGTATTTTTTTTTAATTTCCCCTTTGATTTCTTTTTGGCCCATAGGTTTTTCAGTCTCATGTTGTTTAATCTCCACATATTTGTGATTTTTCCAGTTTTCTTTGGAACTGATTTCTAGTTTAATATTATTGTCATCAGAAAAGATGTTTGATATGATTTCAGTCTTTTTTGGCTCTTTCTCTCTCTCCTCCTTCTGGTAGCCTTATAATGTAGATTATTTCTCTTGATAACATTGTCCTATATAGGTCTCTTAAGCTATCTTCGTGTTTTAATTTTTTTTTTCCTTTTTGCTCCTCTGTTTGGATCAGTTTCAATATCGTCCACGTCACTGATCCATTCTTCTGCTTCATCTAGTCTACTGTTGAACCCCTCTATTTTTCAGTCCCCCCCCCCCCCCGCCCCAGTATATTTTTCAGTTCAGTTATTGTATTCTTCAGTTTTGTTTGGTACTTTCTTATATTTTCTTTGCCTATGTTGAAGTTCTTGGTATGTTTATCCACCCTTCTTCCGAGTTTGGTGGGCATTTTTATGACCATTACTTTGAATTCTTTAGCAGATAGATTACTTATCTCCATTCCATTAAGGTCTTTTCCTGAGGTTTTATTTTGTTCTTTCTTTCAGAACATGTTCTTCTGTTTCCTATTTCGCTTGATGCTCTGTGTTTATTTTCTGAGTATTTTATGAAACAGCTACCTCTACCAATCTTGAAGGAGTAGATTTGTGTAGGTGATGAAACTTATTGTTCAACCTTACCCTAGCACTTGGTTGCCTTTGTGATTGTCTAAGTAGACTGATTTATTCTTGACAATTCCCAATTGTCGAGGGAGTATCAAGACCTGTCAGTGTTTCTAAGACAGTGATCTTAGTACCTAGTCAGTCTGATTGGAAGCCAGATACTCAAGCAGCAGTTTTTACATACATAAATATGTACAGTCCTATGGGCCCACAGTTGTAGACCATACTGACCTCTGGACCAAGGAGATCTGCAGGTGTCCCCTGGCCAACATTTGCAGGAACTGGGGCTTCAGAAAAGTGTATAGGCTCCTGAAATGTATCATTGAGCTGTGGTATGCTGCCCAAGGCATGCCTAAGGCCAAGGGAGGTTACAAAGATGGTTTCTCTCTGCCTATGTTCCCTGAGGGCACCTTTGTAGACTTTAGATGTGCGGCAAACCTGAATCCTGTCCCTCAGGTTGAAGTTCTAGGACATGGAAATGGGCCTTTTTCACAGGCAGACTGAGGGTGAGTTTCACTCTGCTGTCTGTGCAATAACCTGGGTGTGGTAACCTGCCCTGAACTGTCTTTCTATAGTTGCAATCCCATGGCACCCAGGAAACCAAGCCTCCTTGGCCACCAGAGCCAGGGAATTAAGAAGCATCCTCCGTGTGGACTGCACTCACCTTCCAGCTTTAGCAAGGCTGGGGGAGAGTGTTGAAGGTGGATCATGTCCACAGCTTTAGAAGCAGGGGGAGAACAGTTGGAACAGGAGAAGCCAGTGGCCTTAGCAAGGCAGGGAAAGATTGCTGGGAGCAGGGCATGCTTTTGGCTTTACTGAGGCAGAAAAGTGCTGGGGGTTCAGCATGTCTGTGACTTAAGCAATGCTGGGGAAAGAGTACTGGGACTAGGGCGTTCCCAAGACTTTAACAATGTAGGAGAGGAGCACTGAGGATGGGGCACATCTGAAGCATTAACAAGGCTGTGTCCACACATACTTACCTGTGTTAGCAAGGTAGATGGAGTGAAAAAATGGCACTTATCAGTGCCTCTGTCCCCAGAGAAAGTCCCAACTGGTTCCTGCGCCTCTGGCAGAAGCTTTAAAATGAACAAATGTGTATCTTTCACATATAACTCAGTCACCAGGGGTGGGGTTTTTGGTGAGACCAGGTCTCTGCCTCTCCCATCCATCTTGATGTAGTCCTTTTATCCCTTGCTGTGGAGGGAGCTGATCAGCTAGTTTTCTGTTATTGTTCAGTAGGAATAATTCCATATGTAGCTGTAGATTGTTATGTCTCTAAGAGATTATGAGTTTAGGGTCTACCTATCCTACCATCTTGGACTGCTGCCTCAGTTTTTAATTTCAGAGCCTGCAGCAAATTAGGAAAGATCTTTCTAGTGTCTCTCTAATTACATTACCTACTCCACTTCTGATCTTATTTACCATGCATGTACTTTGTTTGCCTTGTCTAATATTTCATTCTCTGGCTGCTGGACCCTTAAATGAGTTATTATCTTTTCTATTAGCTCATTGACTTAAGTCTGGTTGTTGCAGGACTATTAGTGGCAGCAGTCACACAAATGATGGAAAATGGCATGGCCTTTGCCTCTATGACCAGCAGTATAAAAGCCACTGCACTTCTGTTCTGTTGATTCCAGAAGAAAGAATTCATGGAATAGTTTTATTTATAATGAAAAAAATATGGAACTAGAGGATAAATATTACCTGGAAGAAAGGAGAAGAAAAAGCTCTTGTGGTAACGACAGCTGGCCTGTAACTGTAAATATTTATATGAATTTTTGAAGCTTACAAAGCCCTTTTCAATGCTCATTTAATCTTTTCTACATTTTTGCTAATGTATTTGTATTCCCACTTCACAAGTGAGATAACAGGCTCAGATTAAATAGCTCATAGGTGACAGAGGTAGAACAAATCTGTTTTTAGGTTCTAAATATCATGCTCTGCCAGCTTCCGTTTCATTTTTATTGGAAAAGAAGTAGAGAAGCGTGATGGAGAGGAGTAAAGAGACTCTGTGGGGACAGGGACAGGCAGGGAAAAACAATTTTCCTCCCTTCAGAAAAAGGCAATTTTCTTCACTGTAAGGAAAAGAAAATTAACAGAATTCTTCAGAAGTTTGTCTTTCATTTATCTGCTCATTCACTTACCAAATACTTACTGAGAACCTATTATGTGTCAGATGTTGGAACTGGAGACACAGCAGTGAACGGCAGATCTCTGTCCTCATGAAGTGTATATTTGGGGGAGATGGGCAAAGAAAAAGATAAACAAAATACATAGCATATTAATCAGTGATAAGAACCCAGGAGAAAAAAGCAGAGAAAGGGGATATAAAGTGACAGGGTATTCATTTAAGATTTTATAAAGAGTGGGGCTCCTGGGTGTCTCAGTCAGTTAAGCATCCAACTCATATTTTCAGCTCATGTTGTGATCTCAGGGTTGTGAGATCGAGCTCCATGTCAGGCTCCGTGCTGGGTGTGGAGCCTGCTTGAGATTTACCCTCTGCCCAACCCCACAATTAAAAAAAAAAAAAAAAAAACTTTTTAGAAAGAGCGGTCAAGAAAGACCTCACTGAGAAGGTAATTAAGAAATTATCTAACACACTGGAAATGTTATTTTGATTAACTTGCCTAACATTACAGTTCATTTTTCCTTTTTCTCTTGGGAGGTATCCAGTACCCATTCTATTCTTACTAAAAGAAATCAATTATTCATTATTGAGTGTTTCTGACTAATTATGTCTACTAGTTAATTAATCCATGACTTCCTTTTTTAAAAAGATTTTATTTATTTACTTGAAAGAGAGAGTGAATGGGAGGGAGGGAGAGAGAATCTGAAGCAGATTCCACACTGAGCTCAGAGCTGGACATGGGGCTCCATCCCCTGACCGTGAGATCGTGACCTGAGCCCAAACCGAGTCTGACGTTTAACCAGCTGAGCCACCAAAGGCGCCCCAATCCATGACTTTCTAATACATTATTTTAACAAGTGACAAACTTGATAAGATTGAGACTCTATATCATATGAATTCAGCAATATCCCGGACAAAATGTTTTTTTATGACTTTCTGTGTAAGGAACTTGTATGTGAAAAACTGTAGTTTCCAGTGCTGTTAGACTATTAACTTGGATAAAATGAATCATTATATTGTTTTGCACAATGGTCTTTGTAATGCCAGGAATACAGAAGTAATAAAAATACAAAAGTTAAATTTATCACCTTCTGCTATGCTAGAAGGCAGTTAATACCCCATTTTCCTTCCTGCAATCAGTGGACACCCATATTACCTTCTGGAACATTCATACAGTCTACAGCTAAAATATATCTGCTGTCCTCTTTTGGGGCTCTTGAAGCAATTTACAAAAAGAGGTAGCTGTTCTTGATATTTGAGGGAGCTCACTAAATAAATAACAGTCCTTTTTTCCTAGCACCTGAATTTGGAACCAAATGACATAGGGGTCAAAAATACCGGCTTCATTACTGAGAAGCTGTGTGGACAATATAACCCAGATTTACAGACAAGTGTTTTTGCTACTGTTGCTCCAAAGCATTAAATTTATCCCCTCAAATTATGGGACTGTCTGCCCTCCTGAGCTTACCACATGGCTGAGAGCAAATAACAAATTAACCTCTCTGAAGACAATTAGGGCCCTTAAAGAAGGGCCAGATTCAGGGCCACCAAATAGAATACAGTATAAATGGTATTTCCATGGAGTTGTGAAAACAGAGCTCCTGTCCTGAGTAAAACATTCTCTTAAATTCCTTTGGGAAAGTGTGAGATTTCCGGTGAGGAACGAATACCAGAACAAAGAGGCTGGAGTGTTACTGTAATAGAATTTCTTCAGTCCAGGGAGGGTTAACGTTCCTTCCTAAAGGTTTCATTTATTCTAGCAACATTTTCTCACATTACATCAGTAGGGAGATAGAAAAAGACTTATTAATTGCTCCCTGAAATTAATTTGATCTTAGTTTTAACATCATTCAGTCAATTCAAGAAGAAAGAAGATGTGCAAAGATACTTGTGAAAAAAAGAATATATTACTATTTCCCAGGAAATGTTAAGTGAGTGCCGAAAAATGCGCCCAGCACTGTAGTGCACTAGCTTCCAAGGGAACTATAGAATCAGACGCAACCTTTATTTTCAAAAAAGTTATAACAATAATAATAAACATAAAACAATAGTAAGTAATACAACACAGAATATTAGCTGTAATTGATGTGACAAACTAAATGCACCATAGGGATTGAGGACAGCAGGACATATTGTAGAAATCCCTGGCCTGAGAAGCAAGAGACCAGGATTCCTGTTTTAATAAAGTCTGAGAAATTCTCAGCAAGTCTTACTTAATCCCTTTAGGTTTCAACGTCCTATTCTATAAGATGAAGGATTTGACTAGAACATAGTCTATATTAAAAATTCGTTTTTTCCCAATATAATAGTACCAAAATAACTTTTGAAAATTTAAAGTTTCAGGGGGCACCTGGGTGGCTAAGTCCTTAAGTGTCTGCCTTCGGCTCAGGGCGTGATCCCAGCGTTCTGGGATCGAGCCCCATATCGGGCTCCTCCGCTGGGAGCCTCCTTCTTCCTCTTTCACTCCCTCTGCTTGTGTTCCTTCTCTCACTGGCTGTCTCTCTCTCTGTCAAATGAATAAATAAAATATTTAAAAAAAAAGAAAATTTAAAGTTTCAATGAATTAAGTCTCACAGCTTTTGTTTTCCGTATCAGATACTATAAGAGAAAAAATGAAAAGAAAATGTAAATTGGTTAAAAGGTAATTAAGAAATACAGAAATAAAGATGACTAATCAAAGAGACTAAGGAGGGAATCCAAGCATAAATATTTCAAAGGCTCAAATAACATGTGTTAAAAGAATGATGACGAAGAGTTGTGTATTTGGTGTCTCTGCACTTCAGCTGACGAAGGGAAATGCATCAATCACTCTGCAGAACGGGTGTGCAGGACCCTTCCCTAGAGTGTAATTTTGTATAAACAAGGCTGGGAGGTGGAATCTGATACACAGATTTTTTTTTTTTTTTTTTGGCCGGAGCCTGGAATGCTAAGGCTTCAACAGACTGAAGTGTTGTCCTTACTGTGTGCACCTTAATAAGAAGTGACGGAAAAGATAGAGACTCTTTCTTCTCGTGTTCTCCATTTTCTCTAGCACTGCTTTATATCTTATAGAATGAGGAAATAAAAATTTGGGTTTTTTTCTACTGTTAAAGAAAAACAGGCAGTTCCTTGAAAAAATTTTTAAAAAGGTTATGTTTAGGTGATCTTGACAATCACTGAGAAAGGGTTGCTGTACTTGAACTTGCTAATACAGGCTGGAGAGACCCTCCCAGACCCTGACTGATTTGGGGAGAAATGAATCCCTTACTGGTTTTGCACACCACCTTGCCAGCATGTCTGAGACCAGCCTCAAAAGGAAGAAAGTGTATGTGAAATGTGAGCATTTGAGGGAACCAGAAGAAAAGCAGGCAGAAGTCCTCTCTCTAAACAAACCCAATGTCTTCTTTGTGTTTTTGTTATAACTCTACTCCAAAATATTTTGCAATATTTTTGCAATAATTTTACAATATCTTGAACTTCTTGTGGAGCTCCTGTTTGAGATCAAGAGGGCTAATATTTCTAATTTGGTTTTGTGTAAAATAGTAAGAAATAATCAACCAAGCAACTGTGATTCAGCAAATGAGGAGAGTCAGTTTCTCAAAATTCCTTTATGCTTTCAGAGACTATCAGTGGGACAGTTTGCTGTCAATGGATTTCATCTTTACATGAAAGAAAAACTTCAGTTTCATTTCTCTATTGGTGTATATGTCTTAAGTTGGAGATCACAGATGACATCTTTTGTTTAGGGAAACATTTTAATGATCCTTTTGCTATGAAAGACAAGGAAGTCTGGAAAACTAACTTCCTCTGCTTAATTGCTTAATAAAATAACAGACATTTTGAGTTTTGGGTTTTGAGTTTCTAGCTATTGCTGGGCAATGCAAAGAAGATATGATGGGGTGTTAGTTGTGGAAGATAAAAACACAAAAATTAAAAAATAAGCAAACAAATAGCTTTAGAATAAGGGCAGCTGGTGGGAAGTTTTCTATGGTGATGATGGTTCAATGCCATTAAGGCACTGATATCTTGTGATAAATTAAAAATTGTTTTCTTTTATGTACTCTGCTAGTGTCCCCTTATTCTGCCAAAGCCCAAGTAAAAGTTGGTTACACCAAAAAGAATTCCAACGGAGGTTCGAAAGAAGGAACAAGGGATGAGATATACTTACAGAGTGATGGGATAGGAAGAAAAGAAAGAAGCTATAAGAGTTGAGATGGCCAGCAGGGATCAAACCATTCAGTAATAACTGGAATTTAAGTCTGGACATGAAGATGACAAAGAGAGCTGCAGCACCTGCTTCCAAGAACTTCAGAAAAAATTGGGATAGTGATACACTGCCCAGAGCGCTTGGGAAAAGGAGAATTGAACTATTCAAAAAAGGGAAGGAACCCAGGAAGTTGGAGGGCTTGGGGCCACTTGGGTAACACTTTCTCTTTAGTGCCTATGGTGTACAGAATCTCTCAGCCTCCGGTGCTCAGATCTCACTTTTGATATAGAATTATTAATCATAGATAAGCAAACACAATGCAAATTATCGTCAGGAGAATATACTTAAATAAGTGCAATATATTCTTTATTTTGGGTAATGATTTTGCTCTTCTTGGAGTTACATAAATCTTATCTTACACCCAGTGAGTTACCAAATGTTATTGCTAATAGTTTACAAATTGAGATTTGAATTTTATAGATTGAAATAAGTGTGTTTGTTGTCCCTGTATGTGTGCAGGTGAGCATACATGCATATATACCAGTGTGGGTGCACGCACTTTAGAAAGAAGAAGTTAAATTAGCCCGCTGAACTAGAAAACACAAGTTCTTCTCTCTCCATCTAATGGATGGAATGTCAACCTGAAGCCAGGGATTTTTAATATGGCTGGATGAACCCGTGTGTTGCTTATGCATTATTCATGGTAAATTCTGGGATTTCAGTGCTTGGCATTGCTGTCAGAAGAAAATGAAATACATAGATCAAAATGGGCATTAACTTTTTTTTACATTGATATAGTTGATAGTTTTTCAATTTTAAAAATTGTATTACTGAGCTATGTCTCTAGTATGAGCTTTCCTCAAAAATAATACTCTTTGGGGACACTATTCCCTTTATGGACATATTTGATACCGGCATTCACAGATTGTGGTTTATGCTTCCTACTGCTCAGCCATCTCAAATGGCTTTGTTTGCAGAAATGCCATATACATGGGGTATATAAACAATATAAAATCTGTCAGGTTGGATTTCTTTTAATGTATTTTTGCCTAATACATTTAAACTGTATCAGTATTATAATATGCTTACATATAATACTTTAATTTTAACTTACCTTTAAAAAAATCTATTAACATCTCTTTCATTTTCTTCTTGTTTCAGACATAAACATGTGGCTAGCTTCTCTTAACTTGCATTAACGAACTAACTCTGATTACTTCAGTCTTAATATATCCATATATATTATATCTATATATAACATATCTATTTATATATTATCTCCATGCTAATGGATTAATTACACAAGTGTAGGATGTATTCAAAGCTATGGACTCAGTTGTGGAGAGAAACAGTCTCAAACAGGGAAGTGGAAATGATAGAAGAACTTGGCCATTGGCATGAATGAATGAGAAAGTTGTCACATGTTTTATATTTTTAAAGAAAATTGGACAGGGGTACCTGGGATCTCAGTGGCCTGGGTATCAGACTCTTGGTTTTGGCTCAGACCTGATCTCATGGGTTGTGAGATGGAGCACTGCGTAGGTGGCCCAGCGCTCAGTGGAGAGTCTGCTTGAGATTCTGTCTCTGCCCCTCCCCCTGCTCATTCTCTCTTTCTCTCAAATAAATAAACTAAAAAAATAAAATCTTAAAAAAAAAAGAAAAAGAAAATTGAATATAATTGTCATTTTCTCATTGTCCTGGATTTTAGGGTGGAAGTAAAATGATGTAGTGAAAAGAGCATGAATGTTGAAGTTTTGAGCTTTGGGTACAAATATTAGCTCTCTGTTTTACCATTTACATTACTTTTGACAATTTGTTAATCTCTTTGAGCCTTAATTTCCTTATCTGCAATATGGAGTTAATACAATTCAAATTATGCACTTGTGAGAATTATCTAAGAATATGAATAGAAAAGGGTCAATATAATAGAGGCCCTCAGTAGTTGTTATTCTTGGTGTGATTTCTTGCCTCAGTGGTTTCTAAAGCACAGCTCCATCTTTGTCTTGGCTTCAACTTGGTTATTCAACCATTCCTCCTGTTGCATATTTTACTGAATATCTGCACACCCCACTAGATTCTTACCTTGGACTGCAGGGGACCAGGACGTTATTGTTTATCTCTGAATATCTGGCATTTAGCACAGTGTCTGATCTGGTATACAATTATTATAAAAAACAATAAATATTTACTTAATTGAATGTGTATACTCAGTAAATTTCTTTTTCTTTTTTTTTTTTCCCTAAGCTAGTTTTCTGTGTCTTTCAAAGGAAGGGGTTCTGGAAAATGTAAACATTAAATACTGAGAAGTGTGATATTTAAGTCCTCAATCATCACATGCAGAGTTGCCTGACTTAAGGGAAGCTGGGGGATGGGGAGTTTCATCATGTCAGTCTGCTAAAAATTGGCAATCCTTGATATTTGATAGTGAAGCAATTGTTTATTTGGAGCTTTCAGGAAACATTCTAGGAAAATATTAGAATGTTGGAATATGTTGGCTACTCTTGGCCCCTGAAATGCTTTGAGAAGACAAACTTCATTTCAAACTCCAAATATCCATCTTAAGGTGGATGGGGGAACACAGAGCAAAGATGCAGGTTTAATTAAGAGAATCTTGTTTCAGGCTATATCTAAGCAATTGGAGGCAACACAGCTTCAGATAAATCGGTTATCTCCTCTCATTTTATACTTTCTCTGTAGACAATTTTATCCATATGTTTGGTGTCGATTAACAGCTATATGCAAATAAATTCATATGCTTAGCCCTGATTTGCTCTCTGAGCTCTAGATCTTTATCAGCCGTAGACTATTAACATTTTTTTACTTGAACTTTCAGTGGTACTGAAAGCTGAACTTGTCCGAAATTGAGCTCGTGATTCTTGCTTCTCACTTGGCTTTCACTTGCTCACTCCCCAGTCTGTTCCTATTTCAGAAAATTATACCAATTTCCATTCACTTGTATGCCACAAACAAGATTGCAACCTTGCTTTCTCTCTCTCCTTCACTCAACGTATAAATTTTTCTATTACCAAACATTATTTTATTACCTCAGAGTTTTGTAGGAAAGAAGTCTGGCACAGTGAGGCTGAACTCACTCCTCAGGATCTCATTGAGCTAAAAGCCAGGTATCAGCCAGTTCTTTGGCCCTTACCTGGTTCTCAGGGTCCCTTTTAAGCTTACATACCTTCCGTATGCTCCTCGCCTTCTTCAAGCCAGCAATGGCCCACAGCAAGCCCTGCTTATGCATCGACTCTCTCTGACTTCCTCTTCTGCCACATCTTCCTTTTTGTCTTGTTCTTCTTTTAAGAGCCCATGTGATTACATTGGGTAGCCCTGGGTAATCTTGGATATTCTCACTATTTTAAAGTCATCTGATTAAAAATCTTGATTATATCTGCAAAATTGCTTTTGCCATGTAACATAACCATTGGAGTAGCACCAAGGGTTGGAGATCATGGGGACCATAATTTTGCCTGCAACACTCTAACTTTCTACATGGGACCTAATTATTTTTAATTCTAAATATCTTTCAAATTTGTTTACTTTTGTTGAGTTCTACTACCAATACACTATTTCAGGTTGCTGTCATTTCTCACATGGACAAGGCAATTACCTGCTAAGTTGTCTTCCTTATGCAACTTTTGCCCCACTACATGTTTCTACACTGTCATTATGAGGTAAATGGCTTCTTTCACAAATTAATGGCCTTTAAAATACACATAATATATCCTTTATAATGCATCCCAAACCCAGTCTTTTTTATTTTTTTTTTTAAGATTTCATTCATTTATTTGTCAGAGAGAGAGAGCAGAAGCAGGGGGAGCGACAGGCAGAGGGAGAAGCAGGCTCCCTGCTGAGCAAGGAGCCTGATGCAGGACTCGATCCCAGGACTCTGGGATCATGACCTGAGCTGAAGGCAGATGCCTAACTGACAGAGCCACCCAGATGTCCCCCAAACCCAGGGTTTTTGCTTTTTTTTTAAGATTTTATTTATTTATTGGACAGAGAGAGACACAGAGAGAGAGAGGGAACACCAGCAGGGGAGTGGGAGAGGGAGAAGCAGGCTTCCCGCCCAACAGGGAGCCCAATGCAGGGCTTGATCCCAGGACCCTGGGATCATGACCTAGCTGAAGGCAGACGCAGAACGACTGAGTCACCCAGGCACCCCCTCCCAAACCCAGTTTTTTATTGGCATATCAGTGAAACTGGCAGAGAAGAACCTCCTAAAATTTCTTCTTCCATTAAAGCAATAAGGAAACTGATCAAAAAGGTTAGAATTAACCTTCTCAAAATTCTGGAAATTAACCAAAAGCTTGCAGCAATCAAGGGGTGTTCATTCAATAAAAATGGCTGAATCTCCGGGAGCTTGGGTGGCTCAGTCGGTTAAGTGTCTGCCTTCGGCCCAGTTCATGATCCCAGGGTCCTGAGATTGAGCCCCACTTAGGGCTCCCTGCTCAACGGGGATTCTGCTTCTCCCCCTCCCTCTGCTTGCTGCTCCCCTACTTGTACTCTCCCCACTCCCCCGTCAAGTAAATAAATAAATAAACAAACAAATAAATAAATAAATAAAATGGCCGAGTCTCCGTAAGAACAGTGAGATTTGGGGTACCTTAGCTTGCCATAACTCCATCCTCTTCCTAAGCACTCTGGTAGCTTTGAAAGCCAACAGCCCATAATCACAGTGAAAACCAGAAACCTAGCTGCAAATGGAAGAAGCAGAACAGGTTTGGAGCTCCTTCAAAATCTTACTGTCAGAGAATTATCAGCATTTGATCTGTCAGATAGTTCTATGGAAAACCTCACTTTCAGAATTGTTTTTATTGGCTCTGACATTGAGTTCAACCAGTGTGAAAAGCCTCTTCCATGGGGACATTTGTTAAATTGTTAGAGACAAATGGTTTAGTTTTATAGCCAGCTGAGGAGATAGATAACAGTTAGGGCAAACAATAGGTTCACCAAAAGCTTAAAAGCAAAAATTAGGGAAGGTGATGTCCATAGCAAAGGAAAATCTTTGACATATTCCTGGGTATCTAGAAGGCCACATGCATATCCAGGGCTATGCACATACTCAGGAAAGACCCAAGAAGGCCCTAGGAACTCAACTTTTGCTGACCTTGAGGCTCTGTGCAATCAGAAAGTGAAGGCTAACATAGAACTGTCAGGTACTTGTCTTAGTATTCAAGGTGTGTCCCAACACAGAGCCCTCTGGCAAAGGTTAGGAAACTTACTGTCTCAGTAATTTGAAGAAATCTCTTTCCAATTATGAGGTGATGACTAACCAGAGACCACTAAGCACACACATTAAAACCATACAAGCTTTATAAAATTAATTCTTAAAAGTCACTAAGCAAGTAACAGCAACAATAACAAATGGGTGGGGAGAGGGGATGGACTCTGACTTCCAGAGTTTACATTATGTTATCTAAAATTTCTGTTTTTAACAAAAATGAAAAGACTTGCAGAGAAATAAGAAAGTATGGCCTATATACAGAAAGAAAACAATCCGTAGCAATCAGTAGAAATCAATCTCTTGTCCCTAAGGAAGCTGAAACATTGGACTTACCAGAAAAAAAATATTTAGATCAGCTATTTTAAATATGTTGAAAGAACTAATCTTTGAATAATTTCTTTATTCATGCACTCCACACTCATTTATTTATTTAAATATATTTTTTCTTTTTATATCCCTATACCCTGCTTCAGATTCTCTTCGTCTCATTTGTGCTCCTCATTTTTTTAACCCCATTCTGCCTAATGTTCCTGTGGGCTCTTCCCAGATACAGTGCTGGATATCCTGGGTACTCTTGGTCCTCTGATCCTGCCACCTGACTCTCTCCTCACCATATGCAATTTATCCTTTAACAGTAGTTTTGCACTTTCACAATGCCTAGAAGAGCGTGTCCCATAGTTACTGTACAACAAATGCTTTCAAATTGAAGTAAGAGATGGGCTATTTACTTTCTGTAAATTTTTGCCTTTCTGTTTTTTATCACAATTTCAAAGTAGAAGCACATGTAGGTGGGAGATGATAGAGGAGATATTACCCTTAAGGGAATATTTTCTTCTTTCTCTGTATTTCTGATGTTCCCCAAATTGTCATTCTCATCCTTTGAGGAATATTCAGAAGTGAACTCCTGCTCTTACTTATTCTTTATTTTCTCTTCTTAATTGGTGGAACTGGCGCATGCATGGCCCAGACTCATTGCTTCCCCTGCCTGAAATCATGTTTGCCCTTCACTACTCCTGCTTCTGCAGTTTGCCAAGTTGATTGGAGCAAGTATTGCTTCTACTACAGATTTCCAGTTGCCCAGCTGTGCCATCTAGGAATGTTTGGACAAGGCCAACTTGGGGAAGAGTTAGTAAGTAGACCTTAGCTGTGTCTCTCCAATCCAGCTTCTTTGATATCAATCTCATATTTTGATCTTAGTCAATCTTAGAGAAGAAAGAGGCAAGATAAAAGGACACATTCAATCTACAATATTTTTCTGTAAAAATGATCAGAAAAAATTTGGAAACAGGTGAACAAAGAAGAGAAAAAAATAGGGTTTTTTATTGTTGTTGTTGTTGTCCACTGTGAAAACAGAAGTATAATGTGTTGCTTAAACATCATTTTTTCTACTTTTTTCCCAATATCAAGCAGCAATAAATACATCTTCATCATCATTAAGAGTCACACTGTTAAGGAATAGGTCATATCACAATACTGTTATATTAATTAAGGAAAGCTCTCATACTTGTTCAGGCAGAATAATCATCTGCCAAAAGATGCTCTAATCCCTAGACCCTACGAATAGGTTACTTTCCATAACAAAAGGGATTTTGCAGACAAGACTAAGTCAAGAATATTGAAATGAGGAGAGTGTCCCAGTGTAGTCACAGGGTCCTATCAGTGAAAGAGGGAGGCAAGAAGATCCGAGTCACAAGAGATGTGATGACGGAAGCATTGTAAGAAGGGTGCAACGCCACAGGCCAAGCAATGTGGGTTGTCTCTACAAGCCGGAACACAGGAGGAACACAGCCCTGCTGACATTTTCATTTTAGCCAGTGGAACCCATTTTTGGATTTCTGACTTCTAGAAATGTAAGATAATACATTTTAATTGCTTTTAGATTCTAAGTTTGTGGTAATATCTTACAGCAGCAATTGCATATTAAAACACTCCAAATTTTGCATCTGTATATACTTATGGTCTTACTTTACTAAAAAATCAGAATGACTCAGGAAGTTAGAGAACAGGGTATATATGAATATATAAATCAGTAGTAAGTCATTGATAAAGTATTATACTGGAAACTGTATAGGCTCTGGAGTGACCCAAATCTACATTTGAAGATAATTTTCCTCACTTACTAGCCATGTGATCTTGGGAAAGCTACTTGAGCCACAGTTTCCTCACCTTGAATTAGGAAGAGTTCTAACTATATGACGTTGACATTGGAAAGAATAGAAATGATATCCATAAAGTGTATGGAAAAGTAATGGGCACATAGTAGGTGTCCAGTTACCTTTAGCTTTTGTTAGTTTCATAAATTTTGTTTTCATAAAATTCTGGTCACATTTAAGTACGAAAAGTTGGAGAATTATTGAATGCATTAAAATGTTGCTTGGTTTGTATGTTAATAATTCATTTATAAAGTCTAAGAAAAACAGCAGAAAACAGAAGGCTACCCTATTTCAAAAATTTCCCAAGGAGATGAGCAGCTGCTGAAACTGCGGGAAGAAAGTATAATGTAGAAGGTAGAGGAAGAAACAGTATTGGGGAAAAAAGGACTGAAATACTGGTAAGACACTCCTGTTAATATAAAACAACTAGAATGGCCTGAATATGCATGGTTCTGATGAACTGGAAAGATAAAATGCCCTGCATGGTAAAGACAGGTATTTCAGAGAGCTGGTCAAAAACAATCGGAACTTTAAATCAATCCAATTTTTCCCTTGGTTTATTCTCAAGGTTGGGATATAAAAGAATACATCACCAGAGTTTATAGGGATGGAAGCAAGGGAGTAAGGGCAAAACAGTTTGAATAGTAATAGCGGTGTCAGATCATTACATTGTAAGTCTGGAACCCTAGGGAAACAAAATACAAACTTTAATGATGTGGGCTGGAAAGAGCCTTTAAGTTTGACCCTGAAAATGATGCCCCAGGCAAAGTGATGATATCATGGACTTTAGGTTCCTTGCAATTGCAGGACAGATTGGGGGGATTAAGTAGGAACAAAAATGATATTTGATTGGCACCATTAGAATATTGAAGCGCACCTGAAAGATGAAAGGTCTGTAATTTCTTGACACATCCTAAGAAATTGTCTAGGAATCCACATAACAAGGTCTAAATAAATATTATTCTATTATTTCACCTAATAGCCCCTTTATGTCATTCACTGTGTAGTAGACTCCCATTAGGTACCTATCTCATTGTGTGCCTGCCACCCACTTCTAGAATTTACCTCTTTTCCTCCTCCATCTGCACGATTGCAACATATTTGTATTTTGTGCATCCGACCCTTTGGCCATAGTTATTTTGGGGACAGACATTTGGCCTAACAGAGGCAAATCGGTTTCTATATTTGTAAATATGTATTGCAAAAAGCAGACAGAGGAATACGGGATCATGTCACATTGATTGCATAAACAAAAGGAGCTGAAATAGAGGGAGAGGGAGAGACAGAAGAAGAGAGGGACAGAGGATTGGAAGCAAAGAAAAATGAAGCGTATCAGGAGAAAGAGGTTGAAATTAAGTATAATAAAGACTTCCTGAGCAGTCCCAGTTCCAGTTCTGTGCTAAAGCCTTGTTTCATCCCTCTCCTTAGACTCTGTAAAATACTTGGAACCCTTCCAGGAAATCATAGTTTTTCTTTAGTTACTTGCAACAGTGAATACCAACATTCACTATTTCATTTATTAGTTCCACAAACATTTGTGGAGCTCTCATGTGTGTTGAGTACCTTGCTCTTGCTGGGGACACAGATTCTTGCCTCCATAGGTACAAGCACTATGAAAGGAAAATGAAGGCCTCTTTGGGAATGATGTGTGAGGGATATTAATTTATAGAATTCAGAGAGCATGGTCTATATTTGTGGCTAATCAGAAATTGAAGAAGAAGCAATACTCCTGTTTTCTTAGGTATTATCCAATTAGTGGATGATTATTCTGACGTTATGGTTTGGCATACAAGAGAAAAGGGCATATTTAATTTATATTCCAGAGGCAACACTGAAGAGGATGACTTGGAGCAATCAATCACTAACAACTTGCTACTTTTCCAGGGATATAGAGCACCACTGAACAGCAGGTGCTAATTAAAAAAGAGAAAGGGAGGGAAGGTTCCAATAGCATATAGGAGTGACAGTTTGCATAAAAAATAGTGCAGGGCAAGACTAGAAAATAGAGCTTTCTGTACTCAGTTTTAATGGGCATGAATTTCAGTCTTTAAACAGCGCAAAACTGTAAAAAATAACTGTAGAGTAAAAATGTCTGAGGCCAGTTAGGTCAGGATTTCTTAGGCAATTCAAGCCTTAGCTTTTTGCTTAGAAGTTTTACATTTTCTCTTGGTCCCAGTAATGAGACCAATCACTTGTATTTACTGCTCTGTATTTCTCAGTCATAGTCTCTAGGGACTAATTTCAAAAAAGGAAAGAGAACAGATAATGACAGGATCCAGCTGCTTAATCAATAGAGTGGTGGCCTTCAAGGCATTGTCTTTGTCAAACCTTGAGGAAGCTAATACGCAGTCTCCGCAATAGCTCTAATTAGATATTAGACTTCAAAGTGAGCTGTGTTATTTAACTTTACCAATTTTCAGCAGCTATTCCTTACTGTTTAAAAATGGGGTAAAGGTTATAAGCTCTTTAAAGAAAACCTAGAAAGGGAGGGATTTACACAACATTGGGGAGGAGTAGGAGGGCCAAACCAACTTAGATTTGCAAACTAAAAGAAAAATGAAAGAACAGCAATATGAATGAATGAACCAATAGCCAGAAATAGGTCAAGTGATGTAAATTTCAACAACACTGAAGGATAGAAAAACCTTGGATGATTCTCCAAATGTGTGAATTCTTGGTTTTGTTTAACTCAAGCTTCCAAACTACAAATATGCATTGGTCATTTTCTGCCTTAAAAAGATCATGTTGGCTTATTCAAGGCTTTCAGAAAGAGTTAAATTGCTAGTTTTAAGAATTTTTTTATTACTTAGTCGTCTTTTTTTGAAATTTTGCTTGTAACTCCATGCACACTTAGAGTCAGGTGAACGCATCCCCACGTCCCCTTAATTTCAACAAGTTGGCTGTACTTTCTGAGGAAAAACATCTTTATACATTTGAAAACTGAGCCATAGAATTCATTTTGACTGGGTGCATGATGGCAGGAGCTCAGTCAATTCAACTAGGCATCACCAAGCATGCTGCTCTCAAATGGGAGTTAAGATAGTAGAACCAGGAACCTCTCTCACGATCTTCCATTTACTGTCATCTGTAATATTTCTATAAATTGAGCATTAGAATCCTTTTGAAAACCATCTCTTAGTCTTCTGAGGTTATGGGCCATGTTGGTTGTCAGGGCATCTGAAAGCTCCTAGCAACAGTGGCAGCATCCATGGCACTAACAGCGAACTGAATCACATAGTTTAAGAATTTCTCTTAACATCTGAGATCCAAATGGAGATGTCAACTTGGAAATTGTGTTTATGAGTCTAGAGGTCTCAGATGACATCTTGGCTGAAAGTACAAATTTTGAAATCAGTAGGCTGTAGACAGCCTCTAAAACCTTGGGAATTGATAAAGTTACTGAGGGAGCAATTAGACTGAAGTAGAAGAGGTACTAGAACAATTTCTGCACATTCTAATATTTGGAAATTGTGTAGGAGAAGAGT
Organism: Ursus maritimus; assembly: GCF_017311325.1. Lineage (NCBI taxonomy): Eukaryota > Metazoa > Chordata > Mammalia > Carnivora > Ursidae > Ursus > Ursus maritimus. Next base: position 50,122,881 of record NW_024423453.1, on the reverse strand, counting down.
CAACAGTGAAGAATTTTATTTATTTTTATTTTTATTTTTTAAGATTTATTTATTTATTTGAGAGAGAGAGAGAGAAAGTGCGATGGGGGGGAGGGGCAGAGAGAGAGGGAGACTGACATGGGGCTTGATATCATGACCTGAGTCAAAGTCAAGAGTTAAACACTCAACCGATTGAGCCACCCCAGCCCCTCATAGTGAAGAATTTTAAAGAGCTTTCAGTGAGGTTGGATAAGTGTGCTGCATTGGGAGATGGAATAGGGGATATTTCAAGAAGAAAGGAATGGTTTCCTGTGTCTCGTGCTGCAGAGGTACAGAAAGTTGAGAAAATAAACTATCCATTGAAAATGGTAAAGGGAGGTCATGTTGATTTCACAATAAGGAAAGGAACAAGCTCCAGATTGTGGTCTACTGGAAAATGAGTATAAGGTGAAGGAACATAGCCTGTATGGTCAGGCACGAGGAGAAATATGGATGTAGACAAAGAGAGATGAGAAATTTGTTTGCTTGTTTGTCTTGATTTGTTTTCAGATTGGGTAAGTGTGATTGTGAATTTATGGAAATAATTTAGTAGAAAGAGAGAGAGTTATGAACATGAGGAAAGGTAAAGGAATGTTTAGTAGATAGGAAGGGAACAGTGATAAGAGCATAAGATGATGAATTTGAGATGCTTCTTCTTTAACAGATGCAAATATATATTGACAATGTTAGACTTTATGAGCTCTGGGCTCCTAAAAACAATGATCGTTAAAAATTCCCCCTACCCTTTAGTGTTTCCAGAGATAGGGTTTACTGCAAGAAACAACCCTTCTGCATATGACTTAATTACTAATGATGTCCCTCTTGTTTACCTATAATAAGGTCAGGCAAAGACACTCTAAATTCCCATTCTTTGCCTCACAAAGGATTAGCTGAATTGTTTGTCAACTCTGATCAATTGAAAAAAATTTCTTATTAATTTACATGGCCAAATTTGCTTATCTACTTCCTCCAGGTCCCTGGTCTTTGACTTACATTCAACCTGAGCTAGCATACAATTTCTCCTTAATGGCCCCTCCTGAGGATCAGCTGACCATAAGGGAAGACATCTTCTGATCAACTGTCTCATTACAATCATGCCACACACTTGCTCACACTCAGCACAATCAGTTCTTTCTCACCTTGTCTCTAGCCTTTATAAAAGAAATTTCCTTTCTGTCTGACCTCTTAGAAACTTGCAGTTTTCATGGTCTGAGTGTTCTTGCTATTACAATAGGCCCTGCTGCCTTTATTTCAATAACCCTTTTGAATAAAGTTTCTCCTTACCTAAGTCAGATTTGTTTTTTATTTGACAGTGCAAGAGATGAATAAGGATACAAAAAGATTATAGACTTAGTGTATGGACATAATTAAGTTTCTGTCTGACAATTCTTATTTTCTTAAGGAAGTGAAGATCAATTGAGCTTCGGAAGGCATGAGTAGATGTTGGTAGTATGAGAAGAGAGGGTGCCATGTGAAAAACACATTTTTGAGAGTGAAAACTGAGCTCACTAAGGAAACGTAGTAGGATTACAGGGTAGATATTGACTTGACCATTTATAATTTGTGATCACGGATTTAAACTTAAGTCAACCAGCTTGGTGGCATGATATCCCCTATTAATATTTAGCTTCCTGGGTGCTAATAATAAAACAGAAAAAATTAGGATTCAAGATTTTTTTAAAAAGCATATCAGGGTGGTATTCATATTAATGAGTTTATAGCAGTACTTTCATGAAATAAGATGTTCTCTCCACTGGTCTTTGTTCAGGCTGTTTTTGTTTTGTTTTAAGATATTATTTATTTATTTGTCAGAGAGAGACAGAGAGAGAGAGCACAGCAGGAGGAATGGGAGAGGGAGAAGCAGGCTCCCTGCTGAGCAAGGAGCCCAATGTGGGACTTGATCCCAGGACTCTGGGATCATGATCTGAGCAGAAGGCAGACGCTTAACCGACTGAGCCACCCAGGCATTCCTGTTCAGACTGTTTTATATAAATATATATAAATATAAACTTATAAATATGTATATATGTCTCCAAATAGTTTCATCCTATCTACTGATGACATATCAAGGAGCAATACTCATGTAAGCTGCATACATTTTTTCACTCTGTTTACTAGAATCTTCATTAATAAAATGTTTCAAAAAACTTACTGATCCCAAACTTTATAATTTGTCTCCTGTTTCTTTGGCAATTACCAGGTAGTAGATTTATTTTGCCTCAAAGCTTAGTTTAATGAAAGAGTGCTTTATTTGGGCTTCCTTTTAAAATAAATCTTTTATATTTTGCTAGTCCTTTAGTCATAAATGGCAATAATTAAAAAAGAAAAATTCAAACTAATCTCTTGAAATCCTTTTTTCTTTTGAAAAGGGCTGGAAGTTTCATTAGCATGGTTTTATCAAGACTCAGAATTATAGTTGACTGTTGGAATCTTACTCACTTAAAAGTAATTGTACTCTAAGCATAACAGCTTCCAGACAATTCTTTAGGATGAGATAAAAACTCAGTTTGGAGATGAAAGCTATTCAGCTTTCATTAGATTTGAATTAATTGGTGTAGAAACCCAAAGGAATACAGGTGGTAACCAACTTAAACAGCCAAATCGGGATGGTATAAGCTCAAGAAAAAAATACAAACTTAACAATGTAAATGAAAATGTGTTTTAGATGTAATTATTTTTAAATTACGTGTAATTAACATAATTGTAAGTTTTTTTGTGTAATTTTCTAAAGAAATCCATGGAAGATTGCTCACTAAGAAATAAAACAATTGATCCTATTTGATGTTTACAAATAAGCCCCAGATAGTAATTTATATTATTTTTAACTGTTTTTTAATGTTAAAAATAAGTAAGGAGGGAAAAGGAACACTTTTTTTGGGTAAATTCTGATATGAAATTAACATACAAAATTTAATAGTATTCACATGTCAGGTGTTTTTTCTGCATGTGTTGAGAGGACATATAGTTTTTATGCTTTCTTTTATTAATGTGGTGTATCACATTGATTGATTTGTGAATATTGAACTAACTTTACAATACAGGAATAAATCCCACTTGATCATGGTGAATGATTCTTTTAATGTACTGTTGGATTCAATTTACTAATGTCTCGTTGGGAATTTTTATATCCAGGTTCATCAGTTATATTGGCCTGTAATTCTCTCTTTTAGTGGGGTCTTTGTCTGATTTTGGAATCAAGGTAATGCTGGCCTCATAGAATGAGTTTGGAAGTTTTCCTTCCATTTCTATTTTTGGAACAGTTTGAGAAGAATAGGTATTATAACTCTTCTTTAAATGTTTGGCAGAATTCCCCTAGGAAGCCATTGGGCCCTGGACTTTTGCTTTTTTGGGAGATTTTTGATTACTGATTCCATTTCTTCACTGGCTATCAGTCTGTTCAAGTTTTCTATTTCTTCCAGCTTCAGTTTTGGTAGTTTATCTGTTTCTAGGAATTTATCCATTTCTTCCAGGTTATTCAATATGTTGGCACATAATTTTTCATAATATTCTCTTATTATTATTTGTATTTCTGTAGTGTCAGTTGTGATCTCTCCTCTCTCATTTGTCATTTTATCTATCTTGGTCCTTTCTCTCTCTCTCTCTTTCTCTCTTTTGTTGAAAAGTCTAGGTAGGGGGGTTATTAATTTTATTAATTTTTTAAAAGAACCAGCTCCTGTTTCATTGATCTGTTGTACTGGGGTTTTTTGTTTCTATGTTATTTGTTTCTGTTGTAATCTTTATTATTTCCCTTAATTCTGGTGACTTTAGGCTTCATTTGTTGTTCTTTTTCCAGCTCCTATAGGTGTAAGTTTAGGTTGTGTATTTGAGATGTTTCTTGTTTCTTGAGGAAGGCCTGTATTGCTATATACTTCCCTCTTAGGACTGCTTTTGCTGAGTCCTAAAGGTTTTGGAGCTGTTGTGTTTTCATTTTCATTTGCTTCTATGTATTTTTTTAATTTCTTCTTTAATATCCTGGTTGACCCACTCATTCTTTAGTAAAATGTTCTTTAACCTCATGTATTTGTGGTCTTTCTGAATTTTTTCTTGTGATCGACTTGTGGTTTCATAGCATTGTGGTTGGAAAATATATATGGTATGATCTCAAACTTTTTGTACTTGTTGAAGCCTGAATTGTGACTCAGCATGTGATCTATTCTGGAGAATGTCCATGTACATCCAAGAATGTGTATTCTGCTACTTAGCATGAAATGTTCTGAATATACCTCTTAAGTCCATCTGGTTCATTGTGCCATTCAGTGCCATTATTTCCTATTGATTATCTGCTTGGATGAACTGTCCATTGATGTAAGTGGGTTGTTCAAGTCCCCTACTATTATTGTACTATTATCAATGAATTCCTTTATGGTTGTTGTTGTTTTATATATTTGGGTAGTCCCAAGTTGGGCATAAATATTTAAAATTGTTAGATCTTTCTGTTGGATAGATCTCTTTATTATGATATAATTACTTTCTTCGTCTCTTGTTACAGTCTTTGGTTTAAAATCTAGTTTGATATAATTATTGCTTTCTTTTGATGTCCATAGACATGAAAAATATTTCTCCATCCCCTCACTTTCAGTCTGGAAGTGCCTCTGGTTTAAAATGAGTCTCTCGTAGGCAGTATATAGATGGGTCTTGCTTTTTTTTTTTTTTTTAATCCATTCTGACATCCTATGCCTTTTGATTGGAGCACTTAGTCCATTTACAGTAAGAGTAATTGTTGATAGATATTAATTTAATGTCATTTTATTACTTGCTTTGTCACTGTTTTTGGAGATTTCCTCTGTTCCTTTCCAGTCTTTGTCACTTTTGGTCTTTCTTTCCCACTCAAGGAGTTCCCTTTAATATTTCTTGCAGGGATGGTTTAGAGGTCACTAACTCCTTTAGTTTTTGTTTGCCTGGGAAACTATCTCTCCTATTCTAAACGATAGCCTTGCCGGATAGAGTATTCTTGGCTGCAGATTTTTCCCATTCAGTACATGGTATATATCATGCCACTTTCTTCTTGCCTACCACATTTCTATGGCTATATATGCTGCTAACCTTATTTGTTGTCCCTTGTAAGTTAGGGACTTCTTTTGTCTTGCTGCTTTTAGGAATTTTTCTTTATGTTTATGTTTTGCAAATTTAATGCAATATGTCTTGGTGTTGGCCTGATGTTGTTGATTTTGTTGGGAGTTCTCTGTGCCTCCTGGATTTGGATGTCTATTTCTTTCTCCAGATTAGGGAAGTTTTCAGTTATAATTTCCTCAAATAAATCTTCTGCCCCCTTTCCTCTCTCTTTCTCCTCTGGGACTCCTACAATATGAATCTTATTATGCCTTATGGAGTCACTGAGTTCCCTAAGTCTACATTTGTGGTCTAATATTTTTCTTTCCCCATTCTTTTCAGCTTCATTATTTCCCATAATTTTATCTTCTGTATTATTTGTTCCTCTCCTTCTCCCATCCTTGTGGTCATTACATAGAGTTGGTTTCAAATCTTGGTTATTGCATTTTTCATTGCTGCCTGACTGGTTTTTAGGTCTTTATCTCTGCAGTAAGAGACTCCCTGGTGTCTCTGATGCTTTTCTCAAGCAAGCCCAGCTAGTATTCTTATACTTGTTGCTTTAAATTCTGGATTAGTATATTACTTATATATTTTTAATTAGATCCATGGCCGTGACCTTTTCTTGTTCTTTCTTTTGGGATGAATTGCTCCATCCTGGCATTTTGTCTAGGTCTCTGTCTTCTTCTGTGTGTTAGAAAAGCCTGTTATGTTTCCTGCTCCTGAGAGTAATGATGTAATTAAGGTAATGATGTAATTATGAAGAAAAGGTCATATAATGTCCCGGGCCTGGCACTTCAGGAAGTATCTCTGGTTCATGCTTCATGCACTCTGCCACTGTTTTATGGCTGTTCTATCCCTCAGGTCAGTCTTTTGCAGGGTTTCTCTACAGTGGGGAATGTTTGGAGCTTGACCAGAGTGTGGTGAGTTTCAACTAGGTGTGCTCTGGTCTGCTTATTAAAAGAGATCTGATGTTATCTCCATTACAGCTGAAGCTGTACTAGTAGACATGGTGTATGCAAGGGTTTGTGCTGGTCTTCTGGGGGAGGGCCTTGCTGTGCTGGTTCTCAGCTACACTTGCCAGAGAAAAGCAACACCAGCAGAGGACAGGGGTTTGGGATTTGGTGTAAGTGGTTTAGGCCACCACTGCTGGCACTGTGCTCTTTACTGAAATTAGTTTATGCTGAGGGGCAGGGGAGAAAAATAGCACCAGTCCCCTACCTCATCCCCAGAGAGGGGAGTTTGAGATCACTGCTGTCAGAGAAGCCATCTCAGAAGAGCAAATAATTTCCCCTGTGCATCATAGGTGTTCTTCAGATCGCTTTTTTCACAATGCCTGTGTCCGGGTTGCTTGCCTGCTTGGAGCAGTGTAGCACACTTTGGGCTCTATCCCAGCTATGTTGGCTGAGGTTTAAAACTCCAAACTTTAGGGACCCAATGTAGCAGAGACCTGCACTGGTCTTCTGGGGCAGGGTCTCGCCATGCTGTGATTGACGCAGGTTTGACCCAGAAGCACCACAATGCAGGGGCATAGAGTTTGGAGTAAGGCACAGAAAAGAGCCAATGTCCAGGTTAGCTGCCCTTAGCAGGTGTCTCTGCACCTATGCTGAGGGATAGAGGAGGGAAATGGCACCCATTGGCTCCTTTTTCCCTGGAGAGGTAATGCCATCTCGTTCAGATGTACTCCAAGGAGGGGGAACTGTCTCTCAGTGTGTCTCTGGTGATCCACAGATTGGGCCATCATCCCCCCCCCCCCCCACATACACACCCAGGTTACCTGCTTGCCTTCTCTATAGGAGCACTGCAGGGCCCTCATGGCTTTGTGCCAGCCACGCCAGGGACCTCTAAAACTCCAGTGTTTGAGCCCCACTGGTTGCGAATACTAATAAAAATCAGTCCTCATTTTCTCAGTCAGTGGCTTTGGGGAAGTGTTCTCCTTGTCTGATTCCCTGTGCAGTGCACTCTCTCATCTCTCTCCACAACCAGGGTTCTCTCCCCTCTGCAGCACCTGCGATCCATTTCTCTCCCAAACCACACCTCTACACTTCCTACCTTCCACGATGTGGCTTCTTCTCTTCCTCTAGCTGTGCAGTTTGTTCTGTCAGTACTCAGTTTGATTTCTTGAGTATTCAGAATGATTTGATTTTTATCTAGCTGTGTTCAGGGAATGAGGCAAGCATAGGGTCCTCCTACTACGATGCCACCTTACCTCCTCTCTTTATTTACTTTTTTGTCCACAAAAACCACACTTCTCTGCATCTGCTGTGAAGATATACTTCCAAAAATACAAAATAACATATAAACAAAGTTACTTATTATAGCATTAATTGTAATAACAAATTATTAATATCACAAATGTCCATCACTGGGAGATTGGTTCGATGGACTATGGTTCAATCTCATAATGGAACTCTGTTCAGCTGTGAAAAAAAGGGAAACAAATCCATTATCTTATATGTAGTGATTTTTACATCATATTGTCATTTGAAAAAGATGCAAGCAACAAAGTGTATAATTTATGCAACTGATATTGGTAAGAAAGAAGGGAAAATAAGAGTATTTATCTATCTATCTATCTATCTACTTATCATCTATCTAATTTATAATTGCTCATTTCTCAATGTGAAACACAGGAAGGACAAACCAGAATCCAAACAAGGACCAACTGGAAAATGTTACCTACAAAATATTGATAGGAATGAGTGGAGGGGATGAGAATGAGAATGAGAGCCTGAATTCTCTTTAGTTCTCCTATAATAAGATATGTGCATTCCAAAATATCACTGTATTATACAAAATTGCATAATAAAATTCACTGGGCTTGTGGGAAATGTGGGGTTAGAGGCACACCACTCAAAAACTTCATAAATGACACATTTTTAAAAAGGTAGGAATCCATAAAGTGGCAGCACAGTAATGCATATGTGAAATGGTTAAGAAATACCTAAATATTGTAATAAACATGCTGTTATGAACATGTAATAAACATGGGACTGTACATGAAACAGACCTAAAGTTTGCTGGTGTAAGTGAGCATCACAATGCTTGTCCTAGGAGAGCTGGAACTGCGGATGTGGGTGTGTGTGGCTCATAACATGCAGTCAGCTGAGGGAGCTGGTAGAGGTTTTGGGTTTGTGCATGTGCTTTTCTTCATTCTTATTCAACCTGGGTCGACTGGGTGACATTTCCTGGTGACAATATTGTGCATAAGCAAAGACAAAATTTGTGTTATACTCAAATATGTAAATGGTGCTGGAACAAATTAGTATTTTCCAAAACAAGCATTAAGCAATTTTCACTGATGAATATTACGTATTAAATTGTAAAATCATATCAAAAAGGATGAAAGGCACTCCGAAAATGTAATACAAAGAAACAAATACATACCTGTCTCACACTGATAGCAAAACTATGTGGAGAAAAGCATTATTTGGGGCAACATATGGAAGAAACTGCTCTGACTGCACACTTTTACTCTACAAAAAATATCTTAAACATTATTTATGGAATACTTATGGATTTATTATTAATATAAATGTTGGTAATACAATTTTGAGACTGTTCTGTATATATTATAAAATACAAATCAACCAATGTATTGAACTAGAATTCTAGGGAGAAGAATATATGAATTTAAAGGAACAGAAGAGAGAAAACCCTTTCTAATTTTGATTTTGAAATGGAAATATTAATGAAATCTTATGCTTGCTAAACCATATATTTCACAATAATTATTTTTTTCTTCACAAAAAGGGGCTAAAAGAATACCTTAGTGGCAATTAGCACACTGGTTGCCTGGATCTTGGTTTCTAATGTAAAATTCCTCATGAAAAGAAACAGGACTTCTTAGAGAAGTACTGATTTCTGGCCTGAGACAGAAAAGCACACAGTGATTCTGAGATATCTTGTGCCAGAAAGAAGGTAATATTAAAAAATGACACAAGACCCACCTGGAAGGGGGGGGTCCCCTCTTGACAAATTTGATCATTTGAGCACCAGAAAAGAATAATGACAGTAACTGTTATGCACTCAACAGCAAAGAAAAGTCCATTATTCCAAGTGCACAAAGTATAAACCATAAAAGCTAAGATTCATAAACGAGCTCATCAAACCTAAAAGCTTCTGTATATCAAAAGACACCATAAAGAAGTGAAACGGTAAGCTTCCAAGAGGATGCTATTTGCTTTATGTACAACTGACATGATTGGAGTCCGAAATATATTTTTAAAAGTCTAAATATTAATGGGATAAAGAAAACAACCCAGTAGTAAACTTAGTTATGAATAAGTAGTTCAGAAATGAGAAAGCACAAATGGCCCATAAACATGTGAAAAGACTTCACATCATTACTAAGTAGTGAAGTGCAAACTAAAGCCTTACAGACTTGTTATCTCCTATTGACCAGACTGGCAAAGTGAGAGTCTGATAGTACAGAGTGCTTTTGAGAATGTGGAGCAATGAGACCCCTCACCTGCTGCTCATGGGAGTTCAAATGTGTGCAGTTTCTTTGGAAAATTTACATTACCTACTGAGGGTGATGACACGTTCCCTATGATTCAGCAAAATTCTGGATGCACAAGATTGATCATGGCAACATTGTTCACTGAAGCAAAAAATGGAAAAGGCCAATAGTCTATCAATACTAGAATACATCAATAATTTTTTTCTGTTCATGTAATGGAGTATGGAGTAAGAGGAAAAGAAAATAACAAAATCTGTAGGATCAACATATTTGAATTTTGTTAATGGACTAGTGAGTGAAAGAAGCAAGAAAAATACACACAGTTGAGTCTATCTAAATAAAGCTTAAGAGCAGACCATCAAACAATACATTATTTTGAGGTTGCATATGTAGATAATAAAAGATGGTAAAACTATATTGAAAAATCAAGAAAATTATAAACACAAAGTCAAGATAGCTGTTTCTGGAGAAAGACAGGGAAATGGAACTGAGCATGAACTTGCAGGAGACTTCAGACATCATGGTGTTTTATATATACATGTATTATTTATATGTATATGTGTACATATATGTATATATATTTCTTAGGCTGTATAGTGAATATACATCTGCTTCTTGTAGACCAAGTAGAAGTATGAATTTTAATTTTTATTTTACTGGAGAAAAAGCCACTGTAATGATTTGCACTTAGGATAATAGAACAGCAGGGGAGCCTGGGTGTCTCAGTCCCTTAAGCCAATCCTTTAGGCTCAGGTCATGATCCCAGGGTCCTGGGATCCCTGCTCAGCATGGAGTCTGTTTCTCTCTCTCCCTCTGCCCTCCTCGTGTTCGTGCTCTCTCTTGCATTCTCTCTTCCTCTCAAATAAATAATCTTTAAAATTTTTTTTTAATTTTAAAAAAGATAATAGAACAGCAAACAAAAAGTTGTGGTTAATCTGGATAGAATGTCCTTTCCGGTCACTTTACTTTCCATTTTCAATATGTTTTGTTGTTTGTCATAAAAAAAAAAGCCCTGAGAACAATTATTTATTAATTTCTTGATCTTGATATTTTAAAAAATATATTATTTTTAAGTAATCTCCACACCCACACGTGAGGCTCAAATTTCACAACCCCAAGATCACGAGTCCCACACTCTACTGACTGAGCCAGCCAGGCGTGCTGATCTTGATACTTTTTGATACAGAAATACCATATCAATTTTCTTTCTAGTTATAATTATTCATATTCTTTCTAGTTATAATCAGAAATACTAACAACTGGGGTGCCTGGGTGGCGCAGTCGTTAAGCGTCTGCCTTCGGCTCAGGGCGTGATCCCGGCATTCTGGGATTGAGTCCCACATCAGGCTCCTCCGCTGGGAGCCCTCTTCTTCCTCTCCCACTCCCCCTGCTTGTGTTCCCTCTCTCGCTGGCTGTCTCTCTCTGTCAAATAAATAAATAAAATCTTTAAAAAAAAAAGAAATACAACTAAGATGGGGAGTCAGCTCTTGTCCTTAGAAAGTCTTATAAGTACTTAAAGAAAAAAGCAGCAGTTTTATTACTTAAAAATAAACTACTTTTGGGGCACCCGGGTGGCTCAGTCGGTTAAGTGTCTGACTCTTGATTTTGGTGTAGGTCATGATCTCAGGGTCATGGGATTGAGCCACATGTTGCGGTCCCCACCCAAAGTGAAGTCTGCTTGAGATTTTCTCCCTCTCCCTCTGCCCCTCCACCTGTGCACTCTCTCTCTCAAATAAATAATTTGTCTTTCGTGACCAACTTATTTCACTTAGCATAACGTCTTCTAGGTTCATCCATATTGCTGCAAATGGCAGGATTTTCTTCTTTTTTAAGGCTAAATAATATTGTCTGGATATACTACATTTTCTTTATCCATTTTCTTCTGAAAAACTTTTGGGTTGTTTCCATATCTTGGCTATTGTGAATAATGTGGCAATCACACCTGTCAGGATGACTACTACAAAATAAAGAAAAGATAACAAGTGTTACTAACTCAAAAAGATAGCAATAGCCCCACGTTCATAGATAAATCCTACGAGTTCTCATTATGAGGATCTTTATTATTTTTTCTTTTTTTATTGTATTTATATGAGAAGATGGATGTTAGCTGAACCCAACATTACCGGTAATCATTAATCATAATACAAGGTAATAATTTCATAATATATGTAAATCAAACTATTACGCTCTACATCTTACACTTACATAGTGATATATATGAATTATTTCTCAATAAAACAGAGGAAATTTTAAAAAGAATGGTCTCATTATCATCAATATCAGCTAAGTATATCTCTTCATGATGAATCTCATAGTCTCAAATTGTCATTCCTTTTTACCTCTAGATGAGCGGTTTTTACCAAACCCTTCCCAACATACTTGGGTTGGAAAGTTGCCTCTGTACTGGTATCTGTGACTCATAATTTGCAGACCCTTTCAGAGAAATAGATTGTCTCCTTCCATTAATTTTCTAAGTACCAGGACGGGCGCTAACAGTAGTTCCTCCATTATTAGCCTTTACATTGTATCACAGCACGATTTCTGATGAGGCCTTTTTAAATGCACATTCACTAGTGTTCTCAGCATGAAATTGGGAGTATATTTTTTTTTGTCTGTGTCAGATTCGATGCTTCCTAAACTTTCTCCAGGCTACTTTTTAGGTGTTATTTCATGGCAAAATAGAGATAAGAGGTTCAAAAAATGTAGGTCACTTGTCAATCATGCACCTTACCACACAGCTAATTTCTTTGGTTACAGATTTGGGGCCCATTTCAGGCAAGAATGGCAAAATTTGACCCAGTTTCAAGGTTATACAGTGCATTTGAAATGGATACTTCATATTTTTTGTTTAGCCAACCAACTTTTTCCTATTTCAAAAATGTGAGCTAGGAGACGCAAAGCTTGAATGAATCTGGTGATTTAGGATTTAAGCTTGTCTGGAGCTGGATCCAAAATTGGCACCAGGGCAAGCTATAGACACATGACAATCAAATTTATAGGAAATCAGAAAGGAGCTCTTTCAAAAAAAATGCTAGCCTACAAATTGTACAATAGAACGGATGGACAGGAAAAAAGTACATTATGACTTAGTGAGAAAAAGAGAAAAAGAGAAATTTGCACACTGATTTTTGCAATTCCTGGGCATTTCTTATGATGGATTGCATTTAGTTGCATTTCTTATGATGGATTTCATGAAATTGTCCTGTATCCTGATAACCAGCACACCCCTTGCTAGAACCTCTTTCAATGTGCTGTTCATTGAAACCAAATGATCTCTGCCTTTGAAATGGGTCTCTCTGTCTTTCCCCCTCAAATTATCTAGTCACCACCACCAAGCTAAGGTTCTGCATATCTAAATTTAGTATTTCTTCTGTCCATTATACCATTGCCTCCCTCCTTAGAGATTAGAGCCAGAGAGCGCTAGCACGGGACAGGACCTTTCTTTCACTTACTTCACTCCTCTCATTTTGCAAAAGTGGAAACAGACCCCTAGGACTGACGTGATAAAATGTCAGTGACAGATGACAACGACCTAGGTAGAACATTTCAATCCCAGAATTGTTTACTTGCCAACCATACGATTATCTCATGTTTCTTGATTTTTTTCTGAAAAGCCAGTGTATAGTACAGTCCCTTCCACAGCCCTTTGGCCTCACCAGCAGTCCCTGAGCACATGGATCACATATCCACTGTGCGTGAGGCTGCGCCTTTGTCTGAGTCGCCTGAGGGATTGGAACCGCCCCAAGAGCCGCCATCCTATTTGTGACGCTGCTAGCTATCCCTTCCACGCTGACGCTTTGCTGCAGATTGGGCGGCTCTTAGAGCATTCCCTTTGTTGTTTATTCTGTTAGCTTCATGTATGGCTGCTTGCTCTTCCCAGCACACAGCATAGCTTCTGTTTGGCATGTGCTATTGTCATTTCTGTCCCTCACACAACCAGACTAGGAAGACTGAAGCATGTCAGTTGAACCGATCTTATTATTCATGTTCCTACATGATCAGTTAGGATGGCTACACTTTGTTATTTAAGGTCTTTTGTTGAGATTTGGATTTAGTAAATAGTGAGCAAAGTGTCAGAATATCTTTACTCTAGTGTCATCTATATTTGAAAAGAAATATAGCACCAGTTGGAAACAGGTTCTGAGTTGTAATGAATATCCAGAGACCAGAGCATCCTGCCATCCATGCCCCAGCCCACCTCACTCTCTGATGGAATGGGGCTGTATTGGGGCAGATAATAGATATGGATATGGAGCCAAGGTTTGGCTGACAATGGGTCTGTATGTTCTATAAACCCACTGGGCGGTCATTTCTAATGTCCCTCAATATATAATTGTGTCATCTTCACATTGAGCATTTGACCCATATAGTAAAGGGACATTGTAGTGAGGAAGGTTGAGCACAAATCACTGAAACAGCCCTGCACCTGTGCCCCCAAGAAATGCGTGCCCTTCCTAAGCACTTTAAGGAGCTAAAGGATATAGGAATAGTGCTCCCCATCCTGTCTTCAGTTAAGTCACCAGTATGGCCCCTAAAAAAACTCCAGATGAATCCTGAAGGATGACTACCTAGGCTACCAGAGACTCCACTGAATAGCAGCCTGATTGCAGCTGCCATCTCAGACATGGTGCTGTTCTAGACTAGATTAATCTGGCCTCTGCTCCTGCTATGTTGATTTGGCAAATATGTTATTTTGTACTCAGATCGGATAAAACAGATCAGAAACAATTTGCATGCACATGAAATGTACAACATTAGGCATTTACAGTTTCTCTTCAGGGTTCTGTTAACTTACTTTCCCTCTGGCAGAATATAGTCCTAAGGGATCTGGACCACCTGGTCATCCCACAGAACATCACATTGATTTACTACATTGATAACTCTACGATAATTAAGCTGGTGAGCAAGAAGGGGCTAGCAAAGTGGGAGCCTTGGTAAGCATGTGCATTCCTGAGGTTGAGAGATAAGCCAACCCCACAAAGATTCATGGAGTGGCCCACCACATCAGTATAATCACTAGCAGTCCAGTGCCCAGGGACTGCAAGGATGTACTCTCTAACTTAGAGGATAAATTATTGCATTTTGTGTCTCCTACCACAAAGAAGGAAGCATAGTGCCTGGCAGAACTCTTTGGGTTTAACAGATAGCATAGCCCACACCTGAGTGACGTGGAAAGCTGACACCTTTGAATGGGTCCCAGGGAAGGGAAGACTTTGCAGCAGATCCAGGCTTCAATTAAGTCAATCCTCCTACTTAAGCCATGTGACCCAGAAGACCTTATGATACTAGAAGTATCAGCTGTGACAAAATATGCCATATAGCACTCTCCATTCTTATGACACAGACATACAGGCTTCTGGAGCAAGGCTGTGCCAGATGCAGTGGAGAATTACATACCTTTGAGAAACAATTCCTGGCATAATACTGGACCTTGGTAGAGGTAAAGCACCTGCAACGGATATCATGCATCTTCAATTTGGTCCAGCCCACTAAGTCATAAAGACAGGTGAATCCAGCAGCAAGCTATTATAAGGTGGAAGTGGTATATCCAAAAAAAAGCATGATGTACACAAGAAAGCATGAGCAAGCTGTATCAGCAAGTAAACTAGACCCGCACGTCATCTACCTCTGCTGTGTCAGTGCCCTCCCCTCAGCTCACACCTGTTGCCACAGGAGGGATCTATTATGACTAGCTGGGAAGATAAAAGCCCACCCCTGGTTTACAAATGGGTCAAATTCGTATGTGGATGAAAGCTGAAAATGGCGGCTTTACTCAGGAAAGTCCTTGAAAATAGTGGAAAGTGGAAAACGATATCCTTAGAATGGACAGAGCTTCAGGTGATCCACCTGGCCATCTACTTTGTGTACACAGAGTTTGGGAGGTACAGAGCTCTAGGTAATGTTGAAAGCCTTACTTACCAGGGGCTCAAAAGGGAAAAGATGGAAAAGTTTAGATAAGAGGGTTCGATGTATGGGCATGGGGATGGAGATATGGGAATAAAGGTACAAAGTGGGAATGACTTTGTACCACATAGTAGTTCTCACAGGAGAATGTCAAGTAGTAAGATTTGGCCAGTCAGTTTTAGCCAGTCTGTATGATTGGTCACATCAGCATGGGTATGATGAGCACATGAATTCAGTTAATTCAGTGGTCACAGTGGAAGTGATGAAGGCTAAGCATGGGTCCAACAGCATGAGATTCCACTTACCAAGGCTCACTTAGCTGCTGCTGCAACTGAGTGTCCAAACTGGCAGTAAGAGAGACCAATGCCCTAAGTGGAACTATTTATCATGGAGGCCAACCGGCCATTTGATGGTGAGTTGAATAAATCAGATTGGTTCCTTTCAACCTGGAAAGAACAAAGACTTGATTTAATAAAAATAAATATGTATCATGGGGGAGATTTTTCATTCCTGTTCATAGAACCTCACCAGTACAACTATCCAAGAGTGGATGTAGTGTTTCATTCTCCATTATGGTATCCTACATAGCACTGGTCAGATCAGAAGACCTTCTTTATAGCAAAGGAAGAGTGGGAGTGGGTCCATGACTATGTGACCTAATGGTTATATCACGTATACAATAACTGAAGCTGTTGGCCTGAAGGAGCATCAGAAAGTACAGTAAACTACCCTAGAAGCACTATTTTATGAAGAACAGGCTTCAGCCTCCAAGATGTAGTGTATGCATTGCATCAACAACTTCATACAGTATCATGTAAGAAGAATAATTACATCTGAGAACCAAGGAGTAGAGACAAGAGAAACTCCACTAATTATCATTCTTTATGACCCACTGGGTTTTTTATGTCTCCCATCCCCACAACTCTAGGCTCTATGTGGCTGGAAGTCCTAATCCCCAAAGGGTGCAAAATCTTGCCAAGGGAAAATGATGAGAATCCTATTGAACTACAAGCTATGGTTAATACTTGGGCACTCAGGCTCTTTGTGCCCAGAAACCACAGGAAAGGAGTCATAATCTTGACAGGAAAAATTGACAATAATCGGCAAGAAGCGGTAGGGTTCTATCACAGTGGGAGCAGGGAGGAATCACCACCATGTGGCACCTGGTGATTCAGTGTCTACTGCTACTCACTTGCCCAACTGTAATGATAAATGAAAAAGGCCAGCAACCACAATGTGAAAAGGTTATAGTAACCAAAGGTTCAGGGTCTTCAGGGATGGTCCAGATGATCATACCACCGAACCAAACATCAAGGCCATCAGTGGTGGTCTGAGGATGAGGGGGAAGCCATAATGGACAGCTAAGGAAGAAGATGATGGGTATCAAATGGGGTCCCAAGACCAGCTGCAATAGTAGGGCTATAGTTCATACTACTAACCTCCTTCTTCTGTGCTTCCTTTAAAGAGAGGCCCCCTGGAATCCTGGACTAACTTTTCCCTCAAGTGTCTTTGAGGAAACCAAGGTAATCAGTTCAAGGAATAGACTATTGTGAACATGGAGAGGTACCACTGCCCAAAACCCACTTAAAAGAAAGACATTTTGCTCTGACACATGCGTGTGTTAGCCCCTCTGAGTTTGCTTCAGCTTCAGAGAGCTGTGTAATCCAAGAAAGAGCATGATCTCCCTGGGGTGGCCCACCCCCAGTGACTGATTATGAATGAATTATAAAGGCCTGGCCATTTTCCTTGCTGTAAGATATCAGCTCATTACAAGTAATACATACTTCAGAATCCCCTGTGGGGTTAGCTGAAGCTTTGTTGTGCCTGCGCTGTTTGACTTCTCTCTCTCAGCCCAGTGCTGTTTTCTCCATATCCACCACAACCATGGAGGCCTCATACTAGGGTTTCCATTTCTAATGTCTATTTTTCACATTTCTAATGTATTCCAATAAAACTTCCTTTTTAAAATAGTTATCTTATATGCAAAAGCCTGGAATTGCCACCTAGCGAAAGCCAACTATCAGAATTTGAGTTCCTCTTTCTTTGACAGAATTTAACATTTAATCTGTGGCTTAACTAGAAAACAAAAAATAAAACAAAATGCCGTCTATGGAAAAAATTTGACCATTTCAATTCATGGAAAAATCTCATTGTTTTTCCTCTTGAACTCAAGTTCTTATTTTAAAAATCATTCAATAAATACAGTTTGACTCTGGTAGGGATTTTGATTCCCCAAGGGAATATATTTCACTTGTAGTAAATTCAAAAAATTATTCAAAAGTAGCTAGGGTGTGATTACTGTTCTGGGAAATCATAATTCCTGGTTATTTGCAATCTATTGTATTTTTGTGTGGCAATATTGAATGCACTACTGTTGCGTATCTCCCAGAGTTTTTATGAAAGACAAATTTAAGATAACTAGATTGCCGTTCCAGGTTAACTTTTGATTCTGTTTTCTTTTCTTTTAAATTGATCTTGTAATGACAATAGCATTTCTCAAATGGCTGCAGTTAAGTCTTTACATATATTTATTGTTTCTCTTCTTCCTGCAGTCATGATAAAGCACCTATATATTTTATATATAAATTAAATAGTTTCCATAGAATCCTAAATTGATTGATGATTCATTTATTCTGCTTCAACAATATTTACTAGGCTCCCACTAGGTGTCAGACCGTTGGCCAGGTGTTAGGGATGTAGTCGAATAAGCTATGGTAATTCCCTTAAGGAAATTGTTCCTATGGAAACACAGTGTGAATGGTTTCTTAAATGGGGTTTATTCTTCCACCATCATCATCTTAAATTCAGTTTGTCAGTGTTATGGACTGAATTGTGTCTCTCCAAAATGCATATGTTGAAGTTTTATTTTTTTTATTTATTTTTTTAAAGATTTCATTTATTTATTTGACAGAGAGAGAGCAGGAGAGCACAAGCCGGGAGCACTGCAGAGGGAGAGGAAGAGGGAGAAGCAGGCTCCTGGCTGAGCAGGGAGCCTGATGCAGGGCTTGATCCGGGACTCTGGGGTCATGACCTGAGCTGAAGGCAGACACTTAACCAACTGAGCCACCCAGGCGTCCCTATGTTGTTTTAATTCCCAATATGACTATGTTTGGACACAGGATGTTTAAAGAGACAATTAATGTTAAGTGAGCTCATAAGGCTGGGGCCCTAATCCAGTGGGACTGGTGTCCCTATCAGAGGAGAAACACCAATAGTGTGTGCACACAGAGAAAAAAGCGTGTGAGGACACAGAGAGAAGATAAGGAACGAGGCCTCAAGAGAAACTAAACCTGCCAGTACCTTGATCTTGGTCTTCCAGTCTCCAGAACTATGAGACAAACTTTGTGGTATTTTTGTTAGGAAAGCTCTAGCCCACTAATACAGCCAGATACTCCCTTTTTGCAAACTGACCGAGAATTTACTCTGGTAAAGTATGATGACATGTGTGCACTTTACCACTAAGAACATCCTCATTTTAAAGCACTGAAAGTAAAATCCTAGTCCCCCCAAAATATTTCACTTAAATATTCTTTTTCTCCATCACTCCAGTGCAGGTGGCAGGGCAGCAGCAGGGAGGGAAACAGGCGTGTTCTCTCTTCTACTCCTCCCCTACCTGAGCTTCTTCCCCTCCCCCTCGGCCTAGCTCTGATTCTTCTGATCCATCTTAGGTTGGGGCCAAAAAAGGGGAGATGAAAGAAGGACAATGTCACATGGCCCCTTCCATGACAGATGAAAGAAGGACAAATGTCGCATGGCCCCTTCCATGACATCCCATCGTTGAGGCCCTCTTTCCTGGTGCTATAAGTAGTCGTGCTGCTGGGCTCTTCGGAGAAACTCAGAACCTACCCTGGGAAACTCCCACCCCCCTTGGCATGGACACTGATGATGTGCTTTCTTTCTTTCTTTTTTTTTTTTAAGATTTTATTTATTTATTTGACAGAGATAGAGACAGCCAGCGAGAGAGGGAACACAAGCAGGGGGAGTGGGAGAGGAAGAAGCAAGCTCATAGCGGAGGAGCCTGATATGGGGCTCGATCCCACAACGCCGGGATCACGCCCTGAGCCGAAGGCAGACGCTTAACCGCTGTGCCACCCAGGCGCCCCCTGATGATGTGCTTTCAATCTGACTTCTGTTAACTTCTCTCATGCTTCTCCAAGCAGGCATTCCTCTTGCACAGGACGTTCCTCTTTCAACAGGACCTGGTCTTTGCCATTCTGTGCAGTATCACTTGTCTCAGGCAAACTCATATATCCTAGACCCACCCATCTGTGAATACGGGGGCCCCTCTGCTCCCTCTGCTGCCATCCCGCCTCTCCCTCAGGGACAACCCCAGCTGGTAGCCACCTTCAGAACCCACCAGGTGAGATGCTGACATTGG
The DNA here is from genome assembly GCF_017311325.1 of Ursus maritimus. NCBI lineage: Eukaryota > Metazoa > Chordata > Mammalia > Carnivora > Ursidae > Ursus > Ursus maritimus. Next base: position 50,103,073 of record NW_024423453.1, on the reverse strand, counting down.
GCTTTCTCCTCATCTGTGCCTCCAATCTCTGGGAAAATATTCCAGGTTCTTTCTGCCAAGAACCCTCATGCAGTACCAATAGCAGCACTGGGCAGCCTCCTTGTCTCTGCTGCTCATCAAGCCTCACCCGAAGAGTGAGATGATAGCCAGCCCCTCGTTACACAAAACACCTATCTCTACAAGTGACTCTCTTGCTGCTGCCCACACCTTATGTGACTTGAAGTGGTTAAGGTGAAGCCCTTTCCTCTTCTTCTTCCTAAGAAAGGGAAGGAATCAATACCATAGTGTTTCTACTCAAATGAATTCCCTTCAAAGACTCCCCAGAATGAATATCTAAACTTTTCTGATATGAGTTGGAGAATTCACTTGGGGATCCTTAGTGTAGGAACCATTTTGGCTGCCTTTTGGCAAGACTTGCATGGACATGTCCAGCATCTCTCTTCAGAATGTCCTTAGCCCATTCCACCGCCATTGTCTTCAACTTGTGAGGCTTAGCTAAAATTATGCAATGGAAAGTCCCATTTCACATCCTGCTACAATACAATTTAAAAAACCATCATACGTTATTCTAACATAAAATGTAGCTATAGTTCCATTTACAAAATAATCATTAAACTTTATAGCCAACTTGGAAGAAGCAAATGATGAAGGGAAGTGAAACATATACTGAACTTATGATAATTTCTATGTACCAAAATCTTTATTTAAAAAAAAATCATCCGTTAAAAGTTATCAGGGAAATTTTATATGATTTTCCTTCCTGATATAAAACTGTAAATACATTTTAAGTAGGCATCTCCTAAACTTTTGATTATTGTTTCTTTGCCTCACATCTCAAGAGGTCTCTCACCCTTCTCTACTTAGGGCAATTGCTTTCCTCTCCTTTCCCTCAGTTCAGCTGTAATATGGAACTCAGTATCCCCAAAGCCCTCCCTCCTTGTTCCTGCAGAAGGCAAGCACATGTCTTAAGAGTACCACGTTAATCACCACGTGGAGCAACCAGTCAAATGACAATGATTCCAGACAGGCTTTTAGATTTTTTTTTCTGACAGCAAAGGCCTCTATTGTATAGATCCTGAGTCTCATTCTGATAACCTAACTTTACTATTTCTTAGACTTCTGATCTCTGCCTTTATCCTGAAAATGGACCTCATGCAAAAAACAACAAAAAGCAAAACAAACAATAGAAAACACTTTCTTTTTTAAATCCTACATCTTCTTAAGGACATAGACCTTGTGCAGCCTTCCATGAACTTGGCAGAATACAAAGGTGAGATCAAGCTATAGAGTGGGTCAGCTCTGTTAATTCCAGTTATAGAAACTTATGCAAATATCTTAATCATCTGAGCCTCCTCACTTCCTTGGCCATGAAAATGGGGAAGATAATATCTACCTCTCTGGGATTGTGAGAATTAAATCAGATAATAAATAAAGCTCCTAGGGGCACCTGGGTGGCTCAGTCGGTTAAGCATCTGCCTTCTGCTCAGGTTTTGATTACAGGGTCCTGGGATCGAGCCCCACATCGGGCTCCCTGCTCAGTGGGGAGTCTCTTCTACCTCTTCCTCTGCTACTCCCTTTGCCTTTCCCCCTGCTTGTGCTCTTCTCACTCTTTTTCTCTCTCTCAAACAAATAAATAAAAACTTTAAAAATAAATAAATAAATAAATAAATAAATAAATAAATAAATAAAGCTTCTAGATCATAGTATGTAAGTCATAAACATCTGGTTATTGACTAAAACCCCCAATAAAAATTGGGCTGTTCTTCACCTCATAGGCAGATATAATTAAGATATAACAAAGCTGTCCACTCAGTAGAGTCCATTCCTGACTTCCTCCACACTATCTGTCCCCTGGTTTCCTGTGCTTTGGCCCAGTCCAGGAATGAATCTTCTTGGCATTTCAGCAACGCGACTGAGAACCTCAGGTCTGCTCCTGAGGCAGTGGGGGTAGACTTGCAAAAGTTTTAAGTATGGAGCCAAAGGCCCGATTTTGAACCCTCTTTCTGGCTTCCCCAAACCATGTATGTGTAAGTCAGTTGATGTCTATGAGCCTCCTATACCTCACCTTTGAGTACCACACAGAAGGTACAGGAGCTTTCAACAATTACACATGTACAACATATGATTAGTACCAGAACTAGCTTTGTAACCTCAGTAAATAATTTATCCTGTCTCTGCACCTATTAAATAAGGATAGTAAGTTTGATGATCTTGAAATTATTTTCTACATATTTTATCATTACCTGAAAGGCTACTTTGTGAATACCTATTTTGCTTTGTAACTGTAAGCAAGTGAATGTCATTAGTAATTTATTGACATTATACAGGATTGCCTAGGCATTTTCTATTTTAAAAGATACAAGTTGGGATGTACAGTTTAAATATTTCATTCTTTTGGTAGTAATTACCACTACTGAATTTTTTATGCCTTTGTATAGAGTAAGTAAGGGGGGAAAAGCTTCAAATACATGCTTCCACAATAGTTCAGTAATTAAATTCAGTAAACTCTTTAATCTTTTTAATCTTTTTATCTTGTCATCTGTGGAAAAAAATCTAAAATACGCAATATATTAATTAGATACCAATTATTTCTAGTTTATCATTTAGAAATGTGTGAATATGATTTACTAGTTTATAGGGGGAAAATTTGCCACATGAATTAAGAACTCAAGTATGGAAGTACAGATATCTCTCCAAGATTCTGATTTCAGTTCTTTTGGATAAATACCCAGAAATGGGATGGTTGGATCTTATGGTAGTCCTGCTTCTTATCCCTAAAGAAACTTCCATATTGTTTTCCATAGTAGCTACACCATTCTATATTCTCGCCAAGAGTGTATAAGGATTCCTTTTTCTCTACATCCTTACTAACATTTATATTTTTCTTCCCAGTTTTACTGAGAAATAATTGACACACATCATATATATATGTTTAAGGCATGCAGCATGATGGTTTGATTATATATATTGTGACCACAATATATATACCACAATAGGTTTGGCTAACACCCATCTTCTCATATAGATACAATTTTTAAAAAGGAAGGAAAAAAAGAAAAAGGATTTTCTCCTCGTGGCGGGAACGCTTAGGATTTATTCTCTTAACAACTTTCCCATATATCACACAGCAGTGTTAGCTCTAGTCATCATGTTGGACATGACATCCCTAGTTCTTATTTCTTTTATACCTGTAAGTTAGTATCTTTGACCACCTTCCTCCAACCCCCTGTCCCTTCATGGTGCCTTGCACTAATCTCCAGCATGGGTTTCATCTCCTCTTTTATTTCTTTACCTCTATCTGCACATACCACTTTTACTTTCATCACTTCATGGTGATACTTTTCGTCTTTGGCCCAGTTTTCAAAAACTCTGGTCATGTTTCAGTCATTTCCATTCCTCTTATTATCTCAGGAAAGCCAGACCTCATAGGTTTTCAATGAATACTTGTTGAAAGGAGTAGGAATCATTTAATAAAACACTAGATAAATCAGGGTATCTAGTGTTTGTAGCTCAATATTCTCCTTCTGTTTGCATAGTGATCAGCAAATAACTGGCCTATAAATAAATGGACAATTACAAAATGCATCTGTGGAAAGTAGGCCTGGGAAGTAAGTGTTGGCTTGTTTGCTTTTTCATATACAGTTATAAATTGGGCATAAGGCAAGGGAATTACTCAAATCCTTTGCATTTCAGTAGAACCCTGCTCTACTCAGTAACACAGCAAAGGCTAAATATAGTTATACCCTATTGGAAGAAGAGTTAGGTGTTTAGATTTAAAATAAGACATAAAATGGTAGGGATGAGATGAGGTTATCAATAAAATGTATTATTAATAATAAACCTCCCTAAATAATCTAGAACATTGAAATGTATTTGTTTTGTCTCCATAGACTATTGGAATGAAGAGCGCTGAAAAATTTATGTTACCAATTCCAATTTCTTAAACTAAATTTTGACATAGCAAAGGAATATTTTTTCTTCTTGGTATTGAGGTCATGAAATAACTGTATGAAGCCAGATAGTATATTGATTTTGTTAAAGCAGATGGCGGAAGAGGAGGTTATCTGAACAGACTTTTCAGAAAGAAATTAACATTTAATTCTCTGCTGTGGGATTATTACTGTAGAGTGGAAAAGTATTTTTTTTCCTGTTTATTCTTGAGTTTTTGTTCATATACAGATCCAGAAACATGAACAAACACAGCTGTTCACCACATTAACCAGAGACTTATTAGAGTAATGAGACATTTTCAAGCCAAATGTTATATTAGTAAAATGAGAAGTGGTGTGAAAATTGAGTTCCTTGAGCTGGATTAGAGATCTTTGGATTGTGTGACAAGCTCTACTGGGAACACACAGTTTTCATGGAAAGATGTGAGAAATTAATTTCCACAGATACAGTGAGTTAATGTCAAACAAAATTTTTTAAAGACAAACAATTTTTTGATCAACAGAACCAGTTGATGGAGGCAGAGCAGAAAAACTTTTTAAATCAGGAAAAAATAAGAAAACTTAATTGGATAAAAATTTACTTCCTTAAGTTTTTTTCTTCTTGCCTTTTTCTTCTTTACAGTAATCCATCAGTTTAGCTTTATTTTTAGGTTTTAGTTACTGAAAATTTTAAATATTATTAGTGATTTGGGTGTAAGATGTACTTAGTTACAATTACAGTGATGTAAAATTTTTGAAATGTTAGCAATTTAAGCTGAGTGGCTATAACACATCACTATGGACTACCATATCCTAGAAATTTTAGTAGCACATGAAAGGGAAATTTTTAATTTCCTCATTAAATGAAACACAAAATTAAACACCCTCTACTTCATTTCTAATGATGGCATTGTTGAACACTTTCTTCTTGGGAATTTAAAGCTCTCATTTTTGTATCTGGCCATGGAAGTATTCTTTATGTCCTCAAAATATGGGAAAAGTAGTATTAAGAATGCTCCTGGGGCGCTTGGCTGTCTCAGTCAGAAGAACTTGTGACTCTTGATCTCCAGGTCATGAGTTCGAGATCCCCCTGGGTGTAGAGATTATTTCAGGAAGTAAATACACTTTAAAAAATTTAAACATAGTGGTGCCTGGGTGGCTCAGTCATTAAGCATCTGCCTTTGGCCCAGGGTGTGATCCCAGGGTCTCTGGGATCGAGCCCCACATCGGGCTCCCTGCTCTGCTGGGAGCCTGCTTCTTCCTCTCCCACTCCCCCTGCTTGTGTTCCCTCTCTCACCGGCTGTCTCTCTGTCCAATAAATAAATAAAATATTTAAAAAATTTTTTAAATATAAAAAAAATAAAAAAGAGAATCCTCCTCATATGAACATTTTTTGAATAGACAGCCTTTTAAAATTTAATATGTGACTGCAGTTTAATTATTGGAAGCATAGTACCTGGCATAAAGGAGGTATTTTGTATCTATCTATCTATACCGATGTATATACCATATATACATACGTACACAACGATATATAAAGAAGATTCTTCTAATATGTATTTTTTCAAATAAAATTTTTTAATGTATTTATATAAATAGAGAAAGCATCTTTGTGGTGACAATGCATTGAGGTTGGGCAGTTATTTCAATGTGCATGTTTTTTATAAATCAGTGTAGAATGTCAAAATAACTGTGAATCTCATAAAGATAAGTTGTGTCAGTTTCCTAAGCATATTGATTTCTAAGGACATACGGATTTAGGGGTTTCTTTGTCTCAAATTCTCTCAATCTTTTGATCTTTCAGAATCATTATTCAGATATTAATTTATTATAACCTTTTAATTTAAAAACAAATTAAGGAAGACCAAAATCCATGTTAAATGGCAGCCGTTTCAAGGAAAACTTTCAGGGAAACCCCTATACTCAAACATAAAAGGCAGTAAATATTATCAACATGCTGTAGTGTTTAGTATGGACGAGGTAGAACGCTCCACCAAAATTATCTCATATACTCTTCACAGGTCTTTGAGGTAGGCGCTTTTCTTATTCTCAGTGAGGAAATTGAATCTTAGGGGGGCAAAATATCCAACGTCACTCACTGAGGATTTAAATAAATAAGCTTATTTATTTTCATTGGTACATTTAAGAAAATAACTTTAAGTAGAGGTGGGAGCATGATCTATCTACACACTCAATGTGAGATTGCAATCACTCACATATACCTCAGAAATGAAAGATGAATCCTTTAAGAAAAATCCTTAATTTTTCATCTACAACAGTCAAAATTAATTTTTCTAATACACAGCTTTCAAAGTGTCAATTCTTTAACTTTTCATCTTCCTTATTTGGTGTAGGATGTGATTTCGAACTTATTTGTTGGACATTTTAAAATAAAAGAGAAAAGAGAGAGAAGAAAAATGTATTTTTAAAAATTTCTCCACGAATTTTCCCTGTTTTCTCTTGTCCTAATTCCATTTCTATCATGAGAGAATGATTCAGCCTCTCTTGGCCTTGGAGGTGACAGTCATAATGTAGACTCCTGGGAAATAAATATCTACATTTCTCTCTTCTCTACCATATCTTTTTTTGTGGCAATGTACTGTTGTTGAAAAATTGAACAGAAGATTAATATGTAAACAGTATATTTAGGTTGATGTAACTATATTTGTATATGTATATATTTTCTGTTGCTTGACTTGTGAAGACTTATGTAGCTGAGATTTGTAAAATATGTTATTTGTAGTTATTTTCTTAGAGCCAAAGATAATTCTTGGGCAAACTGAAGGCTGTATAAAGAATTTCAAGGCCTTGAGTTCAGATAAAATTAATGGCTGCGCTTCAGTAGCCTGGCAAAGTTCATTACCTAAAGCTAATGATTAGGTCAAACTCGTGGAATTCGAAAGTCTTAGGTTTAAGTCTTGGCTCTGCCTCTTACCAATTGTGTGACTTTCTTTAAGTTATTAAACCTCTCTAATCCTGTAAAACTGTATAACAGTATTTGCTATAGGGGTGTTTTAATTATGAGATAACACAAGAAAATCACTTGGCATTGTCCCTAAAATGTTGTAAGTGCTTACTGCAAACTTGCTCCTGCAATTACACCCATTAACTCCTTCATCTTTTGTCCATCTCTCCTTACTGTTATTATTATTTAAATTATTATGTAAATCTTCCCACCTTTAACCCCTACATCTACATCTAGTGCTGGCAGATTGAGTCCCAGGACCCAGTGGGGGTCCCACAGAACCAGCCAAGATGTTCCTGGCTGCCTGCAGGCTAGAAAAAAAATGCAAGCCAGCAGGAGGTGAAAGAGTTTATTGAAGGCTTAGAAAGGGTACAGATAGAGAGTCTGGGAGACTCAGAAAGAAAAGGAGGAAGTCTCATCTTTGTTTGGGGTCTGGGGTTTTTCTTGAGGATTGTGGTCTGGTGTATGTGTCCTTTCAGGCATCCAGTAACCCGTTAGAACAAAGACAAGGGCCCAGATGTTACTCCTTTGCACCAAGGGTCTTGGTGTTCAGATGTCTAAAGCTGGTGGTCTGAAATACACTTATCACCTGGTCCTTCCTTAGCTGTCATCTATTCTAAAGAAATCATGAGCTCCCTGTCCCTTAAAAGTAGCACATACACTATTTGCATTTTGAGGCATGGGGAAAGTGGGGGTGTGAGTCCTAGCAAGAATAGAAGCAGGAAAAGGAGAAAAGCGCATGTTTTTATGGAGTCTTTCAGCTTTCCTCTCACATCTACACCCCTTTCTAGCCCTTGTCCTGCAATCTCTTACAGTAAAACTCGTCAGAAGTATTGCTTAAAACACTGTTTGCTCTTTTTTCCCCTCCCATTCTCTTTAACAGACATTTTACTCAAGATTTCATCTCCATTTCTCTTCTGAGGTCACGTCAAGGTTACCAACAACTTTCATTTGACAAAAACAATGACCAGTTTCTAATCCTCATTTTACTGACTAGCAAGCCATAATTAACAAAACGTATTCTTTTCTTCTGTGAAAATACTTGTTTACTTGGTTTTTCTCCTACCTCACTGGCAGCTTCTTTCAGTCCTGAATGTTGTGTTTGGTCCTCAGATACTTCTTCTCTCTATCTACCCTTGTAGTCCTGTGACATTAGGAGAATTAGTGTGCCGACCGCTTCCATAGGGCCCTCTCAATTCCTGACCTTTCTCTCTGTTTCTGCTTATCTGTCTTCTCTGTCTATTCCTGTTGTGTGTGTGTGTGTGTGTGTGTGTGTGTGTGTGTACTCCTCTGCTTTCTCTCACATCACATGTCTAGCTTTTCAGTACATCTTGTTGTTTGAACTTACAATGTATATTCAGAATTCACCCACTTCTCACCATTTCAGATGCTATCAAGCCACTGTTAGCTCTTACAGGACTCCTCAAATAGCTCTCTGCTTGTTTTCTCTGTTTAATGGTCAAGGCAATGAAAGAATGAATAACAAGTAGCATCTATCGTTACTGTGTTTTTATATAATAACATCCAAGACTAAAGATGGATACAATTGCTACTATCTTGTGAAAGCCTACCCTCTGCACCTCTTGTGAAGTCATTTCTTCTTAGCTGGAAGTGACATCGATCTATTCATTGAATCAACAACCCTTATCAAGTGCTTACTATTCAGTAGGATCTATACTAGGGAATGAAAAGATGAATTATTCACATTCACCATCCTCTGGGAGATCGGCATCTGGTAGATGATATGGGGATGGTTAGAGCACCCACAAAACATGAGACAAGACTGTTTCTGATTTTTTTTTTTTTTTTGAGTGTCAGTGAGTGCGGCTAAGACCAAAAGCTGCTGTGTAAGAAACACTGCACCTGTGATCACAGATTATAACCTTAGATGTTGGTGATTCTGCTTTAAATATTCAACAACATGAGAGGAATTCTGAAACAGTTGGAAGCAGCACAGACATTGTCAACTTAGATACAGGAACATAATGTCGGATATTTGTTCGTTTAGTGACTGGGTCATTTCCTGCGAGCAGGACACAGTCCCTAGGCGATGGAACGAAGACTTGATCCAAAACCAGACCATTTGTACAGAGTGTTGGTCCTCAGCAGACAGTGTTGGCACTCAGTCAGGGACAAACTGCGAGTTAAACATCTTGCCCCTGAGGCAAATTGATATCAATAGGAAGTAATACTTTTGGAGGCAGCAATTTCAAGCTCTGCAGGCAATGCCATGTTTCTTTTTAAGTGTTACTTATTTTCTGGAATGTAATTCTGAGGAAATTATTGTGCCATTTTAGATGCCACAACTTTGGTTTTCTTCATAAGCACTTCATTTTTTTTTTTTTTTATTGTATGAAGGCTTTTCGTTTTGTTAGGTCTGTTCTTTGAGGTATTCTGAGGTGGTATCTGGTGGTGGTGGTTCCTGCTGTACACTCATAAGTAGGATCATAAACAGCAGGTGCAGCACAGCTTCATGAACTGTCAAATTGGGTGTCTTAAGAATATGGCAGTTATTTCACTGAACACAAGCAATTGGTCTCTGTACCCTGGACATGACTCACTTTATTCCCATTCCTGAGACATTATGTTGTTAGATGTCCTCAAAAAAAATTTTATATTGGAAAACGAATTGACAGCTTAAAATTTTCAATCTAAATGTTAATAGTATGTTCTGTCATGTGTCAACTCAATTATTTTAACTTCTGAGGACAGTGTAGTGGACATCTAATGATTTTCTGCTCACTTTCCATCCCCTTAGTTCTTAAATCTATTACTGTTGTTTCAATCATGTGATTCTGGTAGAGGCTACTGTGGCTACAGTGATTGGTCTAGAATGCAGTACCTCACCCAGGTTGACTCCATTAAGATATTCCACTCCCTGACTACTATTATTTGCTCAAAGATGGGCAATTCACTCTACTTGTGCCAATAACCACACTTCCTATGGATTTTTAGAATTAACATTCACCAACAAGCATTTCAGTTCTTTTTCAGAAGTGAAGATTAGAAATATTAATAAGGTCTTTGGTATTCTTGCTTCCAAGTCAGTAGGAGAAACAAGATTGATTGAATAAAGTGGATGCATGCAGAGAACCAGAGGCAAGAACCGGAGGGAGTGGATCCTGGCAATTTTCAAGTCCTTTGATCTAGTCATCCTATGGCTTACATACCCCTGCCCTTAACAAAAGTTGGTTACATGTGCCAGTAAATCCTTTGTATGAAACTAAGTTCAGGTGGATTTCTGTAATTGTAATTAAAATATGTCTGATAAAGACGGCAAGGATGATTTTTTTTATATTTGCATTCTTTCTCTACAACCAGATGTAATCCTGTGCTCTTCAATGTTTTTCCAAATATCCTTTATACTTTTATTTTTTTAAAAACTGGTCACATGCTTTTCCGATTTTAAATAGACCAAATAATAGCCTGTTCATCTAGGCTGAAATGTGCCAAGTCAAGCATACTCATAAAATGTGCGTAAGTAAAGTCAGACAATTTAGATGTCAGGGACAAAGCTTATTTATTTTCATTGGTACATTTAAGAAAATAACTTTAAGTAGAGGTGGGAGCATGATCTATCTACACACTCAATGTTCTAGATAACTTCTTAATTAGACTAAAACCATTTATAAATGAAGTATCAGCTAACAAAAAAAAAAAAAAAAGAAGGCTACCATAAGAACAATTGTTTTCGGTAGTACATCTGTACCATGCTATCATTAGTACTAGATACCTGATATTTGTTTTGCTAATATTCACATAGGACTAAAGAGAGGGGATTTTCTAAACCTTGTTTAAATACTGTTTAAATATTAATCTCCATCAAAGATAAATGTATTCAGGGATCCTCAGAGAAACAGAACCTATATGTATAGAGGGAGCCCTTTTCAACTTGTCACCCATATGCATCTTCTTAAAACATACTTAATTTCCGGGGCGCCTGGGTGGCACAGTCGTTAAGTGTCTGCCTTTAGCTGAGGGCGTGATCCCGGCGTTCTGGGTTCAAGCCCCGCATCAAGCTCCTCGGCTGGTAGCCTGCTTCTCCCTCTCCCACTCCCCCTGCTTGTGTTCTCTCTCTCGCTAGCTGTCTCTCGCTCTGTCAAATAAATAAATAAAATCTTAAAAAAAAACCATACTTAATTTCCAAATGAAGATAATAGCGAAGTCAGAATTTCACCTAACATGATACAATTATCATGTGTATAGCTGAAAATGCACACTAATCTTCCCCAGGAGAGGAAGTAAAGTCCTTGAGTCATGTTTACTGATATCCTGAATGCTATGATGCAAATTGATAAAACTTACATACTGTAGTACAAAGTCGGTACATCCAATGTTATGTGATAATGACTAAGAAAGGATATAAAACAGGTAATTCATGCACACATGCACAAATATCTTCATAACAAAATAAAGAATAAAAGCACATAAAAATTACAGTTCTCATTTCTATAAATGGTCATGTAGTCATAACTCGTATTTATAACTACCTTCCTCTATTACCCATTCTGTATTCACTTTACCTTCAGCAAACTTATCAATGGCTGTGATTCTTTACCTGGTAGGGCTGCCCAAACCTTCATTCCTGAAGGGTCTGGACTACTAATAGTCCTGCCTGGATTGAGTTATAGTTTTCCATTAACCTTAATCACAGGGCATGATAATACTAGGAGACATCCTAAGGAATCATCTGTATTCCAGGCATAGTCTTCCTTACATCCATTGTAGAGATATACTCAAACCTTGATAGGATCCGTTGCCCCAGCCAGTATAGCAATCACTTCTTTGTCTGGCAATTCAGAGGCATGAGGAGAACCTATGCCCAGCTCTATAAGGTATTGCCACCTACCTGGCATTTAACAGACTTCAAAGGGCCATTCTACCATTTTATCAAGGTAGCTGCTTCAGAATGGTGGGGAATATAGTAAGACAAATAAATTCCAGGAGTATGGGCACACATTGCTGCACTTCTTTTGCTGTGAAGCAATGATGTGTGGAATACCCAGGCAATGAATAAGGCATTCTATAAGTCCATGCGTGGCAGTTTTTCCCCAGCTTTATTGATAGATAACTGACATATAACATTGTGTAAGTTGAAGGCGTACATTGATTACTTGATATATGTATTACTGCAAAACGATTACCACAATAAGGTTAGTTAATACATCTATCACCTCCATAATTACTTTTATGTATTTATGTATGTATGTATGTATTTTTGTGGTGAGAACTTTTAAGATTTATTCTCTTAGCAATTTTTTTTCTCTTAGCAATTTAGTATACAATATAGTATTGTTAACTATAGTTATCATGCTGTACATTAGATCCCTGGAACTTATTCATCTTATACAGACTTCCTCCACTATCCAAAAGTAGAATGTTCCTTTATAAGCCCAAATGGCATAAAGTGAAGAAGCAATTATCATAATTTATGTGGAAAAAATTTTGAGCATTTTGAGGCCCCCACCCTCAAAAAAAAAAAAAAAACAAACCTCTCTTAGGCTTTCTGATACCTTAGGATGGAATCCATATCCTGATAAAGGATACACAAAATAAATCGAGATAAAGCACAGATGCCTACACGCATGGTTTAAAACTATGGCAGCTTGATGCTGAGATGCTGAGTGTAGTTCCTAGGAAAGAAGCTTGTAGTGTTACTCTCACTGCTTAGGGTGCACGTTGCCTCTGTAACAGCTTGCTGCAAAACAAATGCTGAACACTATTTTCTCAAATCCTCTTTGGATTTCAAGGTAGCAAAAACAGGCACTAATGCAGGTCCTTTGTAAAAGCAAAGTGGTATAATGTGAACTTTTGAAAAGCAGGGGATTCCTGTGCCCAGAAGTTTTTACCCTTTGACCACATTTATCCATTTCTTTCCTCCTCCTACTGCACACCTAGCAACCACCAATCTACTCATTGATTCTATGAGTTCTTTTTTTTTAAGATTCTACATATAAATGAGACGATATAATATTCATCTTTTCTCTGTCTTATTTCACTTAACATAATGCCTTTAGCATCCATCCATATTGTTACAAATGGCAGGCTATCCTTCTTTTATGATTGAATAATATCCCATTGTATACGTATACGGCATCTTTATATATTCATCCATAAATGGACACTTAGTTTGTTTCCATGTCTGGCTGTTATAAATAATGCTAGGGGTATAGACATCTCTAAGATAGTAATTTCATTTCCTTCCAACATACACCCAGAAGTGTGATTGCTGGGATCATATGGTGTTTTTATTTTTAATTTTTGAGGAATCTCTATACAGTTTTCCATGGTGGTTAACCAACTTACATTCCCACCAACAGTGCATGAGGGTTCCCTTTTCTCTACCTCCTCACCAGCATTTGTCATATCTTGTATTTTTTTATAATAGTCATTTTACCAGGTGTGAAGTGATATCTCATTGTGTTTGATTTGCATTTTCCTGGTGATTAGTGCTATTGGGCACCTGTCCACGTATCTGTTGGCCATCTGTACGTCTTCTTTGGAAAAATATCTATTCAGATCCTCTGACCAATCGTAAAATTATTATTACTATTGTTTTTTGTTATTGAGTTGTATAAATTCTTTATATATTTTGGATATTAACTCCTTATCAGAAATATGACTTGCAGGGGCGCCTGGGTAGCGCAGTCGTTAAAGCGTCTGCCTTCAGCTCAGGGCGTGATCCTGGCGTTCCGGGATCGAGTCCCACATCAGGCTCCTCCGCTGGGAGCCTGCTTCTTCCTCTCCCACTCCCCCTGCTGTGTTCCCTCTCTCACTGGCTGTCTCTCTGTCACATAAATAAATAAAATCTTAAAAAAAAAAAAAAAAAGAAATATGACTTGCAAATATTTTCCCCCATTTGGTAGTTTGCTTTTTCATGCTGTTGATGGTTTCCTTTGCTGTGCAGAAAAACTAGCAGGTCTTTGGGTCACTCAGTAAATGGGCCAGAATAATGCGCCCAAATGAGGAATGTGTTACCTCCAAAATCCAGAGTGGTCCACTATGCATTGTGCCTCCTTTTTGGTTGTAGAAGGATCCAGATACAATAACTTATATTTTCCCTAAAAGAGAGCTATTTTGCCACGTCCTATACCCCTGGACCCTAGAAATTTCACTAAGGTAGAAGTAACATGAATTTTTGTTGGACATATTTTCTATCTTCTGATATTCATATATCTTACCAATAAGATTAAAGTAGTTGCTACTTCTTGCTCACTGGTCCAGTCAACATAATGTCATCAATGTAATGGACAAGTGTGATATCTTGTGGAAGGGGAAAACCATCGAGATCCCTACAAAGTAAATTATGACATAGGGCTGGAGAGTTAGCTAAAATAGGACAGTGAAGGTATATTGCTGGCCTTGCCAGCTGAAAGCAAACAGCTTCTCATGGTCTTTATTGGCATATATGGAGAAAAAAGCATATGCCAGATCAATAGCTATGTACCAGGTACCAGGAGATGTGTTAATTTGCTTGAGAAATGAAACCACATCTGCTACTGTAGCTGCAAATGAAATCAACACCTGGTTAAGCTTGTGACAATCTATTGTCATTCCCCAAGATCCATCTGACTTCTGCAGAGGCCAAATAGGTGAGCTGAATGGGGATGCAGTAGGATTCACCACCTCTGTGTCCTTCAAGTCCATGATGGTAATTGTTAATTTTTTCAATCCTTCCAAGGATGTGGTATTGCATTTAGTTTACTGTTTTCTTAGGTAGAGGCAGTTCTAATGGCTTCCACTTGGTCTTTTGCACAAAAGCTATTCCACAGTTTAGGGAAACAAATTATGCATTCCAGAAATAGGGAAATAACCACAGATGGGTTCGAGGACTTACTAGGCCCACTGTAAGGTGGACCTGAGTTAAAATTCCATTGACCACCTGACCTCCATAAGCCCCTATTATGACTATTGGGCCTCAGTGACATTTGGGGTCTCTTGTAATTAGTATCATTCAGAACCAGCGTTCAGAATTTCTCAAAGTGTCTGACTATTTCCTTTTCTCCAATGCACAATTACCCTTGTAAAAAATTGTAGGTCCCTTTGGAGAAGGCTGGGATAAAGATTAACAGTATAAATTTAGTAGTGTACTAGGGCCCTTCTTCAAGGCAAACTGCCCTCCCTTTGCTGAAGGAATTCTGGGTCTGTAAACTAGCTAAAGTCTGGGAATTGATTGAGAGGCCAAGACTGACTATATTTATGATTCAGGTTAGACTATTCACTTGACCTATGAAATAAGATCAAATCAGACTTTTGTACACTTTCTTTTTCATTTCCAGAATCACAGTGGTCAATTAACCAATGCCATAAGTCTGTTCAAAGTCAGACTATTCTAATTGTTGCTTTGACTCTCCTGTCCGATTGAGTAACCATGCCTACCTTACCTTTGACTACCTTCCTCTACATTAAGCAAAGGCAGGTCCACCATTTCCAATTCACTTCACTTGGGCCATCTTTTGGTTCATGGTTTAGCCAACTAACCAAGCAAACCCTCTCTTCTTTTACTCCTCAGGTTGTAACATTAAATGCAAAATCTGTTTTGTTTTGTTTTGTTTTAAATCCTTTGAGACTTTATTGAACTGCTATAGTACATCATTAGTGTTTGATGTAGAGTTCAATGATCCATTGGTTGTGTATAATACCCACGTTCCATGCAATACGTGCCCTCCTTAATACCCATCACCAGGCTAGCTCATCCCCCACCCCCCTCCCCTCTAAAACCCTCAGGTTGTTTGTTTTGTGAGCCCATAACAATAAATTTGGCCTGATTCAACATTATGTTCTTTCCTCCATTATCCTACACCCTTAGCATCCATTCCCACACATATCTCCCAGATTTCTGTCTCATAAATTAAAAAATTCAAGCAGTTTCTTTGGAGTATAGCATTCCTACTCATGGGTCACACCTTACCTTTAAGGGCCTGCTGGGACTTGAGTCTGATCACATGGGTAGAAGCAAAGAGAGGAGTGGGGGTGAGTCCTGAGCAGAATCAGCATTGCCTTGTCTGGCAAATGGCTCAGGGAAGGCTATTCCCATTTCCTTGGGCAATGCAGGGTTAATCTCCTCAGATGGGAGTGGAGGCTACCATTGGGTACGGAAAGGCCTCCTCCACTGACCAAGAAGTCTCCTCAGCATTTAGGTGCTCAAAGATTCCAGTGCATTAGGATCTTCCACAATTCCCATTCCAATTTATAGGATCCCATTTGTTCCCAGTCACTGCCCTCACATTAACAGTGGACACTCTATGAGCCTGGGGGTTTATACTGCTTTGTAATTCGGCCAGGCACAAGATCAGATTCGGTGTTTGATTTTCGGCAGTCAGCCCAGCAGCTACTGTGTCTCCTTCAGGGTATGCAGAGAAGCTTTTGTGTCATTTATGCAGCACTTGGGCTAATAATTCAAATTCCTGAGCTCATCCTTTCCTTTCATTACATTGTCCAGTGATATCAACTTCATTATATTTGTTAGTTTTCCAAAATTGTTTGAAAGTGTCATATGTATATTTCCCCAGCTTCTTGCTTCTTATAAGTGGTTCATTAGGAATATACAACAGAGATATTTTGCATATGTCCATTACCACATCATGCCAGATACCAGTGCTCTCTTTATTGTTAGGAATATAGGCAATATCATCTTCAAATATAATCAGATTGTAAGGCCAATTCCAGAAACCACAGAACTAATTCAGAAAACTCATCCTTAAAATTCTGTTCCTCTACAACCACTTTCAGTACCAAAATCAATGTCAGGGTACTTTATAGAGAGAACAAAACTATATAATATGTATATTATAGGCATGTGATATGGAGACTGAGAAGTCTTTAATCTGCTGTTTACAAACTGGAGACCCAAGAAATTCAGTCTTAGAGTTCTAATCTAAGTTCGGCAAGCTGGAACTAGGAGAACTGATGGTATAAGTCCCCGTCCAAGAGCAGAATACTGATGTCTATGTTCATGCTGTCAGGTGGAAAAAGAATTCTTCCTTTCTTCTCTTTTTCATTCTATTCAGACTCTGAACAGATTGGATGATAGCCATTCACATTGAGGTGGATAACCGGCGTTGCTCAGTCTACCAATTCAAATGTTAATCTCTTCTGGAAACACCTGCACAGATGCAGCCAAAATGTTTAACTAGATATCTGTGTATTCCATGACCCACTCAAGGTGATGCATAAAATTAACCACAGTAAATGTCAGCGAACTCATCTAAAAGGATGTTTTAATTGCTTCTCACTAGAGGGTGATGATCCCATTTGAAATAACAAAGCAATTATAATCCCCTTCTCTTTTTTGGTACCTCTCCTGTAGCAGCTATATTTTTGTACTTTCTATCATAGACATTTTTGGACATATTTCACTTTTTCTTACTTGACCATAGACTCTTTAGGACAGAATCCATATTAGGATACCTACACATTAGGAAATAAGTTCTGGCATATAATAAATGTTCAGGAAATGAAGAAATCTTATTATTCTCACACAATAAATTTAGCAAGAAAGAATATTCAAATTTAATCAGAGGGTTCAGATGGGAAATAAGACAAGCTTAGAATTCTACTTACCACAGAGTAGGAATCTGTGTGTGTGTGTGTGTGTGTGTGTGTGTGTGTGTGAGAGAGAGAGAGAGAGAGAGAGAGAGAAAACGGGTGTTGGGCTACGTGAACACAAAATAGTAACAGAAAGGAAAATATTGAGAACAATGAAATAAATGAATATTTTTCTATTCTTTTTTTAGTCCTCTCTTTAGTGTGGCTTAGTAATTAAGTACACTGGGGTCAATGCTTCTATGTGAGTTCTCCATTCTACAGTAATCATCTAGGGAAACCATTAATACACAAAATATTTTGGAACTGTTTCTGGAATTAGTACTTTCCAAATTTGTATCACTTTTTAAATAGCCTTAATCATCATTTTTCTTTTTTAGAATAGAACTGATTTTGGGGGAAAATGTAAAAAGTCAGTATTATTTTATGTTTTCTGAAAAGATTAATATTTGCCAAAGGCTGATGAAATTTTCAAGCTAGGCAATATCATTTGGGGTAAAAAAAAAAATAAGGTACAACTAAACACAACTTAGATTTCATTATATGGCCTGAAAACTGCTCAAAGGAAATATAAATGAGATTTCAAATGTGTTGTGACTAAGGGCAATCACTGGAATATGTGGTTACAATTTGTATATTTTGGACATTTATTCGATACTTAATTGTGGTTTATTTATCAGCTTTGTACCTTACCTACTTTCAAGTAGGATTTAAAACACTGATTTTATGTATATTTGTTTTTAATACTTAAACATATCAGAGCAAAATATTTATGTTTTGTTGACATTTTACTTTAATGAAAATTCTCCTGTGTTGTAACCAAAAGATTTCCTGTCATGAAAATATATTCTACAATTAGTAGACTTAGAATTAGTCTCCTAAAATCTCTCCTCTGATGACAGTTTTTTTCCTTCCTTGAGATAGTCCCAGATTGCTGATTTAGTCAAGTCAAAATTGTTTTGATTTTTAATATCATGCAAGTGCCCTCTCAGAGATGTTTTCAGAACTCCCTGAGGGAGACCCACAATTTCCTAGGGCAATTTATGATGTAAAAGGACATGAAAGCAGCAGGCTCTCCACACTGAGGAGAGGTTGCTTGTTTTCTCAGTGTATGATAGGATTAGTGGTATTTCCTGATTTTATTCTAAAAGCCAAAAATACTGCTGCTCTGTCTGGAAAATATCTGCTTTTTTTTTTTTTAATTACTTCTTTGGTTTTTTGCTTAAATAATGAGCTAAACTGTTTCCAAGTGCACAGTAGTACATGCAGAACAATAGAAGAACTTTACATTTCTTCCGGAAAAACACATAGAAATTCTGAATTAATTGTATGTTGTAAATAAAGGATTATAGACAACATTTATAACATCATCTTGTATCCTTCCATCAGTTGTGACCAGAAACAGTAGTGTGTCTCCTCATTCTCTTGCATGATTATGTAATAGAGATTTGTTACATTCCAGTTTCCAGAAACAGATAATTTGAAGAGATTTGTAGAAAGTTTTAGGTAGACTATTTTTTATTATAAGAAACAGAATAGGGGCGCCTGGGTGGCTCAGTCAGTTAAATGCCTGCCTTCAGGTCATGATCCCTGGGTCCTGGGGTCAAGCCCCACATCAGGCTCTCTGCTGAGCAGGGAGTCTGCTTCTCCCTCTCCGTCTGCCCCTCCCCACCAGCTCGTGCACTCTCTCTCTCTGCTTCAAATAAATAATTAAACTTAAAAAAAAGAAACACAATATATGTGCAGTTTATAAGAATATCTCTTTTATTTTATTTTTTTCTAAGATTTTATTTATTTGACAGAGAGAGAGAGAGAGAGCACAAGCAGTCGGAGCAGTAGAAGGAGAGGGAGAAGCAGGCTCCCCGCTGACCAGGGAGCCCAATGCAGGGCTTGCTCCTGGGCCCTGGAATCATGACCTGAGCCAAAGGCAGATGCTTAACTGACTGAGCCATCCGGGCATCCCCATAGCTTATTTTATTGTGTTTCACTTTATTGGGTTTATAGTGTGTCTTTTACAAATAGAAAGTTCAAGACTTGAGTGGAGGAAGTCACTGCAGCTGTGGTGGGAATAGCAAAGGAGCTAGAGTTAGAAGTGGAGCCTGAAGATGGGACTGAATTGCTGTGATCTCATGATCAAACTTGAATGGATGAGGAGTTGCTTCTTATGGCTGAGCAAAGAAAGTGGTTTCTTGAGATGGAATCTACTCCAAGTGAAGATGCTGTGAAAGTTGTTGAAATGACAACAAAGGATTCAGAATACTACATAAACTTAATTGATAAAGCAACAGCAGTGCTCGAGAGGATCGACTCCAATTTTGAAAGAAGTTCTATGTGAGTAAAATGCTATCAAACAGCATCACATGCTACAGAGAAATTGTTCATGAAAGGAAGAGTCAATCGATGCAGCTTACTGCTTTGTTGTCTTATTTTAAGAAATTGCCACAGCTACCCTGACCAGCAACCACTACCCTGATGAGTCAGCAGCCATCAACATGGAGACAGGACCTTCCACCAGCAAAAAGATTACAACTTATTGAAACTCAGATGACTGTTAGCATTTTTAGCAATAAAGTATTTTTAAATTAAGTTGGGTACATGTTTTAGACATACATAATACCATTGCACACTTAATAGACTATAGGATAGTGTAAACATCACTTTTGCAAGCACTGGGAAACCCAAAAATTCATTCTGACTTGCTTTGTGATGAAATTTGCTTTATTGTGGTGGTCTGGAACTAACTCCATAGTATCTCTGAGGTATGTATTTCTAAAAGCTAGAGTTGGAAAGATGTCAGTCCTGGTGAATGCTCTTGTTCTTCTTCATATGGCCTTTCACATTGCCATTCTGTTTCAAGGCTGTTCCAGTCCCCTCTGTCATCTCCATTTTTCTCTCCTGTGGATTGGCTTCCTCAGGTTATTCACAGGGTTTGCTCTTATAACTTTATTTGAGGGGCGCCTGGGTGGCTCAGTTGTTTAAGAGTCCGACTCTTCATTTAGCTCAGTTCATGATCTCAGGGTCATGAAATCAAGCCCCACGTCAGGCTCCACACTCACTGGGGAGTCTGCTTGAAGATTCTATCCTTCTGCCCCTCCCCCTACTCTCTCTCTCTCAAATAAATAAATAAATAAATCTTTATGATTTTATTTGGGACTTACTCTTCCAGCTCCAGCTTTTTCTTTTAACCAAATTTATTGTCTGGAACAACTTATTTAACATTCCAAGAGAGGGAATCTGAATCAGTTCATGTTTTAGAGCCAAGCTGTGGATTGAAATTAGCCATGGGTGGAGAGAGTGGGCCTGGGGAGTACTATATGAGAAAATATGTCCTCCTCTCATCTGCGCCTACAGTGGGGATTGTGTGCTGAGTAGCTTCTCTCAGAAGGATTAACAGGTAGCTAGGTAATATAAACAAGCACAATACAAAGTGTTTTTTCAACTTTCAAGTCATATGGGATGCTGCCATTTAAAAATTATAGTCACTGGGACACCTGGGTGGCTCAGCCAGTGAAGCGTCTGCCTTCAGCTCAGGTCATGATCCTAATCAAGGTCCGGGATCAAGCCCCACATAGGGCTCCCTGCTCAGTGGAGAGCCTGCTTCTTCCTCTCCCTCTGCCCCTCCCCACCACTGGTGCTCTCTTTCTTGCTTTCTCTTGATCTCTCTGTCTCAAATAAATAAAAATCTTTAAAAAAATTTTAAAAATAAAAAATTATAATCACCTAATCATTAAGGTACACAAATTTTTGACTATAATAAATCAAAATTATTTTTAAGTAAAAAGAAATTTAAATAGTGAGGTGAAATGATAATGGATCTAAAAAAGATACGGAAATGAAACAAAGTTATGTCTAATGAACAGTCAGGAAACTGATTAAATAGGTATTTGTTGTTTTAACAAGAAATCCATAATTGTACATCTTAATTTCATATATGTATTTAAAAGAAAACCAAATAAATTTAATAGGTGTTTATGGCATGAAAATTTAAAATGGAGGCTTACAGTTTAAGCTAGGAGTTTTTGAGTCAAACTTTAGAGTCATATTTGATTCACCTCTCCTTATACCCAAGGAATCACAAGTTTATATTAATTCTACTTTTCTAATATTAGTGACATTTTTTATTAGGCCTTCAGGTCATGTAAACTTTGAATTATTGTTCTGTCTTTATCTGGCACATTTTCTTTTATGTGTCTTCAGAGACATTAAAACATTAAACATTTATATTCACAAATATTATGGGAAAATTAAGTATGTAAAGTAGAACTAACAAAGTTACTAAAGAACATACATGCGGTTTCAAATGATTTTAGACTTTAGAGACAAGGAGATATTAATTTAACTAAACTTTGAGAAATCTTTATACCAGAAACATTAATATAATCATTTTTCAAAGTTGGATAACTTTGCCATAATTAATGTGCTGAAATTATTTTAATAGCACATTCATGTATATTATGCACATTTATAAGTTGGGCAACTTTATCATGATTGATATGCTGAGATGATTTTTAACTGCATATTATGTACCTTATCCCAGGTCCCTTAAAATGACTACATTCAAATTTAAATGGTTTTACTCTATTAAAATGTATTTATAAGCCAACATTATCAACATTTAAATGTGAAGTCTTAAAACTCCAGAATGCTTAACTGAGATTTTACTGGAACACTTTCTCCAAGTGGTTACTTAATTCACATTTATCAGAATTACCTTAGATGCCTGCTAAAATGGGAATTGCTGGCCTTCCACTTTAATATACATAAAATGGACGCTATTAAAGGTGGAAATCTTATGAAACTATGTTTAGAGCAAGATCCATGTGGACTTCTTATGTACATTAAAGTTTAAGAATCACAGATTATAACATGAAACACATCTTGACCTGACTTCAACATTGTTTAATAAACATCCAAAACGTTTTAAAAACTTCTCAGTGCAACCCTGCATTCATGTATTGGTTTTGTCTTTGTTTTTGTTTTTATTTTGGTAAAAACTACTTCAGTTAATAGACATGATTCAGGTAAATATTTGGATATCTTTACTTCCGTGCTAAGGTAATAATTACTTCCAAACTAACGAAGCATCTAAACCTCCTAACGCCACAAAACTCTCAGGATCCCTTGAACATGGTTGATATTAAGACTTAATTCAAATTCTGTATCTTCACTCAGCTGACCTTTTGTTTTTAAGTCAGTTGCTAAGAATGTAGTTAGATGACATTTTAAAATAGGTTGAAGGTATTCTAATCCCCCTCTGCTCCCCCACCACACCCTAGGTCTGAGTAAAAAGTACAACACATGTGGACACACACTCACATATAAATACACGTAATATTTCTTTTATTTAATTGATGAATTCATGTTTTTGGTAGAGAAATCATTTTATAGATTTGAATTTCCTTAGCCAATAAGATACCTCACGTGTATTATCACATTTGCCAACTTATGGATGGGTGCAATTTTATTTTCTATGACCTTTCAAAATTTTTCTATGCTGGATAATCTTCAAATGAACATTTTAACTTTTTGAAAGATAAATACCTAAGTTTTGTCAAAATTACTTTTGAAATTTTCCCTCTTAATATTGTTGATTCTTGGGGCACCTGGGAGGCTCAATCGTTAAACATCTGCCTTCATCTCAAGTCATGATCCCAGGGTCCTGGAATTGAGCCCTGCATCAGGCTCCCTGCCCAGTGGAGAGCCTGCGTCTCCCTCACCCACTCCCCTGCTTGTTTTCCCTCTCTCACTGTCTCTCTCTCTGTCAAATAAATAAATAATATCATCAACAGATGAATGGATAAAGAAGATGTGGTATATATATATACAATTAAATATTATGCAGCCATGAAAAAATGAGATCTTACCATTTGCAATGACATGGATGGAACTAGAGGATATTATGCTAAGCAAAATAAGCCAATCAGAGAAAGACAATTATCATATGATTTCACTGATATGTGGAATTTGAGAAACAAGGCAGAAGATCATAGCGGAAGAGAGGAAAAAATGAAACAAGAAGAAACCAGAGAGGGAGATAAACCATAAGAGACTCTTAGGAAACAAACTGAGGGTTGCTGGAGTGGAGGTGGGGGGAGGGATGGGGTGGCTGGATGATGGACACTGGGGAGGGTATGTGTTGTGGTGATCACTGTGTGCTGTGAAAGAATGATGAATCACAGACCTGTACCCCTAAAACAAATAAAACATTATGTGTTAAATTTATATCTATCTATATATCTATATCTATCTATATATCTATATATAGTTGATTCTTCCTCTTCATCCAAAGTACTTATTATAATACTTTTAGAATTATAAGTTTAAAAAGTAAAGTATTTCAGAGTATCCTTGGTTTTTAGTTTCTTTGTTTACCAAGATAACTTAGTTCTTTTCCCATGGATTACCTGATTTTGTACTATTAAGATTGTGTTTCAATCAGTGTAATTTCTTTCTCTCTTAAATTTTTTATTTGATAAAATATTCCAGTAAATAAATTCTACCTGTTGTAATATATTTCCAGTGATATTGTCTTTTAATTGATCCAATGCAGCAGTTCTCAAATTTTTGGTTTCAGGACCACTTTACACTCAAAAACTTTTGAGGACCCCAACAAACTTTCGTTTATGATGGTTATATTGATCTGTATTACCCATATTATAAATTAAAACTGCAAAAACATAAGGTATATATTTATTCACTTAAAAATATCAACAAGCCCATTACAGGTTAACAGATAAAATTTTTATAAAAAATAATTATAATGTCCAAACCAAAATTTATTGAGGAAGGGTATTATTTCACATGTCTGCAAATCTCTTTAATGCCTGGCTTAATAGAAGACAGCTGGATTCTCAGATCTGCTTCTGTATTTGAACTATTGTGACATCACATGACTGACATCTAATCATTGGAAAACTCCACTGTACTTTTGCAAAAGATATGAAGGTGAAAATGGCAAATAATATTTTAACATTATTACAAAAACTATTTTGACTTTAAATACCCCAAAAAGGTCTTGGGGACTCCTAGGACTGCAGTTTGAGTACTGCTGTTCTGGAGAAGCACACATTGGACCTTAGCATCTTTTATCTACCTAGAATGGAAAGGTCTAGGTAAAACGTATCTCCATCTTTTCTGTACTCTTTGTACATTTCACTGGCACCATAACATAACCATAACTCTTTCTATAGAACAGATCTCTTGGGTCCCTTTACAGATGTTTAGCTAATAAAATTCCTGAAGGATCTCATGATTAAGACAAGCTGAGGTGAGTAATTATTCTGCTATATGTTATTGAGAAAGTATTTTAAATGTGGGTACTTTCATGTCATATAATTGTAAAATGAAGTGTTTGGACTAACTGTTATTGATTTTCCTTTAAAGGAATAACTTTTTGATTCCATCACTTTGACTCTACAAGAGAGATAACTGCCACGAAAGCAAATGCTACCATAAAGAACATTGATAGCAGTATTTAATCTTAGGTAACTTAATTAGTCTTGCTATACTTGGTGTGGTAGTCTCATTCCATTTTTTCATACTTTACTTTTTACTGAATTGTAGAAGCCGTATTTTTGAAAGACCACTGACAAAGAATGATCTGTATAGAGAACAATCATGGAAGAAAAAGTCCTAGAAATCTTTTTTTTTTTTTTGAGGATAATTTAATTCTATCAATCTATCAATATATCTATATTAAATACAGGTTTAATTCATGCTGTTCTAAAAGTGCAAGCATTAAAAAAGCATGAAAGTAAAAGCGAATGTGTTTTTCTCCATTAGCTTTCCATTTTCCAGATATATTCAATGCTTAATTTCCTGTATATTCTTAGGGGAATTATTAACGAGTGGGAGTGTCCATACATATACACACATATCTTCTCTCTAATCTATACCTTTACCTACTCTCCCACTGAAATCTCTTTCTTTGAGTATTTTCTATGTGAAAAGACTTCTGGTTGCTGATGATACAGTTGTAAGTAAAAACGATCTAACTTTTCTACTTATAATATTAAATTTTCTATAAGTGAGATGGGTACATAAGAAAGAGAAGACTTCTAAAATGGTACTCTGAGGACCTTGGTGAATCTGCTTTCCATGGAAACAATAAAAAAATGGGAAAAAATGGCAAAACAACTAAAATCAACCATTTCATAACTTTGAAAATTATCCAAACTATAGAACAAACTACAGATCATCTATCCATGAGAAATTACTTATCCTTTGGAAGCCAGCAGGACCTGTAGTGCTTTGACTTTGAGTTATTCCCGTCACCCCTCCATCCCTAGTACAGTGGTGTGGGAGTTTATGAAAAGCCAGCAGTCTTGCCTCCCAATGTAAGGACTGATCTGTTTTAGAGTTATATTTAAAAACTGTATCCCCAGGGCACAGTCAATATTTTGCCTGGACGAGCAGCTTCTTAGAAAATATCCATTCCTGAGGTGCTGTGGCTATTTGATTTGACTCAGAGCTCAACATAGCGCAAAAAGCTATCCCTAGGGCATAGCAGTCTGAAAGTAATAGCAGTCTATTGCCAACATCAAAGCTGCCTAAGGCTGTTATTTCAGTTGGGAAAACAAGAGCTTAGTTAAAACTTTAAAGGCAAGTCCTAGAGAACTAAATGACCACTAGGAACTTTGAAAAGCTCCAACATATCCCTGGGATCAAGAAAGAAAGTTACACTCATACAGGACTTTCTGTATGCTCAGGAAAGACCTGGAAAAGGAAAAGGTCCCAGTCACTTACCTCTGTCTGAACTTAAGGCCCCATGTAAGCAGGAAGTGAAATTATAAACTGCTTAAAACTTGAAAGCATGCCTTTTCACACAAATTTCCTTGGCAAAGAAGAATAGACATGCAGGCAAGCATTTAAAGAATTCTGACTTATCATTGCTTGACTACTAAATTATACTGATCTTGGGCTGAATCCAAGATGCAGGCTTAAAAATAAAAATAAAAACTTACAAATGGTAGTTGGGAACTCAATAGCCACACACTGCAGGGAAAAGAGAATCTACAGAATTGGTCAGAAAAAGTCCTTTAAAATAATTAGAAACAACAAGAAAAGCAATAGCCGCAGTAACACAACACAAACAAACCTTCCGGGGTGAGAAAGGAATCTGTTATTAGAGTTGCTACAATGTAATATCTACAATGACCAGTTTTCAACCCAAAATTATAAGATAAAAAAGTATGTTACATACCTAGGGAAAAAGGTAGCCTATAGAAAATGTCACTGAGGAGACCCAGATGTTGTATTTAATAGACAAGGAATTAAAAGCAGCTATTTTAAATATGTTCAAGGAACTAAAGGACACCATGATTAAAGAATTAAAGAAAAGCACAACAATTATGTCTCACCAAATACACAATATTAACAAAGAGATAGAAATAATAAAAAAGAAATCAAATGTACAATCTAGAGTTGACAGTACAATAATTAAAATTTAAAATTCACTAGAGGACATTAACAACAGATTTTATCTGGCAGAAAATAATTATTGAACTTTAAATATGTCCATAGACCTTTTCCAGTCTGAGGAACAGAAAAATGCAAAAAAATAAAGAGAACATTAGAAATTATGGCATACCAACAACTATACCAACATCCACATAATGGGAGTTCCAGAAGGAGAGGAGTAAAACAAAGGGTCATAGAAATTATTTGAAGAAATAATGGTCCCAAACGTCCCAAATATAATGAAAAACATTAACCTACATATTCAAGAAACTCAACAAATTTCAAGTAAACTCAAAGAGATCCACACTTATCCATATCATTATCAAATTGACAAAAGTCAAAGAAAAGAAAATCTTGAAAGTTTCAAAAGAAAAATGATGTATCACATATAAAGAATCCTCAGTGAGATCAACAGGTGACTTCTCACGGAGGCCATAAACCAGAGGGATGGCAATTTTAAAGTAGTAAAAGGAAAAAACCTACTAATTAAGAATTCTATATTCAGCAAAACTCTCCTTCAAAATGAAGGAGAAAGTAAGACATTCCCAGATAAAAACTGAGAGAACTCATTGCTAGAAGAACTGCCCTATAAGAAATACCAAAGGGAGTCCTTCGTGCTGAAAAAAAGGGGCATTAAATGATAACTTGAATCCACATGAAGAAATGAAAGGCACTGGTAAAGAGAACTACACAGATAAATGCAAAGACAACATCAATGTATTTTTGTTTGTAACTCTTTTCTTCTCAGTGATTTAAAAGGCAATTCATAAAGCAATAATTATAAAACTTGGTTGGTGGCTTATACTGTATGAGGATGTAATTGTACAAAGTCTGGAGGTGGAAACAGAGGTTATGTTGAAGAAAAATTTTTGTATAATATTGAAATTAAGTTAATATTAACCTGAAATAGGTGATTTTATATTAAGATGCTAATTGTAATCCCCAGGTAACCACTAAGAAAATAAAAGAGGGAGTCATGTATTTGATGTCAGACATTTCTTTGAAAAGTCACCCATCATAGAAAGGAGAGATCACACTCTAGATCACAGAGAAAGGACTGGATGTTTGAAGTTACAGGGAAGGAGTTTTAACTGCATTACAAAAAAAGACTGAGGGGCGCCTGGGTAGTGCAGTCGTTAAGCATCTGCCTTCGGCTCAGGGCATGAATCTGGCGATCTGGGATTGAGCCCCACATCGGGCTCCTCCGCTGGGAGCCTGCTTCTTCCTCTCCCACTCCCCCTGCTTGTGGTCCCTCTCTCGCTGGCTGTCTTGTCTGTCAAAATAAATAAATAAAATCTAAAAAAAAGAAAAAAGAATTATTGGAATTGCTTGTTAATGAAATGGGATGGCTAAGAAAAAAAATGAGATTTATATCAGCATAAATTTAGTTTTAAGAAACGCTGGATGCTTTAGTATGTTAGAAAGAAAATCACAGGCCAAAAGGGAGTCGCTTAGGTCAGGCCATCCACCAAACCCAGGCTTAATGCCTAACCTAATTGTACTTTCAACCTCCTCCACAAAGGTCATCTTAACTGATCTATCAAGAATTTTCTGGTCAGGGGCGCCTGGGTGGCACAGCGGTTGGGCGTCTGCCTTCGGCTCAGGGCGTGATCCCGGTGTTATGGGATCGAGCCCCACATCGGGCTCCTCCGCTATGAGTCTGCTTCTTCCTCTCCCACTCCCCCTGCTTGTGTTCCCTCTCCCGCTGGCTGTCTCTATCTCTGTCAAATAAATAAATAAAATCTTTAAAAAAAAAAAAAAAGAATGTTCTGGTCAGCACCAATGAGGTAGTCTGTCACGAAGCCTCTCCATCTCCTAAAGGAAGATGAAGTAAACCATCCAATGAGACCCTTTTGTCCCCAAAGAAAGGTGACCTCACCCGAAATAATCCTTTCTCTCTGTTTATGACTTCCTTGCCCTGCCTTTAAAAACCTTTTCCTTTCTGTAGCCTTTTGGAGCTGCCCCCCACTTGCTAGATGGAATGCTTCTTGATTTATGAATTGATTAATAAAGCCAATTAGACCTTTAAAATTCACTTGGTTTTATTTCAATTTGGAAATGAGGGGTCTAATGTCAATTTTTTTATTCTCAAGGTTTGGTAAAAAAAGAGAATATTTGTCAGTAGAACCTCATTAAGACAGTTTTGACATTTGAAATAAAATAGAAAAACCGTCACAAATATTAAAACCATTTTACTTACCTTTCTTTTTAAAAATTTTTTTATTTAAATTCAATTTAATTAATGTATACTGTATTATTAGTTTCAGAGTAGAATTTAATGGTTCATCAGTTGTATATAACAGCCAGTGCTCATTACATCACGTGACCTCCTTAACGCCTATCACCTAATTATCCCTTCCCCTCACCTACTTCCCCTCCAACAACCCTCAGTTTGTTTCCTAGAGTTAAGAGTCTCTTATGATTTGTCTCCCTCTGTGTTTTCATCTTATTTTATTTTTCCTTCCCTTTCCCTATGTTCATCTGTTTTTTTTCTTAAATTCATGTATGAGTGAAATCATATGGTATTTCTTTCTCTGATTAACTTACTTTGCTTAGCATAATACCCTCTAGTTCTATCAATGTCCTTGCAAATGGCCAATATTTCATCCTTTCTTTTTTTTTTTTTTTTAAAGAATTTATTTATTTATTTGACAGAGACAGCCAGCAAGAGAGGGAACACAGTCAGGGGGAGTGGGAGAGGAAGAAACAGGCTCCCAGCAGAAGAGCCTGATGTGGGGCTCGATCCCAGAACGCTGGGATCACGCCCTGAGCCGAAGGCAGATGCTTAACGACTGTGCCACCCAGGCGCCCCAAGATTTAATCCTTTCTGATGGCTGAGTAGTATTTCATTGTATATATATATATACACCACATCTTCTTTATCCATTCATCTATTGATGGACATCTGGGCATTTTCCATTATTTTGGCTCTTGTGGACATTGCTGCTACAAACATTGGCCACTTACCTTTCTTTAACATTTGGAATATAAATTTGTTCTAGGCACCTTATCCTTTACACAGAATTTAACTTAATTTAATTTAATTGCATTATTACCACTGATCATGTTAATCTGCAGTAGTTGATATAAGACAACTACACAGGTATCATTTTAAGTCTCCCTTGAGCACAATGTTAGGGAATCTCTGTAGCTTTATCCTATCTTGGCTTCTTTGTTTTCTGGATTTTAGGCATTCTTCTTTCTTATTTTATTCCTTATTTTGATGGAATATTTCTTCTTGAGCTTCCTGAGAAAGCCTGAATGATAAGTATTTTTGTTGTCACTGAGATTTTTCATGTTTGAAGATGTCTTTGTTCTCTATTACTTTAAATTAATAATTTGGCTTAGTCTAGAGTTCTAATTTGGAAATACTTTCCCTTAGATTTTGAAGATATCTTTCCATTGTCTCTTAACTTTTGTTGCTGCTCTTAACAAATCTAATGCTACTATTAATTTTAATTTTCTTCTAAAACCTAAATTTTCCTTTTCGCAGATATTCAAGCTCTCTTTGCCCTAGTGTTCTGAAAATTCCAGTGATGCCTATTGGTTTGGTTCTCATTTCATCCATTTGCAGGACCATTAGTGGATCCCTCCTACCCAGAAATTGAAGTAATTCTGAAATTGTTTCTTGCATCATTTCATTATTGATTTCTTCTCCATTTTTTGCTGTTACTTTTTTTTTTTTTTTGAAACTCTTGTGATGTAATTTTGGTACCACCTTCTATTTTGAAAAAGCACTCTCTTATAATTTTCTTGTCCTTTTTAAAATACATTTCTGAGAGACTTCCACAACTTTATTTTCCAAGGTTTTTGTTGAATTTTTAATTTTTTTTCTTTTTGGCTATCAAATTTTTAATACCTAGAACTATTTTCTTATTCTCTAAGTGCTTTTTTTTGTTTTGTTTTAAATCACATCTCTTTCTTGTTTAGTGTTTAAAATTACTTTTATCTCCTTGAAAATAATATATATTCATACATATATTTCAAATTTTTCTCTTCCTCTTTAATTCCTGCTTTTCCAATTGTTTTTTGTTCCCTATACTGTATACGATAGGTTTTCTTCAAATACCTGGTAATATTAAATTTTTTGCTTATATTTAAGAGTGGAACAGTTAAAAGCTGATTGGAAGCCCTGTGTGTATAATGAGTCTTTATCAAAAGATAATCGGGCTGGATAATTTATTGACTATCCTTCAATGTCATTATCTTTAGATACTGCTATCCTGGTCTGATCAGATTCTTATCTCTGATTTGCTATGAGAGCTGGAACAAAGCTGGTGGTCAGAGTTCTGGGTATCTAGTGTGATAATAAGCCCAGAGTGCCCTACGTTCCCTTGGTAACCTTTCTGTATTTTTATGCTCAACTATGGCTGATAGCTTGTGGTTCTGGGACACTCTGTTTTAATCTTGCCAGAAGATAACTCTTCAGCCTTCTGCCTCAGTATGGGGTAGAAGAATTTATTCGGACACACAGGGTTGGAAAGATATTTAAGAATCGAAATGTTCCTAAAGTCTTTAACCAGTTCTCCTGTTTTTAGTTGTCTCATTTCAGAGGTAGCTGGTGCTATGTCCCTTGAGAGTTCCATTGTACCAACAGGTTAATTTAGCTCTTCCACACTGCTGGCTTGCAGGATAGTTACCACCCATGCATCCAAATTGTACTTTGTTTTCCTGCCACCAAAATGTTATTGTTGCCCTCTCCTTTTTTATTCAATTCGTTTATTTATGAATTTATGGTTTCTCATAAAAATCAATTTTCAATAATTTTGTGGATAGTGGGAAGAAGTAAAAGCTACTATGAACATTCAATCCACCAGTTTTTAATCAAAAGCCAAGGGATTGTCTTGTTTTCTTTTGTTTTTCTTTAGAAATGTAACTAATGTAGATAAGCTAAAGCTTATATAATTTGATTAGAGAAGGAGGCTCTGAAATGAATAAACTGCTTGTTTGAATTGAGGTTTTTAAAAAACATCTTATCATTATAAGTAATCTTATAATGAAGTAGAATGTGACTAACACTTTGGTTTTTTGCTTATAATACAGCAGCCACCTTTCCAAGTAATTTATAATATTAATTTACTTAATTTTCACAAAAGTTTTCATGGTATAGGCTACTGTAATCTCTCTCTTTCTCTCTCTTTTTTTTTCAAATGAAGAAACGTAAGCCCTTCTTCTTTTTTCTTATGGTTTATGTTTAACAGGTCTATAATAAAAAGTCTTATAAATGAGGTGTTGTAACTAAGGCAACGTTAGCAACAAACAGACAAACATACATAACAGTTTAAACACAATAAATGTTTATTTCTTGCTCATATAAAGTCTATAACAAGTGCTGCTGAATTACAGGCAGCTCACTTCCAAGTGGTGATTCATGGCTCAGGCTCCTTTCATTTTATGCCTCACTATGTTCAAACTGTACGTTCAAGGTTTCTGTGCTTACTACATCAAGTTGGAGGAATGGGTTCTAGACAGTGGAGAAGGCACAACTCTTCCTTAAGTGTCTTAGCCACTGATGTGACACATTTCTCTTTTCATACTCTATTATTGAGACATTTTTACATGTCTAATTTTGAGGAATGCTAGAAAATGTAGTCTTGCTCTGTGCCCTAAAGAACAGATGTATTAGTTGAACTGCTAACCAAACTCTGCCACAATTTGCCCTCCAGTATCCAAACGTCTCTTCTTCCACATATAATTAGGAAATAGCAGGACCAGTCGTGTATGCAAATCCAATGTGCGTGCCAATCCATTGGTAATACCAAGCTACTTTCTCTGGAATGGAAAGGTAACACTGGCTTCTACTGTCAGAAAATTTTATTAAACTCGCTAGTTTTACACTTTAATTTATTCAAATTTTCTAAAATATATTTTGTATGTTTGTCTGTGAAGGATTCAGTGCCATTGAGAGGCAACACCAAAGGCTCTGGAGTTAGATTCTACGGATTTGAATCCTGGCTCCCCTGTTTACCTCTGTGTGGCAGAGGCAGAGACCTAGCCCCCATGCACCTGTAAGCCATCAGTGACCGTACCTAGCGGGTATTGTTGTGAAGAAAAATGAATTGACAGTAAAATGCACAATGCCTGTAAATGTCAACTCCTATTACTTACTTTTAGTAATTCCTAGTAATTCAGGTAGTATATTAATAGCAAGAGCTCTTCGCCATAAGCAAAAGTAAAATTTATGGAAGTAGTCATAATTCATTCTTAATACCTGTAGGCAAGATTTGCATGGCTCGGAAAAACTCTCACAGCCTTCCGGTGAGTTGTGGTCCTTATTTTTGAGAGACAAGGAAAAACAAGCCACCAAAATACTAACAGCAAACTTCTCAGGTACCAGGACTTTTGTTGATATTTGCATCCCATGCATTTTATAAAATAAGCATGTATTACTTTTTGTTTTTGTATTTATATTAACAAAACAGAAAACTTACTTAATATTATTATATTGTTCTTTAATGAAGCCCCAATAGGTTTTGAAACAACAGTTTTAATTTTATTATAGGATCATATTGATTTCAGATTTATTGATGAGCTTGTAGGAAGAGACTATACTGCCAATAATCTGTGCATGAGTGAGTGAGTGAGTGAGTGAGTGAGTGAGCGTGTGTGTGTCTACGTAGAAAACTTGAACAGATGGAGGTAGAATGTTGCAAGAGCTTTGACATGATGTCTTTTTGTCATTATTTATGTTCTTAAGTAAGATGCAATGTTAATCTGGGAGGAAGGGAGGCAAAAGTTGGGATGAGAGCCTAATGATGGAATGTTTGTTACAGATTCTTTCTATATGTGTATTTTACTACTATGTCCTTCTTTTTTTTTTTTAAGATTTTATTTATTAATTTGACAGAGAGAGACAGCCAGCGAGAGAGGGAACACAAGCAGGGGGAGTGGGAGAGGAAGAAGCAGGCTCCTAGCGGAGGAGCCTGATGTGGGGCTCGATCCCAGAACGCTGGGATCACGCCCTGAGCTGAAGGCAGACACTTAACGTCTGCACCACCCAGGCACCCCTACTTCTATGTCCTTCTTAATCTTAAAAAAAGCTTGCAAATTCCTACTTTTTTACCCCTGAACTCTTCTGATGGATGACTAGAAAATCTGGGACCCACTGGTCCATTGGCTATGAGCCCCTGGATAATAAGCTCCGTCCCTGGTGAAATTTTTGATAAAGGCACCGAGGTTGTATTCTTCCTATTTAGTTTGATTCTCTAAAGTTCAAGGTTGATGAGAGATTGACTATTCAGAGGACTAGTTGAAGTATTGAATAAGGACAGCCCTTTAGGAACTGAATTTTATCACAGATGGGTTCTTGATTCACATGAATATAAGTAAGAAGTGTATACTAATTAAGCTAAACTCAGTCTCTCTAGAGAAATTTTTATTTAGTTATAGAAAAGCAAATTCAAAGTTATATACATACTATTTAATGACAATTCAGAATTTTCTATTTAAAAAATAGGAAAGTTTTAATCAAGTAGTATAGCAACTGTCCAGTTTTGTTGTGCCTTTCCCTTAATTCCTCCTCTCACCATTCATGGGTGTTTTCTGGATATTTCCCTCAGAAATGTCTTGCTTATATTTACCCTCTTTTTCATTCTCGTCATTGCTACTTTTGATAGTATGATGTTGTGTTTAAGAAACTGAACTTTGGGTTAGAGATAAATTCAAATCCTGGCTCAGTCAAAGGTCGACAGTGTGTCCCTAAGAAATTATCCGCCATTTCTGAACTTCATTTCTCTCTCCCCATAAAATGGGGATAATACTAAACTTGTAGGGTTGTTGAGACAAAAATGGAAAGATGTGTGCAAAATAATTATGTTTAATTTATAAGTCCGTGTTAGGCTAATTTTCAAAAAGTATCTTCCTATCAAGACACTCTCCTGAATGAAAACTCCATTGCCTATGGAATAAAGTCAAAATTTATTTGCCCAGAGGTAAAATGAGTCTCTTCTTTGGATAGAAATTACCTTTGATCCTTATTTCCAAATTTTACCTTATTCTTAATAAAATCGAGTGTTATTCTCCTGCCTTTGCTTTGCTGTTCTTTCCTAAATGTTTCACTCCTGACTCTACTTGAAAGTACACTACAAACCCTCAAGACCTAGCTTTGATTCTATCTTCCCCACAATATATTTTCTGCCAGCTCGATGTGCACTCTCCTTTGTATCTTGTAAAATTGCATATTGCTTGTTTATGTGTCTTCTTTTTACTACGAAATTAATTTTAGTCTTTCAATGCCTGGTATTATACACTTCATATAGTAGAGATAATTTAACATTTGTTAATTTCCTAGATAATTTAACTTTATGATTTGTTAGATGAACAAATGAACAAATACATTAAAAAACAAATATACCATGATAAATGTCTTTATTGGCCTATATGTTAGCTTCATAAACTTAATTACTCAAGGAAGAAAAATAACCTTGATTCATCTAAAATATTCACAGGCTTGAAGCTCTTGATTTAACCCCAGGATATCTAGAATCAGTTTTCTATTACATGGACTGTCAGAATTACAGTCTCAGAGCCAGACACATGATTCCCTTTTGGAGAATCATCACCAAGAAGTCACTCAGCTTCGACTTAATCATTTTTACTTTAGAGGAAATCCCCCGTAAATGCAGGCTGTTTTACTTCTAAGCCAATATAATTATCAGAGAATTTGGGGGTTTCTTTGCTGAAACTTTTTTTTATTACTTTCTCTCACCGATCTTCATTTATTTAATGTCTGTCTTATGCTAGGTATTGCACCTACGACTCCACATAAAATATTCTGTTTGGAGTACTCAGGTGGTCACTTATAAGATCAAACTACCTGAAACTTCACTTTCCTGTTTGCACTGTTGGGGTGCCGTTTGTAAGCCTGCCAAGGATTTTACTGACAAAGAAGAACGGTAGCATAATGAAATTTGAGTAACAGTGTTTTGTAAAGTCCATATACCATGCGTAAAACAGAATTGCCCTATCCCTTGATGATTGTTGTTCTTATTTTGAATATAAGTAAAAATTGTTTGCAATGTTTTCTTTCTATGCCATATTTAATTCTCAGCTGTGCTGCTTTATGTCATCCTCTTTGCTTCTGTTCCTTTCTTTCCATCTGCTGCCTATGACCCATTATTTCTGAATTCTTCCTGGTAAGAGCGTGTTATTTCCATGCTTTTCTTCTTCATCTTAATTACTTGCTAGTCTTGTCAGAATTTCTGCTTGGAAGTTTTCAAACGATCTGCCCGCACTGGGGGTTTTGCCTGTGGAATCTTACCTAACTTGATTATAAACTTTTTTTGGCACCAAATGCTAAGCATTTTATTTACATTATCAATTATTTTCTTAAAAGTGATAAACGTAAGATTAAAATGCATAAAAATATATGAAGCAAAATTATAAGTCCCTCTCCTAACCTGGTCTCTCAATTTCCCTCCTTAGAAGCAAACATGTTTCTTTCATATCCTTCTAGAATTTTTTAAATTAATGAGCCATCATACATGGGCACATCCTTCAAATAATAATGGTTACATTTCATACATTTTCTACTGCTCTTTGCTTTTATTTAAAACTTTTTTTATTTTCAATAGGTTTTTTGAGGTAAAATTAGTATAAAACATTACATAAGTTCATGTTTACAACATTATAACACATCTGTATGCACTACACAGTGATCACCAACAAAAGTATAAATACCATCCATCACCATACAATTGACCCCCTTCATTTATTTTGCCCACCCCTCAACCTCCTACTCCTCGGGTAACCATTAATCTGTTCTCTGTGTCTGTAAGTTTGTTTTTATATTGTGTTGTTTGTTCATTGGTTTTGTTTTAGCTTTTTAGATTCCACATATAAGGGAAATCATGCAATATTCATATTTCTCTGTCTGACTTATTTTATTTAGCTTAATACCCTCAGGATCCATTCATGTTTTTGCCAGTGGTAAGATTTCATTCTTCTTTATGGCTAAGTAGTATCCTATTGTATATGTGTACCACATCTTCTTTATCCATTCATCTGTTGATGGACATTTAGGTTGTTTTCTTATCTCGGCTATTATAAATAAGGCTGTGATGAACATAGGGGTGCATATATATATTTTCAAATTCATGTTTTTGGATTATTTAGATAAATACCCAGAAGTAGAACAGCTGGACCATATGGTAGATGTTTTCCTAATTTTTTGAGGACTCTCCATAGTGTTTTCTGTAGTGGCTGCACCAATTTGCATTCCGACCAACAATGTACAAAAGTTCCCTTTTCTTTACATCCTCTACAACAC
This sequence comes from Ursus maritimus, assembly GCF_017311325.1. Lineage (NCBI taxonomy): Eukaryota > Metazoa > Chordata > Mammalia > Carnivora > Ursidae > Ursus > Ursus maritimus. Next base: position 50,065,908 of record NW_024423453.1, on the reverse strand, counting down.
TTGCTTTTCTTATCTTTTTGAAAATAGCCATTTCAACAGGTGTGACATGATATCTCATTGTGGTTTTGATTTGCATTTCCTCAATAACTAGTGAGATTGAGCATCTTTTCATGTGCCTGTTGGCCATCTGTACGTTTTCTTTAGAAAAATGTCTATTCAGATCCTCTGACCATTTTTAAATCAAGTTGTTTGTTTTTTATTGTTAAGTTGTGTGAGTTCTTTATATATTTTCAATATTAACCCCTCATCAGATATGTTATTTGCAAATATCTTCTCCCACTCACTAGATTGCCTTTCTGTTCTGATTATCATTTCCTGTTCATCCAGTTTTTAGGTCTTTTCGTGTAAATTTGTGTGCCTGAGAAGGTGAGTTCAGGGTTTTCTTATGCTGCCATCTTGAATCCCAGACTCTGCTATAAATTTTTAGAATATATCTTTATAAAAATTTTAAATATATGTTATTACTAAGGTCATTTGTTATATATAATACAGGTTGCAAAAAATGGACCAATTTTGACTCAGAAAATTTTTCCTGTTTATTATTATATTGTTTGTAAGAGCCCCACTGGCTGAAAGAGCAATGTAGAGCTCTCATAGCAATTCTTGTTTATAGACCAAGTGCAATAGGCAAAATTCTTCTTTTCTTACCTACCGATGCAAGTAAGCTAATTTGAACTTTTGATTTGCATATTAGCCTTCACTAACTAGTTCTTGGTTAAGCACAGAAATATTTGTTGTTTCTAAAGACTCTTTGCCTGAATTGCCTATTGGAGAAAAAGGGCAAATCACTTTTTGTGTACACATTATTCATAAGAATCATATCACTAATGTACCTTGAGAATTTAATTCCTTCCATGTGGAAGATGTAGCAAATGTGAATGATTGCATCATTTTGTACTAGGGGATTGCAGGATCATAAAGGGCAATACGTGAGACATAAAAAAATCACCTGTACAATGACTCTCTGTATTATTGCACCTAAAAAGGAAGTTGAAGTTCATGTGTTTTCCGAATAATGAATATGAGGTATACTGTGTTGATATTAAGTTGTATATCTCCTCAAGTGCTTGGTTAATAGCTAGCAGAATTTTAGGAAAAAAAATAGTTTTAGGACAAATTTCCCATATATGAGTATATGTTTGTACTATGTACATATATATGTATATGTGTGTATGTGCGTGTGTGTGTATATATATATATATATAATGGCTACCTTATTAATTAAATTATTTAGGTTTTCTATGTAATTATATATATTTTGTTCACTTCATATTTCAAGGACTGAGAAATTTGAACTAATTGCCTTATGTCTAGTGTTTGTTTTCTTATTTATTGATTGTAGTTTCATGAACTGCTGCTGTTATATCCTCATTAGGAATTGTTTCTGTCAATATTGTTAGTATTGACCTTCTGGTTTGTGTAACATTTTTAAACAAATACACATTATCTAGTATTATTATGACTTCTGCTTACTTTTCTCTGGTATGTACCTATGTTATGGCTGCTTATCATTTATAAAACCTTGTGTGGAGAACTTTGTTTCAGGTGTATCTCACAGCAGCATGTGGGCTTTTTGCGTGATTTAATAATGATATTTTTAGTAGATAAATTAAATTCATTTACATTTATACTAATGGCAGGAATTCCGGCCTTAGTTCTGTAATACTATTTTGTTACATTATCTATGATTATAGTCCTTTATTTCTCTCTTCATATCATAGGTTCTTCTCCAGGTACTTCATCCTATAACTTAAACATGTGTCTTTCTCCCTCCATGATCAAGTTCTATACTTGACTGCTCATTTGCTTGCTCTGCTTTCTCTTGATTGCAGTGACACCTAATGTCAGAATCAGAGAGTATCTTTAGCTCAGTCCCTCACATGCATCCCAAATGACTGGGCTCTTCATGTTATAACCTCACTTTCTCAGCAGACAGAACTCTTTGGAATAACTGACGAATAAATAAATTTGTTTAAAATAAAAATGGAATTATTACTTGAAGCTATTTGAATCATAAATTTTCAAAACTGTTTCTTGAGAGATGTCACCCCTTTACAAAATTGTATATTTTTCAAAAATATCTGATAAATTACATCAGTCCATCTTACTGTTAAATAATTTTCTTAGTTTCTGGGCTTCGTGGGCTCACGTGAATAATAGGTATAGTAATAAAGAAGGGAACTAATATTTACTGGGTATTCATCAAACATCTCTTTTTATATTCATTTTTTATGTCCTCCAAAAAAGAGGACAACTTGACCTTGTACTCTCTATCTTATCTCCAATAAGTTCAAGAGATCCTGGTCCAGAGGAGGACCACATGTGCAGGAAGGAACTGTTCGCTTTCTGTTACTTTTCATGCTGTCTCTCATTTAATCTTCAGAGCATCTCTGTAAGAGGAACGTTATCATTTCTTTAGTTTGCATTAGTAACTTGTCTGCGATAGTTCTTTTTAAAGTCTTAAGTATCAGGTCTCACTTCTTTGTGTTTCTGTTTTGAGTATGTGGATCAAAATCTACAACTGGATTATAAATTGCATATTTTCCTGATGTGCGTATTTATTCTTTTATTTAGGTAGACTATCTTCGGATTGTTATCTATTTTCTTTAGATAACATCTATCCATAATATGAAAAGCGATTAAAGGTAGCATTTATCACCCTCCTTTCCATTTATTCAACCCTGTGATTTTAGTCAGTAAATACAGTAGTCCTCACGTATCCGTGGCTTTGCTTTCCGTGATTTCAGCTAACCCAGGGTCGACGGCAGTCAGGAAACAGATGATTCTCCTTCTGACCTATGGTCAGAAGGGCAGTAGCAGTCTCACGCTCCATCGCAGTGCGTATGTAATTCACCTCATTTCTTTTCATCACGCAGGCATTTTATAATCACACATCATCACAAGAAGGATGGGTACAGTACAGTAAGGTATTTTGAGAGACCACATTCACATAACTTTTGTTATGGTACATTATTTCGATTGTCCTATTGTCTTCTTATTTATTATTGTTAATCTCTTACCATGCCTAATTTATAAATTTAACTTTATCTTAGGTATGTACATATAAGAAAAAGCATAGCATATATAAGATTGGGTACTATCTGAGGCTTACAGGCATTCATTGGGGGTCTTGGAACATATGTCTCACAGATAAGGGTCATTACCATAATATTTTCTTTTGTTCTTCTTATCTTTTTGTAATTATGTTTATACTTTTAATGCCTTATTTGAGAGCATTACATCATATTCATTAAATTCCAAATACTACAGATGAGGCAATGAACTGATTTCCTCCACCTATCAATTTTTGTTAAATGTATACTTTTTTTTAAGATTATTTATTTATTTGAGGGAGAGTGAGCGAGCAAGGGAGAGAGAGAGCATGAGCAGGGGGAGGAGCAGAGGGAGAAGGGGAGCAGACTCCCCACTGAGCAGGGAGCCTGAAGCGGGGCTCAGTCCCAGGGACTCCAGGATCACGACCAGATCTGAAGGCAGATGCTTAACCTACTGAGGCAACCAGGCACCCCAAATGTATACTTTCTATATTTTAAAGGAATATAATATTACATTCTCTTTTGTCACTCTAATCCTCACATTAAAAAAATACTTAGTCACTCCTCGATAGTATTCTCCACTGTGATCATGACAGTAATGACAACGCTGAATTTGGTGTTTATTTTTCAACCACATGTCTTCATACTTTTTATTGCATGCATATGTTTAGATAAAGAATATATTGTATTGTTTATCTTAAAACCGAAAGTATGTAATCAGTTTCTGAATGAGGGCATTTGGGTACAAGCACAAAGTAACTTTATTCTTTCCCATTGCTGTCTTTACACCTACTCTTTCAATCATTCTTCCCCATCTCTAAGGGAAATCTTGGCAGATTCCATAATCTTTCAAGGAAATTTATGGTATTAAAAACTGAGCTCAATGTCAGATATTAAAAAGTTCCATCAAAGCTAATGTCAACTCTTCAATCTCTAATTCAATTTAAAGCTCTCTCCCTTCCTAGTTCTGATCTGATTGAGGCTCTGAAATTTGTGAAGAGGAAAAGACTCTTGGATTGGTTGAATTCTTTAATAATTTTCCATCTCACTGTTCCATTCCATTCCCATATCCACTGACGTCTTTTGGGTTGAAGTTGGGGGAGGAAGATGGATAGGAAGGAATGTGGAGATAATAGAGGAGAGAAAAGTCCTTCCTTGACTGATGAAGTTGTTGAAGGCTGGCACTGAAGCCATGAGCATGTCTTATGTTCAAATATTGACTCTGCTTCTAGCCTAGGGGATGCTTTCATGGAGGCCTTCCCTGCTGAGCAATAACCTCCCCACTGCCTGGTCACTTTCAGCTTTCTCCAGAGTCAATGGCTTGAATGGATCCCCTCTCATCTGTTCTACACACAGAAACTATCCACTATGTCATCTGAATCCTCGGGGCAAGGTCTTCTTCAAGATGACCTGAGTACAATGAGGCTCATGTCCAAATTCAGTTTTTTTTATTCTATTTGAGAAGCCGTCCAAAGTGCTCTTCCTCTCATAAGTACGGCATATAGTCTACATTTTTATAGACGCTCCTAACTTATACCTTCTAAACTTGCTGAAAACATATTGGTCATTTTCCCAAAGTGTAATAGTAAACAAATAGAAAATTGCTTTATATATATAAATACTACTCTCATGTGCAGAGTCTTCAGTGACTGTCTACAAGAAGAAGCCCTGACTCTGTCGCATAGCACACCAAGCCGTTCATTATCTGAATCTAACCAATCGCTTGGCCTAACAGCCTATTTCTTCCAAGTCACACTTTCATCTAGTCATGCTGGATTACCTGGTTTCCTACAAAGCACTCAAACTTTCATTCTACCATACTTATGAACATGCAGTTTTTCCATTTTTTCCTTAGACAATTAATACGTTATTTATGTCATTCTTTGTGAAAGTGTTCAGAACCATAAGTTTCAGAATTTAATTCATTTGATGTACATCAATTAAGTATTGCTATATACCAGTTACTGTACTAGACACTAAGTATGGTATGCAAATATACAGTTCTTCCCTTCATAAAAGAGTGCAATATGGAGAGACAGACATGTAATAATACACTAGTGCCATAAAAGGTAACTAGGTGGGTAATAAAAAGAAAGTGATCGATTATATTTTATAATGTGCTAATTGTTAGTATATATCTCTTGTATTCCTTTTGGCAGTGAGTTCTGTCTTACCCATTTCTGTATTTTCAAAGTTGGAATTATTGTACGGGTTCAGTAAAAGTTATTGAATGAATATTAAGTTATTGTCCATGTATTCCTGACAAAATAAGTTAAAAGGGTCCACCCATCTGACAAGAAACATGATCAAAAACAAACGAAAACAAACAAACAAAAAATTAATACTTAAGTTGCTTATCTGTTTGGCATTTTTACTGTTTTGTTAAAACATTAATATAATTTGTACTTTTCATCTTAACTTCTCTCTCATTTGGTAGAAATATCTCTCTTACCTTGAGTGGAAGTTGACTACAAATTACTTTTCTGGAAAAGCTTTATATAGTCCATTTGATCATACCAATAAGAAAGCACCACTGATTTTTTTATGCAGTAATTGAGTCGCGCTGCCCCCAACTTTTTGTTTCCAAATATCTGAATGGTGGTATTTCTTCAGCTTGGAATATTCCAGGAAACTTCTGATATGATTTGGTACATCTTAAGTGCAAAGCATGAATACATTTTCTTTAACAGACTCTCACATCTTTTGAATAATAAGATCAGCTGATTAGAGGCGCCTGGGTGGCACAGCGGTTAAGCGTCTGCCTTGGCTCAGGGCATGATCCTGGCGTTATGGGATCGAGCCCCACATCAGGCTCTTCCGCTATGAGCCTGCTTCTTCCTCTCCCACTCCCCCTGCTTGTGTTCCCTCTCTCGCGGCTGTCTCTATCTCTGTCGAATAAATAAAAAAAATAAAATAAAATAAAAAAAGATCAGCTGATTAAATTAGGCAGAGACAAGGATAAAATTCTCGAAGGTAATATTCTCTCCTGACTGGTGATAAGGGATGGGAAAAAGAGAAGAGCTGAAGCTCTTTTGTTTATAAATAATAATCAACTTTATTATTATTTTTTTGAAAGGTGGGACTGCCCCTTCTTCCCCTTAGGACAGTTACCCTATTGCAAATTCGCTTTCCCTTCTAGGCTGATCTTGGTATTTGTTTTTGCCCAATTTCACATGTGTGGAAATTGTATGGAAAAATCCAATGTGACTTATGATTTTGTTGAAACAGCTCCTGAAACCAATCAAAATCTCACTGATGCATCAGAAGCACTTTTGGTGGGAGACTAGGGTCTTCCTTGTATGGAGATACAAGGACTTAAGAACACTTGATTTATTGACATGAGAGCTCATAAATGCCACCTCAAATTAAAGGATTTATTAGCAAAAGGAGATGCGCCAATGTGTGGATCCAAAGATCCCAGCGTATCCCATATCACTCAGAAGCAGCTGAACTGAAAAATTACAGGAGGCAATTTATACATGAAAGACATCTATGAAAGCAGGGTGATCACATTGATAAATATGGCTTGTTTTGGAAACTAATGTCTTCTGGAATTTCACTCTCCTGTGTTTTGCAATTGTATTTAATGTGATTTAAAACTTCTAATCTCCTAAAACCATATATTTTCTAAGATTTTATTATTTCCATTGGCAGTTTTCTTACTACATTTTTCCCCCTAATATAACCTCTGAGATTAGTGCAGGCTTTCTTTCTTAAATGTTTATCTTCTCCATGGCATTATTCTAGCCAGCTGTTAGGAGTAAATTAGAATGTAGTCTGTGAGGGTGGCGAGAATAGAAAAGGTTTGAGGCATTTTGAGGAAAATAATAGGCATTAAACTGTTGAGATATGGAGAACTAAAGTGTATAAAGATGGCTTTTAGTTTGCAACCTATAAAATCAAACTGACCAGAAACCAAAAAGGATTAAAAGTATGTATAGATTTTAGAAACCAAAAAAACATGTCTTGGGTTTTTTCACAGTGACTTTGGAAGTTTCATTTTGGAATATTCCTCTAACTGTAGAATTATTATGCAAGCTAAATTCTTGAATCAAAAAAAAAAAAAAAAAACAAACCCACAATTTGTTTTCATTCATCTTCAAAGGCACATTATTCAATAATGCCATAGAAACTAATTAATTTATGTACAAACATTCCAGGCAAATGAGATTGTTTGGCAGTCTCTGAATTCTTTTCCCATCCTCCTAGGCAAGGGGGTTGGGGTTTTCTGTAACTACTATGCTGATTTTGATTCAGTTGTCCTGTCTTGCCAAACACTGAGTGCTGATAACCTGCTTCAGGTAGGGGTGCCACTATTAAAGATTTCACCATGAAAGTGAAACATATCAAGAAAAAGAGAAGGAACAGAAGTCATCTGTGAGGACCTGCAGGCAATTCTAATTGCAAAGCATACTAATGTATGCAAACTTCATTACAGACACACCAGGCATCTGTTGTACTTCCAGGATAGCATAGAAACTCTCCAATAAACAAAGCTCTTGGAGAGAGTATAGACTTCTGATTATTCTAAAATACTGCCTTCAACCATCAACAAAGATGACAGCCTTGTTCACAAAATTAAACATATTTCTGTCTCATGCTCCCTTTCCTTCAGGAGGAATATTTATCTTGGCATGTTTTCTTGGAAGAGAAAGTGAGTTTTGATTGTGTACCCCACTGTGGCATTGGATGACACTGGTTGAACACTCATCTGTTCCGTATGTGGAAGGAACATTTGACCAGGAAGTCAAGATGAGTTCATATTCTGCTTCCATATTTACCAGCCTCATGACTGTGGGCGCATGCAATTCTGTTCTCTGAATTTCAATGTCTTCATTTATGAAGTAGAGATATTATGGTCTGTACCATCTTTCTTATGGTTATAATGTTGGGAAAATCAAATAAAACTACATATGCAAAAGAGTTTTACAAGTCTGGGTATTTACCCCAAAGATACAGATGTAGTGAAGAGAAGGGCCATATGCACTCCAATGTTCATAGCAGCATTGTCCACAATAGCTAAATCATGGAAGGAGCTGAGATGCCCTTCAATGGATGACTGGATTAAGAAGATGTGGTCCATATATACAATGGAATATTACTCAACCATCAGAAAGAACGATTACACAACATTTGCAGCAAAATGGACGGGACTGGAAGAGATTATGCTAAGTGAAATAAGTCAAGCAGAGAAAGACAGTTATGATATGGTTTCAATCATTTATGAAACATAAGACATAGGAAGATCAGTAGGAGAAGGAAGGGAAGAATGAAGGGGGGGTAAACAGAAGGGAGAATGAACCATGAGAGACTATGGACTCTGGGAAACAAACTGAGGGCTTCAGAGGGGAGGGGGTGGGGGATTGGGATAGGCCGGTGATGTGTATTAAGGAGGGCACATATTGGTGCACTGGGTGTTATATGCAAATAATGAATCATGGAACATTGCATCAAAAACTGGGGATGTACTGTATGGTGACTAATATAACAAAAAATATTATTTAAAAAAAGAGCTTGCAAGTCACAATTACTACATATGTATTAGATATTTCATTTTTGCTTGATAAAATCTTGAATCCTCAGATTTCAAGTAGTAGATGTGACTTGAGAGTAGAGGATGCAGGGGCTCAGATATTCAAATTGACTGTAGTTATATTATCCACATTTTTTATGTGATATCTCAAAATTGTGAGTAGAAGAGGGAAAAAGAGAAAACAGAATACTCCAATCTTGTTCTTGCTATCCTTTTAAACAAAAGTAGGTTATAGTTTGCTCCTAGCACGGAACATCATTTGGGAGCAGAACAGTCTGGTATGATGCAGTTTGAATTGGAAGGGGTGGCTGGGCAATGCTCTTGGGTGGTGTGTGAGAAGCCAGTTGGATCAGTTGGTTGGTTGATCCACCTGATTAGATGCAGACCAGGGAAGGGAGCCAGTGTCTTTACTGGGAAATATTAAATGAAAGAGAAGGGACTTGGTTTAAAAAAAAAAATGGGACCAAGATAAAGAATACAGGAAACAAACGTAAGCAGAAACATCGATGGAGCTGTAAACCAAGCATGAAAGGTGGACAGACTTGAGAAGGTTTAGTAAAGTGATTCAAGGAACTGGCAAAGTAAGTTTGGTCAGACCGCCTGCAAGCTGTCATAGAGGATGGCCACCCAAAGTGAACTGTTTTGTTCTACTGGGTATTGACATGTCTGAGTTCCTCGAAAACAGTCTGAATCCAAGGCTGTGTTCCAGTAGTTCATTTAAGAATGTGCTCCCAGAGTGTAGCTTTGAGGAATAGAGAAGTAAACAGGGAGAGAGAAAAAAATCATATAAAAATGCACAGTCAGGGGCGCCTGGGTGGCGCAGTCGTTAAGCATTGGCCTTTGGCTCAGGGCGTGATCCCGGCATTGTGGGATGGAGTCCCACATCGGGCTCCTCCGCTGGGAGACTGCTTCTTCCTCTCCCACTCCACCTGCTGTGTTCCCTCTCTTGCTGGCTGTCTCTCTCTGTCAAATAAATAAATAAAATCTTCAAAAACAAAAATGCACAGTCAAATTGTTTACATTAAAGATGATTAGTGCATGATCCTTCTAAGGAGACGTGTGAAGTATGTATGTGGATTGCCTTCCTGTGGGAAAGGAAAAAAGAGGAAACTTTTATCCATTATCCCCTGTCCTCCATCAGTCAAGGGTACTCCAGAACTGCAACTACCCCATATATGTGAGTACAGAGAGGGTGTCCACATGGTTAGAGAAAACCCGAGGGCAGGAAGCAGCAGCTAATGAAACCAATCTGGATATGCCAAGTTGTATTTGTTTGAAGTAAATGGAAGCTTGTGTGGACTAGTCCCCATAGGTATGACAGGAGTAAACGGTGGGATTGAAATGAGATGAAGTACCATTTCATGGTACAAAAGGGAAATTGTCAGAGTAAAGACACAATATTTTTTTTAAAGAAAGACATTAAAAATTTTAAGAATAAGCCAAGATGGAGCTAGTACCACAAATTCTAAATACAATGTATAATATTGTATATATGCACTTGCATGTTTATTAGATGAGTAGGGATTTATTATTTTCTGATTTTATGAAAAGAACAGAAATCAAAAGTAGTAATTGGCCTACAGAATGGATAAGAGATTCAAGATTCAAGAGATTCAAATCTGAACTAGTGGGAGTTGAATCTTCTTCAATTTAATTTGAGTCTATATTTTGGGATAAGAGAAGGAAAGCTGTCTCTCAGAAAGAAATCAAATTAATAATTTTATGTAGTGTGTTGTATTTCTTCCACTTGTTGGAGTATAGATGCAGTTTTCTAAAAATAGAACTTTTTACTTTCATTGGACAGTGTTCCTTATTTTGCATATCTTGAAGTCAGAATAGTAAGGATAAACTAACTCATATGAATAAAATGATGATTAAATAATTACAAGGTTTTAATCACTTAGGAGAAGCCATAAGATTCTAATATGATGCTGGATGCTTCATTTAGCAATCAGGATGAATACGTTAGCACTTCCTAAATTTTGTGTATTGCACATACACTCATTTGTATTAAAGTCGTCTAGGATCTATCACTAAACTCTTCTGTCAAGTTGCTACGTCTGCTACTTGCCTTTCATATGTCACTATCAACCAATTTTCTTTCTCTTATTAAAGTTCAGCTTGGATTTCTCAAGCCACATGGCAATGGTGTCTCTTGCTGTTGGTTTCTGTGTTCACACTGTTTATTCTCCTCTTCTTTTCCAAAAATGTGTGTGTCTGCCTGTGTGTATATGTGGTTTGCAAATTTCCTTATCTGTGTTCTCAACTCTGACACCTAACCCCACACACACTATGCCCTTACTGCATTTGCTTCTTCCAGTTCTTCTCTTACTGATTTTTATCACTCACCCAGACATGCCTTCTATTTTAAATGGGTGATGAAATTTTTAGAAATTATAAGAATATTTAATGTGAAAATGTTTATTCATAGAATATTCTCAGTCTCTGTTCAGGCTGTACCTTCCTCCATTCAAGAAATTACTCCTTTAAGAGCATAAAATAGTAGTCTGTCTTTATGAAAGTGTTCTTTACCTGCCTCACAGGGGAGATGAAAAGAAGTAAATAAAGCAGAATGTTAAACTGTATTATTGTTATTAAAAATATATATAATTCTAACATGTAAAAGTTTAAGTCATGATACAATGACTTCAGAAAAAAATATTTTCATTCTAAACAAAGATGATATCCACTAGTTTCACTTTATGCCTGACACAGAGGACATTAGTAATAACTATCTTTAGTAGGTGCTGTGATCATTGATACATAATCTAACGCAACACAGCCCTGTATATCAAGTAACTACCTTAATGGTATGAATGAGAAAGCCCAAGAGATTATTGGATTTACTCAAGATTATTGGACTTACTCAAGATTATGCCATTTAATTCTATTCTGTTTAGAATGAAATCAAACTCCTTACATGTCCTTATTGATTTTACCCTTGCATGCTTAAGAAATGTGCACTTTTGTCTATCTGTGTCATACTTTAGGAAAAATATGAGGAAAGTATTATATAGATTTAATCCATAATTAAAAATCTTGCCATGAAGAAAGTTCCAGAATCAGATGGCTTCATCCATAAATTCTATAAAATGCTTAGAAAGACGTAATATCAATTTTACTCAAACAGTTTCAGATATTAGATTAGTGGAGAAAAGCATTATTTTCCAGCTCATTTTATGAAATCCAGTGATTTCATTCTTAGTTCCCTATTCCATGGTAATATACTCATATGAACACCAAAAAAAGGCAGTGAAGAATGCTTCCAAGAGCCTAAAACTGGGGAGAAAATTCAAGATCTCATTTAAAATAGAATAGATAATAGAATAATGGGATAGGTAAATTATAGTACATTCTTACAGTGAAGTACATGGTAATGAGAAGAAACAAATGGCAGCTACGTGCATTACCACCTACTAATGTGACAGAAATAATGTAGAGTGGGAAAAGCCAGCTGCACACTTTGTTTGACTCCATTTATGTAAAGTTAAAAAACAAGCAAAAATGACATATATTTATATGTATACATGTGTGTGTATATTCTTATTTCTGTTTCTTCTGGTATTCTTTTTACTTTGTCTCAAATACTCATATTTTATCTTCTAAGAAAAGTATTTTTACTGCATATAGAACACTAATTTGGCGGGTTAATATCTTCAAATATATTGAAGGTATTCTATTATCTTCTGGATTTCTTCTGCTTCTTTGGAGGTAATTTGCCTATGTTTCTTTTCCTTGAACTACTTTTAAGATTTTTCTCTTTGAGTTTCAGTAAATGATGTAATTAAGACAACATGTATGATGTTATTAAGGGAGTAAGAATGTGTGCACATGTGGGCGTGAGTATGTGTGGGTGTCTGAAGTGTTTTGTATGTTTTATTTTCATTGATCCTATATGGGTTCATAGCACTATTTGAATATGTAGCCTAACTTTTTTTTATCACTTTTGGAAATTTTTTAGCTATTCAGTCTTGAAGAGTGCTTTAGGCTCATTTGTTATATCCTCTCATTTTGAGACTAACTAAACTATGCTAGAACATTTTCTCATATCCTAGCACAAAGCTTCTAATACCCTTGTAATGTTCTAAGTGATAAGAGCTCCAAGAGTATCTTATTCTAACATTTGGTCTTTGACCCTGATTCCTGACACACAGAGCATAAATCCCTTGGGATTTCCTGGGGGATAGGAATGCATTTTGTTCCCATGAGGCAACTCTTAGTGGGCTCCTGGATGCCTTTTGAATGGAGGCTGGTCACCAGAAACACCAAGTTATGATTAGAAACCTGGAACTCTCAGCCCTACCCGCTTTCTCTAGGGAGAAGAGATGGGCTGGAAATGCAGTTAATGATTTACCATGCCCATGTGATGAAGCCTCCATAAAAATCCCAACAGTGTAGGGGTTCGGAGATCTTCCAGGTCAGTGAACATATTCCCATACTGGGAGGGTGGCACGCCCTAACTCCGTGGGGACAGAAACTTCTGAATTCAAGTTCCTTCCAGACCTCACCCTATGTGTCTCTTTATCTGGCTATTCACCTGTATCTTTTATCGTATAATAAACTGATAAATGTAAGTGTTCCACTGAGGTCTGTGAGCTATTCTAGCAAATAAATCCAAGAGGGCAGGCATGGGAAACTTCAGTTTGTAGCCAAGACAGATAGAAGTTGTGGACAACCTGGGGACCTACTATTTGCCATTGGCAATTGAAGTGGGAGGCAGTTCAGAGCGGACTGAGCCTTTAACCTGTTGTGCTGCATTCAATCCACTTAGTGTCAGAATTGAATTGAGTTGTAGGACACCCAGCAAGTGTCACAGAGAGTTGCTTGGTGTGGGAAAATTCCCCACCTCTCTGCTGTCAGAAGTGTTGTGAGTGTAGTAATGTGAAAGTCAAGGAGAAACAGGAAAAGTTTGTCTTTCCAACTCATCACGATAAAAATGAAAGCTATTTTCTTACCACATTAGAGTTGATGAAGATTTCTTGAAATGTTATTTATATTCTTCACTACTTTGAAATTATGGTATGTCCTTAATGTTGTATCAAGAAGCTCAGGTATTACTATACCACATTATAAAAATATTGTAGGGACGCTGAGGTGGCTCAGTTGGTTAAGCATCTGACTCTTGGTTTTGGCTCAGGTCATGATTTCAGGGTCGTGGGATTGAGTCCTGCATTTGGTACGCCTGAGCACAGAGTCTGTTGGAGAGTCTCTCTCTCCTTGCCCCACCACAACTCGTGTGTGCTCTCTCTCTCTCTAAAATAAACAAATAAATAAATAAATCTTTTAAAAAATTTTATGTTTTATGTTATTTTTGTATTTAATACAAGTTTTATATTTTATATGCTTTATTTAATGCATTTCAAAACAGTACTATGAAATGAGCTCTGTAGGCACCACACGGTATATCACTTAAAGGTCAATCAGGGGCAAAACCACCCAAGATTTAAACAGGGAAAGTTTAATATAAATAATTCCTAACACTAATAAGAGATTAGAACAGTGAAGGATTGGCTAGTAAGGAGTAAATGAAATTCTAAAAAAAATAGTAATAATCAACTACTAATTCTAGGGACTAGAGTCCCAAGGAAGAAGTGAATCTCAGAGCCTTCTCTGCCCTTCATCCCTAGCCCAGGGCTGAATCTAGACTTCATTGGAGAGTACCTCACTGACACTCACAGGATGATGAAATTCACGAGACTATAAAGTTATACAAGGGATTTCTGGGGGAGTCTGTCTATTGGAAGATGATGTGTAGGCTCTTGACACTCCACTGTGAAGCCACTGGAGAGGTACTAGGTGAAGCCATTTGTGGGTGATACCAAGCCAGTAGCACTTTCCTGCAAAATTGTCCAAGGGGGTGACAGGGACGTATTCATGCGAGGTGCTGAGCCAGTGACACTCAGGTGGGTGCAAGGGAATCCATTAATGGACAGTAGTGGTCACTGGGCCATGCTAGTGCTGGACACTACAGAGGGAGGGCACGTGTGCTATAGGATCTAAGTACTAGAAAAGCTGCATGTGCTGCTGCAAGAACCATGTCAGAGGTACACCCAACCCATGACAAGAAGCCTCTTTCTTCTTCAGTGTTTTCTCCAGTAGCCTCTACTGGCAAATCTTAATATTTTGCCACCTGATAAAAGAAAATACAGACCAGGTATTGAAGATTGGATTTGAAACTGTGAGGCAGTAACTGATAAGAGGTACAAAGGGATTCCTGGCCCCCAAAGGTAAGTATCCCTAGTGCAGGCACAGAACTATGTTTATTATTTTTCCTGGTTATTTGAAAATCTTTGTTAATTTAAATTCAGGTCAGGAAATGTTTTCTCCCATTATATCTTTGCTCATTTTTTCTGCCTGATTATTATTTGTCTTTTTCATCACAAATTATACTTCGGTTTATAGTTATTCTGATCCCTCATCATTTTTAATCAGATATATTAAGGTATAATTTATGTACAATGAAAATAATCAATTTTAAATGTATAGTTTGATAGTTATTTGCTTTTTTATTGTCCTTAATAATTTACATACATAAAACTCACTAATTAAAAACATACAATTTAATGATTTTGTTAGATGTTTGCAGTTGGGTAGCTAATAGCACAATCAAGGTGTAGAATATTTTTATCAAACAAAAAAGGAGCCGATTTGTAGTCATTTCTTTACCTCTACTTCCAGCCATCAGTGACCCATTTTCTGCCACTTTAGTTTTGCCTTTTCTAGAATTTTAAATAAATACAATCTTAAGAGTATGTACTTTTTAATACACACCTACTTTCATTTAGCATAATGGCATTAAGATTTATTTATGTTGTGTATGTCAGTTGTATGTTCTTTTTAAGTCTTGAATAGTATTCCATTGTGTGGATATAACACATCTTGTTTTTTATGCATTTGTTGATGCAGTTTTATGTTGTTTCCAGTTTGGGGTTGTTGTGAACAAAGTTGCTGAAAATCTGATTGAAGATTTATATTTCATTGCACTCAGATAAATACCTAGGAATGGGATTGCATGGTCATAAGGTAAGTATGTATTTCACATTATTAAAAACTGGCAAGATTTAGGGGCACCTGGGCAGCTCAGTCAGTTAAGCATCTGCCTTCAGCTCAGGTCATGATCCCAGGGTCCTGGGATAGAGTCCCACATCAGGCTCCCTGCTCATCAGAGGGCCTGCTTCTCCCTCTCCTTCTTCCTGCCTCTTCTCCTGCTAGTCCACGCGAGCTCTCTCTCTGTCAAATAAAATAAATAAAATCTTTTTTTTTTTAAGATTTTATTTATTTATTTGACAGGTACAGCCAGCAGAGAGGAAACACAAGCAGGGGGAGTGGGAGAGGAAGAAGCAGGCTCCTAGCGGAGGAGCCTGATGTGGGGCTCGATCCCAGAACGCTGGGATCACGCCCTGAGCCAAAGGCAGACGCTTAACGACTGCGCCACCCAGGCGCCCCAAAATAAATAAAATCTTTAAAATAAAAAAATTAAAATAAAAAATTAAAATAAAAAATAAAAACTGGCAAGATTAAAAAAAATGGCTTTGCCATTTTGCATTCTCACATCAATGTATGTGAGTTTCAGTTGTTCTATGCAGTATTGCCATTACAATTTAACCCATCCTAACAGGTATGTAGTGATACCTCATTGAGATTTTAATGTGCCTTCATCTAATGCCTAATGATATTTGGTATCTTTTCAGGTGTATATTTGCCCTTCTTTGGTAAAATGACTACTTAAATATTTTGCTCATTTTGTTATGGGTTATTTGTCTCATGGAGTTGTTAAGCTTAAGTATAAATTCTGAGTAAAAATACTTTAGCATATATATTTCATATAAATATTTTGTCTCAATAGGTGTATTGCCTTCTAACTTTCTTAGTTGTCTTTTGAAGAGTATATATTTAAAAATTTAGTTGTTTTCCAATTTAACAATTTTCTATATGCTTTTTGTATCCTAAGAAATGTTTGCCTAACCCAAGATCTCAAAAGTTTCTTCTAGTCTTTCTTCTGGAGACTTGAGGTTTTAGCTCTTTCATTTAACTACTTTCTACAAGTTGTGATATACTCCATTTTCATTGTCATGAAGTCCAAATTGTTTTCTCATTTCCCTTGGGATATCTCACTTGTGGGTTATTTCAAAATGTATTCTTTGTTTTTTTATTTTTATTTTTTTAAAGATTTTATTTATTTATATGACAGAGAGAGACAGCCAGCGAGAGAGGGAACACAAGCAGGGGGAGTGGGTGAGGAAGAAGCAGGCTCATAGCTGAGGAGCCTGATGTGGGGCTCGATCCCATAACGCCGGGATCACACCCTGAGCCGAAGGCAGATGCTTAACTGCTGTGCCACCCAGGTGCCCCATCAAAATGTATTCTTTAATTTCCAAATATTATGGAGCTTTCTAGATATCTTTCCATTATGGATTTTGTTTAATATCTTATGGTTTGCAAATGTATTTTGTATTATTTTTAAGCTTCTTAAATTGCTTGAGATTTATTTCATAGTCAGGATATAGTATAACTCAGTGACTGCTATATATGCATTTAGAAATAATGTGTTGTGTGGATTTCTCTTAACATGTAAATTAGTTCAAAGAGGTTGATAGTGTTATTCAGGTATTCCATATCCTTACTGATTTTTTGACACTGGGGTCTGTGGTTTCCCTTTTCCATGCCATGGGCTGGAAACTGTCCCCTACCAACAAACTGGAGGCAATTGTAAATCTCAATAGCTTTTTTCTCCTTTTCTCATGAGAAACAGTGTTATGCAGCCTATTTGTAAATGTCCGAAAACATCTTTCCATATATTTATTCACGTCGCATTATTTAACATGGGCTGGTAAATCTAGTCATTGTTACTCTATTATGGCTGAAATTTGAAGAAACTCTCTCATTTCTATCTTTTATTTTTCTTGTGATATCTCATATATTATTTTGATGGTTCAGTTTTTCCCCCAAGTCAGCTTTTTCATTTCCATCACTGTATTTTAGTTTGCCCTTTATTGACCTTACATCTCTTTTTGTATAACACTCATGTCCCTATAAGATTTTCTGATCTCCTTCCTTGGATTTTATATTTTGTACTAATTTTCCAAAAATGACCCTTGTCTCTTCTATTAATGTTTTTTCAGCAGTATACTTTTCTTCTGAATCCTCAGGATAATTTTTCCCATCTTTTTTTTTTTTTTTTAAGATTTTATTTATTTATTTGACAGAGATAGAGACAGCCAGCGAGAGAGGGAACACAAGCAGGGGGAGTGGGAGAGGAAGAAGCAGGCTCATAGCGGAGGAGCCTGATGTGGGGCTCGATCCCAGAACGCCGGGATCACGCCCTGAGCCGAAGGCAGACACTTATCGACTGAGCCACCCAGGCGCCCCTAAGCCACCCAGGCGCCCCCCCCATCTTTTTTCTTATAATAATTTAATTTAAAAAGGTAGATGTATTTTTAAAGGAAATTTTAGGTTTACAGAGAAATTGAGTATAAAGAACAGAGAGTTCACATCTATCCCCCACTGTCAGTTTTCCCTTTTATTAATATTTTGTATTCATATGGTAGGTTACCATTGATGATCCAATATTGATTCATTATTGTTAACCAAAATATATAGTTTACATTAGTGCTCACTGTGTGAATGAGGCAGAAATGCATGGAACCTATGTAAAAAGATGAATCTGTAAGACACATAAATTATACCTTTCCTGAGATGAATTATTTGTATGTTAAAAGATGAATGGGAGGGATTAAATGATTGAGACTGATAGCTTCAATTTCACTATGAACTGATAGATAAGATGCTGTGCTGGGAAACACACATCAAGGAGGAGGAAAGGCATATTTTGAAGTAAAAGTATACATAAAATAAATAATAAATGTCTATTTTCATCTTCTAAAAACTTTTTGAATAAATTGTTGTTTTTTTTTTAAATATCATTGCTCACTTAAATAAAATTGCATTTACAAAAACTCTACTGACATACCCAACTGAGGCAGAAAATTAAAGTAGTACCTTGTTGAGAACTGCTAGTGTCTTCACTCTCTAGGGATGGTTCTAACTGTGAGTAATCTTGGATCTAATTCTCAGGTGCCTAGGGGAACCTTCAAAGGTTAGGTAAGCACTGAATTTCATTGACAGTAAGAGGGAGGTATGTTTGAAAAATTGTTTGACTCTTTGGAGGTCTTTGCAGGTCCAATTTTGTTAATTTGTTCTACAACATACTGAAAAAACAGTTTATGACATATCCAGTCTGAGTTTCTAGGGAAGACATGATCATTCTACATTTTATTTTTCTCAAATATAAGTGAGAGTCAATCTGTGAATTCTAGAATTGATAAAAATATCATAGCCCATATTTTTATAACATTTTACAATTCAATTATAATACTACTTATAGTCAGTATAAAAGTTTTTTCAAGGGCTAGTACTAAATTAATCATGACTTCCATGTTCAATATCTTTATATCGCCATTCTTAATTTTATCACAAATGACAATTTTGTAAATTATTCCTTCATTATAACTTTACTGACTTGGAAAGTAGTCATGCTACTTTCATATTAACACTGGGGAAAAAAATCTACTTAGTTAAATTTCTCAGAAATTTTTCTTTCCTAATATATTGATCAAGCACATAAAATCATATCTCTTCAAAATAATTCAAATTGTAATACAAATTAAAGTAGTTTTCTAAATATTAAAATTACCAGTATTTCTTAATTTTATCTGCTTTCCTTATGACTCTAAAGAACTCTCCAGTCTGCTTGTTGGAAATTCCAAAAGAAATTAAACCCAATATGTGATTTACAATAATTTTAATTCTTCCTGGCATTTGTTATTGTTTTTAAATCTCTTACATGGAAAGTTCCAGCAAAGCATTTATTAGACACGTTGTCAAGGGAAAAATTCAGAGAAAACTAACAAAAAGACATACGGTAGCCAGATTGGAAGGAGTGTTTAAGATACATGTACACACAAAAACTGGTATTTTAAATCAATATGATAGAGATTAGTTTTCACAAGTTAGGAATAAGCTTCAATGGCTCCATCAGATATGGAGGAGATGGGATGCAGATAAAAGTTGAAAAGGAATAAGAGTCAAAGGACCTTTGTAAAATGTTGGATTTTTCAGTTCATTTTCATTAGTCAGTAATCAAAAACAAATCTAGATATACTGCTTATTTCCATTAAAATCAGCCCATAATTCCTTACCTCCAAGGCAATGTTCACAAGCAGGAGACATTTGGCAATGATCGGAGACATTCTTGGTTGTCACGACTAGGAGTAGAGGAGTGCTGCTAGCATGCAGTGGACAGAAGCTGGAACAATACTAACATCTTAAAACGTTCAGGATAGGCCACCATCACAAAGAAGTATCCAGAATGCCAGTAGTGCGGAGGTTGGGAAACACTGCTCTAAGGCAAAATGGGAGCATTTCTTCTACTTCTAGCCCTCAGTCTGTCTTTTACAGAAATCCTCCTCCCACCCCCTTGACTGTACCCTTGGTGTTCGTTTCAGCTTGATTTCACCTGTAAACAAATGGCATGGGGCAATATGACGATGGATGTTGAGGAGAGTGACAACTCTATAATCACAACACAATTCCCTGAGATGTTATCGAAGACAATTTTTCATATCTTTATTGGAAAAATATATTTCCAAAATGTAATGTTTTCAGCATTTGAAATCTATCACATTTGTTTCTGCCTCATGACATATTTTGCCCTAATAATATATTTTCTCTGTATGATGATAGTTTTCAATTCATTTTCTGACTTGAGGTACATTTTTTCTCTTTAGAACTTGGTTCAGGATAGATGATTTGTTAAATGCTCATTTGCCATCTACATCTCAGGAAAAAGCATTTTTGCCCCTAAAATTTCTGGCATCCATATTCCAGGACAAATGATAGCAACTCCTCCTGCTTAAAAAGAGTTATAAAATATGAATTAAACCACCAAAGTATCAGTAGTGCTAAGATGATTTATCAGACTCTGTTAAGAGTATTCATGAAGCAAGAGCAGAGGGATGCATTATGTGGACTTGTTCATATCCCAACTATGATGCAGAGCTTTTATCAGAATAAAACCATGTCTTTAGATCTGGTGTATATATAGCACAAGTAATCACAAAGCCCATGAAGTACACCAGCATGCTTATAGGAGGTATCTGATATTCCTGGAGTAGACTGGATTATTATACCAGCTTGAACAGTAGGTGTTGCACTCATTTCTTACTTAAGTAGGGATTAGGTTTATTACTGATTTAACCTATATTTGTAGTGTTGCTTGAAACCAAATTAAACTTTATAGTTATACTACTGTCAATTTTTACCTTATTTTTTAGCTAGATTTTTCATGTTTTTTTAAGAAATTACACACAGTCCCAAATATATATGTCAACTATCTACTATATTGAAATTGAATAAAAAGCTATGTAGCATAGTTATGAAGTGACTAGATTTCTCTCCCAGACAAACTGACATTTGATTTTCTGCCCTGCAACTTAATAGTTGGGGAACCTCAGGAAAACGTTCTCACTTTCCAGATTTGGCACATGATAGCAGTCAATGATATTATAGCTGAATATGTTATGTGAGTTTTCCCCCAAATGAAAAGATTTATATAATTAAACATAATTGGTTCAAGTAATTTATGTTTCAGATTTTTCTCTCTCACTCTTACTCCCTTTCTCTCTTTCTCTTTTTCCATTTCCCTCCTCCCCACTCTCTACACAAACACACACACACACACACACACACACGCACACAGACACAATGACATATGTAAAGTTTTTATACATGTATGAGTTTAACATTTGACCTAGTAATAATTTTATGAGGATTAAATAAAACAGTGCATATAAAGTGCTACATTCTTTGTCTTGGATATATCAATAGTTCAATGATTTTCACAAAACCACACTGAGATACCACCTTACGCCAGTTAGAATGGCAAAAATAGACAAGGCAAGAAACAACAATTGTTGGAGAGGATGTGGAGAAAGGGGATCCCTCCTACATTGTTGGTGGGAATGCAAGTTGGTACAGCCACTCTGGAAAACAGTGTGGAGGTTCCTTAAAAAGTTAAAAATTGAGCTACCCTATGATCCAGCCATTGCACTACTGGGTATTTACCCCAAAGATACAGACGTAGTGAAGAGAAGGGCCATATGCACCCCAATGTTCATAGCAGCAATGTCCACAATAGCTAAATTGTGGAAGGAGCCGAGATGCCTTTCAACAGATGACTGGATTAAGAAGTTGTGGTCCATATATACAATGGAATATTACTCAGCTATCAGAAAGAACGAGTTCTCAACATTTGCTACAACATGGACGGCACTGGAGGAGATAATGCTAAGTGAAATAAGTCAAGCAGAGAAAGACAACTATCATATGATTTCTCTCATCTATGGAACATAAGAACTAGGATGATCAGTAGGGGAAGAAAGGGATAAAGAAAGGGGGGGTAATCAGAAGGGGGAATGAAACATGAGAGACTATGGACTATGAGAAACAAACTGAGGACTTCAGAGGGGAGGGGTGGGGGAATGGGATAGACTGGTGATGGGTAGTAAGGAGGGCACGTATTGCATGGTGCACTGGGTGTTATACACAACTAATGAATCATCGAGCCTTACATCGGAAACCGGGGATGTACTGTATGGTGACTAACATAATATAATAAAAAATCATTAAAAAAAAAATAGTTCAATGATTTTCAGTCATTATTTCCAAATGCCAAATATATCATAGTGAAATAATTTTTTAAATAATTTATTACAAATAACGCACTTAAGAATAAGAAACATATATTCTTATTAGTAGTAATCTTCATTCCTCTAAGGCTTGTATGTAGTTTTAAAAAATTATATAATAAAATCTTAGATTTTAAGGCAACTTTGGTGTCATTTAGTCTCATCCACTTTTTAAGATGGGGGAACTGAGAGCTAAAGATTTTTCAGAATACGCCAGAATTATCTTCGAAGCAATCTCTGTTTATATTTGATCAAAGTGATCTACTCCCCTTTCATTGAGAAGTCAAGAGGGACTGTCTCCCTTGGGATGCTTTCAGAGGAAAAAGTGGAAACATCAGTCTGGAATAACTGAGTTAAAATGAAATAGTACAATCCAATGAGGAGCATGTTCATTTCCATACTTGTCCAAACTTTTAAATGAATAATAAAATGCTTAGAGAAGGTTTTTGAATATCTCAATCATTTGCAAGAAACAAGCTGTCCTTTATTTGCTCCCTTTCAATTTGATATGTGTTTTCCCTTCAATTTAAAATAGATTTGCATAAGTTGACTAACTAGTAAAAGCAATGCTGACTGAGAAAAAGACTGCCTACTCCATAGCCTGAGTAATCATAATTTAGAGTTTTAGTGGGTAATGAAAATTAAGATAAATCCGGACTGGTTTTAGGACAAATTAAAGCGTGGCTTAGTTGACAGTTCCTAATTTGCAACCTAAATGTTTCTTCATGATTTATGTCTTCCCAAATGTAAATATGCTCATCTATTTTTATGTATTTAAAATGGCTATAATTATTTATATAATGAAAAATTTGTTACAGTCAATCATTCACATACACTCTTGCAGAAATAGGAACTTAAAACCAGCATTTTATTGTTCTACATGCTTGTGTCTTGTAGCTTGTGTAGGTAAAATATACCTACAAATATGTCATTTTAATTGCTGCCTTAGTAATCTTTATAATAAGTTATAAATTAGTGTGTGAATGTTTGATGTTGGGAAATGGGGACTAGGTACACAGACCAACCTTCCTGCAGAAGCAAGACATTTATTATAGGTATATCTCATAAGTTTGAGCTGACACCATGAGAGTTACACCTTGGGAACAGTGATGAGTTGATCTTTGAAGGTGTAATTAAGTTAAGGATTTTGAGGGGTGTCTGGGTGGCTCAGTTGCTTAAGCGTTCCACTCTTGATTTTGGTTCAGGTCATGATCTCACAATCATGGGATTGAGCCTCACATAGGGCTCTGCACTTAGCATGGAGTCTGCTTAAGATTCTCTCTCTTTCTTCCTTTCCTTCCTCCTGTTCGCACACTCTTTCTCTCTCTCGCTCTCAAAATAAATAAATAAAATCTTTTTTTTAAAAGTCAAAGATCTGATATGAGAAAAGCATCCTGGGTTATCTGGGTAGGCCCTAAATCCAATGACAAGACCTTATAAGAGACACATGGAGGAAAGACAGAGACAAAAGGAGAAGCAATGTGACCACAGAGGCAGAAGTGAAAAACGATGTGGCCACAAGCCAAAGAATGCTTAGCGTTGCCAGAAGCTGGAAGAGGTAAGAACAGAATGTCCTCTCAAATCTTTGGAAGGAACATGACTCTGCTGCCACCTTGATTTCAGTCTTCCAGCCTCCAGAACTGGGGCAGAAGAAGTGTCTGTTGTTTTAAGCCACTAAGTCTGTGGCAATTTGTTACAACAGCCCTGGGCAACTAAACAAAACTGAATAACCTGTATTACTAATTTTGAGAGTGGACTGGTACCCCCTTTTGTTTCCCTATATTCTTGCCACATTAGAAATCCTTCCTAGGGAGTTAAACTTCCTTAATCAGATGCCAAGATGGATGGCGTAGTCCAGTTTGTCAATTCTTTTTCTTGGTTCCTGACACCACATAGTGGCAGAGGATGAATCCAAACCTGTTTCTTCCCTCAACAAGCAGCATCATTTTTCTTGTTAGTTTCCCTCCTGCTGGAAACTCACCCCCTCATTCCCTGTGTCTCCATTCCCTTAAAGCAGAATTGGATCAGATTCACCTCAAATGTTGTGATTTTATTTCTCATTTGCTACATGTCTGCTTATATTCTTCTCATCCAAGAAAGAGCCATAACACACTTATAAGGTTTTACATTTTTTAATTTAACATTACAGACTCAGCAAGTTGTGTTGACATTTTAATGACATCATAAAGTAATTTACATTATTAATTTAAGATAGCATGTTATTTTTGGAATATTTTCTTACTTTGCCTGTCATCTTATAGATATAGCAATTAATCAAACAATAATTGTTTATGATGTTTAGAAGATTGAGAAAAATTGTTTTCAATTTGCAATGACTTGGCATCATGTGACTTATGTTACCATTAATGGGTTTATCACTGAGAGAAATTGATTACATTTCCTAATGTACATTTCACATTTCCCATCCTCTAGCCACATCGCAAATCAGTGGGCACCACGTTGTATACTTATCTTTATGGATTCAAATTGTGAATCTATGGTCTTTCAACAGATGCTTTGCCAAACTAGTTTTGGCTCTGCCAACTGGCTGCTAATTTTTTTTCTTTTCTGAAGTGAAGATTCTCAAGAAATGCATCTACCAAGGAAAGAAGGCTGCTGTAACTTTGTGAGGCAAGCTGGCAAAAATGGCAGCTGATCTATATTCCCTTTTTATTCACATGGTAAAAATCACTATCTTGTCTTTGTTTTTCTTTTCCACGAAAATAAATATATCCAATGCTGGTTGACTGTACATTTAAGACAAAGAAGGCTGAATAGATAACGGATCTAATTGAAGTATTACTAGAAAGAATTTAGTATAGTGTTGCAGAGTATGAGCTTTCGTGTTGTAAAGATCTTGGTTTATATCCTGGATGTGCCACTTAGTAGCCTTATGATCTCAATCCAAGTTATTTAAATTTTGAGGCAGAGTTTTTTCATCTGTAAAATGGGGGATAATTCCACTGATGTTATGCTATCAGATTATATAGGAGTTAAGTGGTTATAAATATAGTATCTGTTCAGTTCCTATAAATGCTCAGTTAGTGCTCGCTGGTGGTGTTTCGTTTGATAATCCAGGCAGAAGGCTTTCATACATCATATCAGGACAGTTCAGCTTTTGAATATATATACATCATAAAACTGGAAGTAATAGGACTTTAAAGGACCTGACTGATAGCTAAGATAACTGAGATTAAGAGTGATTAAATGACATGCTTAGCATCACACACCTGATTAGAGGCAATATTGAGACTAGAATCAAGGTTCTCAACTTCTTGGAAAATGTATTCTCCTAAAAAACTTGTTGGTTTATCCTGAATGCCCTCTTTCCATCCAGGTTTGCCAAATTTAACAAATAAAAAAAACCAATGTATTCAGGTAAATTTGAATTTCATACAGACATCATCAAATAATTTTTTAGTTTGAGCATACTCCATGAGATATTTAGCACATACTTAAATATAAAATTATGCGATCATAAATAATAGTAAATGCTATGCAATACTAAATAATACTAAAATACACAAAACTAAACGAATTAAACATTGCAATCTTTACAACACATTTGTACTAAAAATGATTTGTCTGTCTGAAGTTCAAATTGAGCTGAGCATCCTGTATTTCTTCTGACAATCTAACTTCCATCACTAGTGTTTTGTAAACAGTTTTAAGTTTTATATTCATTTTGTCTATTCCTGGCAATCCTAGGTCACTTTGAAGCCATCTAAATTGTCTTCAGAACGATGTGGACAAAGCACAACCATAAATTGTGATAGATCTTCATAAACCCTGTATGAAAACCAATCTCATACTTCTCTGCTATTATCTCATTCTCACCACCAAAAAGTTGTTCCTTCTCCTTCTTGATATGTTTTCCATGGTCAGACTCCAAGTGTTTGTAGTAGGCTGCATAAGATTGTCTTTTAAGTACCGATATATTGGGACTTTATGATCCAAATGGAAAAATCCAGGTTAGGAAAACATTATCGGTTCACTTACAAGACATAAGTCCAAATGATCCTTTTTATTTTGGACTTCACTGTTTTCCTGGAACTCACTTCAGTGTACCATTCTTCTTACCAAACTCAAGTAGGGGAAGGCTGAAGTGGTTCTGGCCAATTGATCATTAACTAGACCAAGTAGAAGCAGTTTGCTGCCAGATAGCTTGCTCCTACATTCTTCTAGGATGCTTATCACTCTAGTATGTCATCCTCCAAGTCTGAATGCCTTCTGCAATCAGAGGTCACCACAGGAGAGAGACCTCAGGAACCTATCGCCACATCAACTGAGGTAGACTGATAGCGTGGCTGGCACTACTTTGAAGACTCTTCAAATAGTACCTGAACTTCCCTTTATGCTGTAGGTTTAATTCAAGGACTCTTAGGACAAATTGCTTTCTTGTATTAATTGAGAATTTTTACCCACTCAGAGAGAAGGAGCTGGGTAGGGAGCCATTAATAGGAAGGTTCACACAGCTACGTTAATAGAGTTGTTTGTCTCAGATTTTCCACAGCACTTTTAATTTGTTTCACATGGTCACAGAGCTTATAAAAAGTGAAGAGAAAAATGAATGTGTTTGCACTCAGAATTGTTCTTTTCATTCAAGAAAGGATTAGTTTTATTCACACGTTATCATAACAGTCATTGCTCAGCCTTAGCATCTGAGCAAAAGCATCGTAAGTTGTGAAATTGCATCTTATCAGATATGTGAACCCTTTGGTAATCTTACTCTCTCATGCAAAAACAGTAAACTCCACGAGGCAGCTGTTACTCAGCTGAATTCCAGAAATTCTGACTTCCTATGATTGTATTAGGCAAAATGCTTGTGGTTTAAGGTTAAATAGTATAAACATCGTACTGAGAAGCAGAACGCCTATAGAGATAGGAAATATAGATTCTGAGTCTAGATGCCTGGATTCTAGTTGTAGGATTCTAGTTACACCACAAAATAATTGTATTTACTTGATCAAGTCTCTAATCTGTCTAGAGACTATTTCTTCACTTATATCTATTTCTTCACTTATAAGTAGGGATTGTAGGTTAATAATATTATTATGCTAGGGGAGCCCAGGGGACTCAGTTGGTTAAATATCTGACTCGATTTCAGCTCAAGCCACGATCTCAGGGTTGTGGGATGGAGCCGGGTGTCAGGCTCTGTGCTCAGTGGGGAGTCTGCTTGAGATTCTCTCCCTCTGCCCTTTGCTCTGGCTCATGTGTGCACTCTGTCTCTTTCTGTCAAATAAATTAATTAATTTGAGAAAATAATATTATCATGCTAGTCTTGGAGAATATACAGGAGTAATTCTTCGTTCCTGTCTTTCTTGCTTTCTATCATACATTGCATAAAATCTCCTAGCAATTATGTTGCTTATTATTAAAATATATTCTGACTTTTTTTGCTACCTTTACTGCTGCATTCTGACACAAGCACCCTCACCTTGTGCCTAAGTTGTTGCATTAGACTCTCACTGTTTCCCCTTCTTACACCCTTACCTGCAACCCCCTCCTTTTAAAATAATCCTTTAAAAATATGAATCAGATCATGTCACTCCTGTGCTCACCCTCCAGCAGTTTCCCATCTCATTCAGAATAAAAGCCAGGATCCTTGCAATGGCCTAGCAACAGAACTTGGCTTGTGCTGGTCTTCTGTTGATCCCTGGTACTTCACTTCCTTCCACGGCCTCTCTCACATCTTCTTCAGCAGCCAAGCCATCCTCCAACCTTGGGCCTTTGCACCTGCTTCTCCTCTGCCTGAGATGATCTCCATACAGAATTCCCCATCTTTCTCACCTTTTCTGAAGTCTCTGCTCAGTTCTCCTCTTCTTCGTGAGGCCACTTCTAAATACTCTATTAAACAGTGCAACTCTCTATGCCCTACACTCCTTATTCCCTTGTCTGATTTATTTGCTCCCTGACAGCTATCACCTTCCATCCCACAATAGGATTATCTAGGGTTTTCTGTTTCTGTTTTTTTTTTTTTTAAATAGGCTTCACGCCCAGCGTGGAGCCCAACACAGAGCTTGAACTCACAACCCTCAGATTGAGACCCAGAGTTCAAGAGTCAAGACACTTAACCGACTGAGCCACCCAGGCGCCCCTATCTAGTTTTTCTTTTTTAATTATGTCTTTTCCCCACACTAGAATTAAGTCTTCACAAGGCAGTAATTGGTTTTTATTTTCTGTATTGCTCACTATGCATTCCCAAAGACTAGGAGAGTACCTGACACGTTGTAGAATAAATTTATGTTGAGGGAAACAGTGAGGGGATAAATGAACATAAAAATAATGAACAGAATGCACATGACACCTTATACATTGTCATGTTTAATTCTCTCAGTAATGCTAGGAGAAGATACTGTTATTAGCTCTATTGTGTAGTTAATGAGGAAACAAGCTAAGAAGTTTGAGTTCACAAATTGACTCTAAGACTGTAGCTGTCAGGCTTCAAAGCAAGTTTTGCTTTCCTTCTACTATATTGTCTTCCCCAAGATGACGTATGATAAATTAGTTTGAAAAGGATAAAGCACTATCCTAAATGTGTAGTCATATTATAATAACAAGTAGAAGGATTCTTTTTTCTGCTCTGAGGAATAAAAAATAAAGCAAGTTAATTTGTCTTTTAATTTTGGTCTCTATTCAAAATTGAACATGTGTTTATGTAAGTACATCAAATACACGTATTTACCCTGTGTGTAATTTTCTACTACTCTTTCTATGGAAACTTTTAAACTTCTATTTCTGGCATTTCACAACTTTAGGTGGAAGAGGAGAATAAACAAGAAGAGTTTGGCTGAAGTTCATACACTGAGTCATCTTCTTTGTAATATAATCCACATAATCGATCCTGGATGTACAGTTTTCTTGGGAACCATACACTGTTTTTCCTTTCATACGTTACAGAAAGTTTCTAAGTTTGGAGCAGACATAGGTTAGAGCAAGAATGACTTTTTAGGAGGCACTATGATATAATTCAATATCCCAAACAACTCAGTCATTTACAGCTTTCGTGATTTTTGCTTAACTACATTTGAACTGTAATATTGTTTACTTAATATTTGTATTTAAATAGACTCATTATTTGTATTTAAATTCATAAATACTTGAGCAATAAAATACTAGATTTGAGGTGAGGTACAAGTTATTTTTTTTGCTAATACACCTTAAATAAACAAAAATTAAAATTTTTACACAGTCTATTCGTATACCAATAGAAATGACCAAGCTTTCCACATACAAGGCATGCATTTCATTTATGTTTGCCTGATTTTATAAAACAATGAAAGAATTCAATTGAATAAACCCTTGAGGACACATTGGAAAGGTCCATATGACTGAGATACTTGCATGGTGCTTGTGTATACCACGCAGCCTAAGGTAGAGGTAAAAAAAATAAATTTTGAGTAAACGTCAAAATGCTTGAGTAGTAAAAAAACAATATTCTGCTGAGGCAAAAAAGTTCTTTTAAAAATTGAGCTTATGGTATACTAAGAGTATTTTAATCAGGGTTCACTGGAGAAAGAGAAGAATATATATTTTTATTTATTATGAGCAATTGGCTTGCATGACTATGTAAACTGAGAAGTCCCGTTACCTACTGTCTGAAAGCTGGAGACCCAAGAAAGCTGGTGGTGTAATTCAGTCCAGGTCTGAGGCCTGAGAGCCAGAGAAGCTGATGGCATAAATCCTAGTCAAGGGCTGGAGAAGGTGAGATGAGGTATCTTAGCCCAAGTGGTGAGATAGGAAAAAAGGGGCAAATTCCTCCTTCCGCCTTTTGTTCAGTGCCAGCCTTCAACAAATTGGCTGATGCCCACCCACACTGGAGACTCCACTGATTCAAATACCACTACATCCAGAAGCACCCTAATAGACACATCCAGAAATAGTGTTTAATCTGGGCACTCTGTGGCTAGCTGACATAAAATTAACCATGACAAGGAGACATCTGAAAATGTAAGAAAATATTAATTTTTGATGATTTTCTTACAAAAAAAGTTAACATTCAAAAAGCCATCAAAATGCTTTCATAGAACTTCAGCCTTCTTACTCCGGTGATCTTCACCTACTTCTTTATTTAGTCACACCAGCAACAACTCACCTTTCGAACCTTGTTAAAAATGGATCGACATTCTGAGCTTTAAAAAAAAATCTCCTTTTCCTTCAATAGTTCTCATACACATGTCATTATTAAATTTTCTCTTTGATATTTGGCTTTGGAATCCCTCCTATTCATAGACTGTAGGTTCCTTTCTAATCTCACATTCCAACCTTACTAACATAGACCTGCACATTAATGATATTCTCATTTCTTAATACTTTGTTTTTCTAGTACAACACACTTGTCAATCTGCCCTGGGTAAAATATGCCTTTGAACTTCATGCTTCCATTTCTGAGTTGCCAGCATTGCTGGAGGAAAGCCTTACTGTTTGGTTTCTAAACAAATTGAAATGTCATATTCAATTTTCTTTACACAGACCAGCAATCTTTTCACTCCGTCAGTATCAAGTTCTTTACAGTGCCTGTCAATATTTTGGATTTTCACTAGAATTATAGGTGACCCCACCCTTCCATGAAGACCCTAACTAAAAAATTTGACAGAATGTCAATGTCTGGAGTAGATGTCATCAAGGAAGAGTAATTGAGAAATAAATAATGGTTTGCTTTTTTTGGAATACAGTTGGCTAAGTTGTCCATATCAACTCTTCCATAAAAAGAAACAAACAAAAAAAATGTGGATAAGACATTAGAGGAAACAAAGCATCAAAGAGCTCCTTAGAAAGAGTGACAGAGTGATAAGATGAGCACAGAGTTTACCTGTATGTGACAACAAGGTGAAAAAGGGGAAAAAAGTACTGAAATGTAACCACAAGACAGCTTTCTCTTGGATTTGCAGCTTAAATTATATGGTTCAAAAATTCCGAAGCCATGAATGCACTTTGAAGTGGTTTAAGAACATTAATGAGTTTCCATGACTACCTCTCAGTGAGATGTCGTGAATCAGGAGGGATATACGGAGACCTTTGGTAATGTTTTATGTCCAGCAATGTTTTATGTCTTGAGGTGAGGGGTGATTGTTTTCTTTAAAATAATCATTTAAAGTACACATGCATTTTTAAAACAATGTATCTATAGATCATTTTTTAAAAAATGATACTACGTATCATAATGAAAAATGTGTTCTGGATTATTTTCTTTGTTATTGAAAGATATAGGATGGATGTTTTGTTTTGGAGAGTTTTGAAAGGAAGTGATGTCAGTGAAAAGAAGTTTCAGGAAGGCTGAATAGGTGAATAAATTCAGTATGTCAACAATTGAGAATAATGATCTTGCTTTTATAGGAGAGGGTGCCTGGTCACATAGTGTAAAGATTTCAAAGAAAGGTATATTAGGGGCCAACTAGTCAAGGGTTAGAGTAAAAAATATAGAATTGGGAATATAGTTTGGTTTTTTTTAAGTACAAGAGAAAGATTTCTATGAAGACTAACAATTGGGGATTGCATGATTGAAGGAGGTTAGAGGGTTAGACAGTAGAATCACTAAGCATTGGCACCCCCAAAGCCTTCATCAATCTTCCCTTCAAGCCTTCCATAATACAACTAAAATCTAAATTAATAAAACCTTTTTAAAATATTTTATTTATTTATTTGAGAGTGAGCAAGAGAGAGCAAGCATGAGTGGGAGAGAAGCAAAGGGAGAGGGAGAAGCAGACTCCTGGCTGAGAAGGGAGCCCAATGCTATGCAATGTGGGGCTCAATCCTGGAAATCCAGGATCATGCCCTGAGCCAAAGACCGAGCCAAAAGGCAAATGCTTAGCTAACTGAGACACACATGCACCCTGATAAAACATTTTCTAAGCCATTCCCACCATGACTTCCCTGATGACTATCTTATTTAGAAATCCTGGAGCTGCCCCAGGGGTTAAGAAATATTCCAGAAAACTTATTATCAAGGGTCAGAGAGGGAAAAGGATGAAGATGAAAAGTAGGTACCAAGATTGTGATTCATTTTGCTACTGGATTTGTCTTTGAACTCCTTAATGCATTTTTCTACTATGTAAAGTTGGTTCTTGTTACACTATAACAAAATTATGAAGAGATGCTTATCCATGGTTAATATTGTTAACTATATTTTTAAACAATTGAACATCTGTACAGTATGTATTAATAAAGAATTGAAATTTAAATAGGAAAATAAAGTTAATTAAATAAAAATAGAAAAGGTTGAAATGGAAATTTTAAAAAATAAGCCTGTAGTCCTGACCTTGATATTAATAAGCTACGGCTTTAGACATACATTCTATGGAATTAGTATCTTCTGTGAGATCATATTAGGAAGCTGGTCTGGATCCATGGGTTTCAAAAAGAGATTTTAAATCTGGAGGGTTTTGCTTGTCTTTGTTTTACTTTTTGAAACTTCAGGTGATCCAGAGTGTATTGGACAGTATTACCGGTCCCCAATTCCCACTTCAAATAGAACAGATGTGTTTTCATTTGTTTATGGCCCTGGGTAAGATTTCAATTGAGCAAGCATTTCAGAACCTAAGAAAGCAAGACACTAGCGAATCTCAAGGATCTCTTTCTGAAATTCTGAGAAACATTTTCAACTTTGAAAGTGGAAGAGTGTCAGTGAATCTCAGAGAATATTCTTGTTCAGGATGGAACTCAAATAATTAATTACATTTGTTTAAAATGCCTAAGTGTGCTTTTGCCTTTTATATGAAAAGCTATAACTTCAGTCACATGCATATCTGTTTATTATTTCTTCTACACTTGCAATGAAATACAACAGATGATTTTTGAATATCACTTTCTACAGACTTTTATTAAACATTATTTTGGAGTCCTGAGAAACATTCTGACAGTTTTCTCAAGTAGAATATGTACTAAAGCTCTTTTCGTGGTGACAGTGAGCTCTAAAGACATTACTTAACAGATTACACTTCATAGGTTATTCACTAATGTCATTTCAGGAGGAAAGTTGTTTATGTTCTATGTTCTGTTCTCTTATTTGATTTCCCAATATTATAGCAGTGATTATTTTTATACTTTGAAATATATGAAAGAGCTTAATTTCCTGAGGAAAAAAATAGAACTGCAGGATGCGTCTCCTAACTAGGAAGGAATGCAGGGAGAGTCAGGAGGTAGAAAATGAATTTGACACTAACAACAAAATAAGAATGAAGGATTGGTTTGGTAGGGCTTATACACCTTAACTGGGGTGGGGGGGAGCTTGTATAGAAACCAAAGCTAAAGCATACTCTAGTGCTGAAAACCTGTTAAAATGTATACATATTTTGCAAATTTTCCAAAGGTTTTCCTATGTATCTATCTACACACACACACATACACACACACCATACAAAGACCTCTACACACATATGCACATTGGTCAACTCTCTTGCACACATTATTCTATTCAAGGGCTCACAGACAGCTGTCTATCCCCAGGGTGAAAGGAACAGGCAGGACTGTATCACTCTGTAAGCAGAAAGCAGCAGTGATGAGTATAGCCAGAGGCATGAGTCAGAGGTCCAGTATGCAGGTACTTGTTTGGAAGGAACAGCCCAACCTCTAGTCCTGTGACGAACATCAAAAGCTAGAGAAGAGGGAGCTGAGTTGTCCTTTTTGAAAATGAGTGGGGTTTTTTTTGCTTCCTGTCACATTGGCCTGATAATGTCTCAATCTTGCTGAGCACCACTATGAAGTTTAGTTGCTTGAAGTCAGGATAATGTGTGCTGGGCAGGGTAAGTGGGGCTTCAGTATAGATCTGGGTATGACTCACTCTAGTCCCAGGGACTGCGCGTAAAGAGCTTGGCAATTTATTTGGGGTCCTACTGCTCCTGGCACAGACACTTGATAGTTCCTTAATGGTACTTGAAGTGACCTTTTTGTGTTTCCTGTATTTACCATGCCTTTTGGCCACTTATTGAAAATGCTTTCATTATTGTTACTGTTGAACATTTTGGTTTACAGACCCCTCATCAGATGCGGCAAAAAGTTTAGACAAAATCCAATTATTTAGCCTCAAATTTCTATTTTCCCCAAAATGTCTTAAAAGGTATTTATTGAAAATAAATATCTAAAAGTCACTCTTGTCCATAAAGAACTGATTAACCTAGGGCTGCTATTAGAATCATTTTAGCGATGGACATTTTTCACAGGTACATGTCTGCATTGGAATATATATACGCCAATAATTGGCACTACCACCCAAAGAGAGGGAGTTGTTTTTGCTACTAAGTATATTAGGAAACAATATTTTCATGCAATATATGCAAAGGGACAAAAGGGATACAATAAAATTTCTTATAAAAATAACCAAATTATTAACTAAATTTCTTTTCTAAAAATCATTTTAAGTAAATAGTCATAGGAGTTAGAGAAAAGCAAGAACATTAATATACTGACGGATACACTGAATATGATTGAGAAAACTGGAACCAATTTTAATTTTACACATTTCCATTAGGTGTCTGTAGCATCTGTCAGACTGTCAGAAAAGATATTTATCTATTCAATAGTTGTGCAGAGAATGGTGATCTAGTCTGTGTTTCTGAACAACTAATGAGACCAAGTTTCATTTCACCCCACTGAAATCGACCTTGATGGGTTTTTTTCTTTTCATTCTTTTTTTCTTTTCTTTTCTTTCTTTTTTTGGATTATCCAAAACTTCTATGGCAGGTTCTAATAAAAACAAATTTAAAATCATCCTCAAGAATATCTTTTAGGGACACTCTAGTGCTTGTTGTTCTTACTTTAAATTTTTAAGACTTGTCTCTAAATTTTTCTTGGTAATGTGATGGACAGATAGAGATAATCACGAATAACAAGCTTTTGTTTTTAATCCTGGTTAATTAACCGAGAATGCTTTACAGAATCCTGCCTTTAGATTCTGCCTCCTTAGACTGAGAAATAAATGCTTTATGGGGAAATATAAAGCAATAATTGAACGACATTTGGACAGTATTTTTTTTTAGATTTTATTTATTTATTTATTTGACAGAGAGAGACAGCTAGCAAGAGAGGGAACACAAGCAGGGGGAGTAGGAGAGGAAGAAGCAGGCTCCCAGCAGAGGAGCCCGATGCGGGGCTTGATCCCAGGACTCTGGGATCACTCCCTGAGCTGAAGGCAGACGCTTAACGACTGAGCCACCTAGGCGCCCCTGGACAGTATTTTTTAAACTTTTTCTTTCTGTTTGTCTTTCTTTCTTCAGTATAAACCATACAGATCTGTCATGATTGCAAGAACTTCATATAGAACTCTTACCAGTTTTCAACTTTTAAACATCCAGAAGTTTGCAGAAACAATAGAACAATGTTTGGAAAAATATTTCAAAGCATGCTTGCTCTTATGGTGAGTCCATTTGTGAAAACAATCAACTGAATTATAAAACACTGAGAAGGAGCCTGACGTGAGAAAAACAGTGCAGACTTCGGAAACAATTCATACATAGTTATATCGTGGATCTTCCCATTAGGGGTTGAGTGACCTTAGGCAAGTCACTTACTCTCATTGAGCTTCAGTTTCTTTTCTAGAAAATTGGGATTAGAGATAAGATACTTTCCGTGCTTGGATATAAGAGGCAGGTTTCCAGAAACAAAGAGACGATATGCTCATGAAGTTAGCTGAAGGTGGTTTAATGAAGGGACAACTTTTAGAACTTTAAGCCAGGGAATCAGTAAGGGATGGTGAAGCATCAGAGCGTAGCAGCAGCAATAAGCCTGAAAGTGCAGGGGACTGTGCAAGAAGGCCACTTGCCAGGGCCTGTGGGCTTTGGTAGGGTAATGTAGCTTCAGCTAGACCATGGTGAGGTAAACAGGAAGCAGGGGAGGAACTAGTTTGCTCTATGACCTCCTACTGTGCTCTAATTTCTGTCTTGTGCCTCCTACTGGCTGAAGGCAACAGGGAGCTAGCAGACAAAAGAACTGAATGATGCAGCTCATGGTGTCCTAGGGCCCAGCGTACCCCAGAGAAAGGCACCCTATGGGTGATGGGCATTGAGAATAAGCATCACACTTACTAGCATGTGTTAAATACCCACTCTACGGCAGGAAGAATGAAAACTCTACTGACGCCTGTATCTTTGCTGCAGTGAAAAATGGTCTTCGAATCTTTCATAAATCTCATACATGTGTGTTGGTATTTTTTTTTAATGATTTTTTATTATATTATGTTAGTCACCATACAGTACATCCCCGGTTTCCGATGTAAGGCTCGATGATTCATTAGTTGTGTATAACACCCAGTGCACCATGCAATACCTGCCCTCCTTACTACCCATCACCGGTCTATCCCATTCCCCCACCCCCTCCCCTCTGAAGTCCTCAGTTTGTTTCTCATAGTCCATAGTCTCTCATATTTCATTCCCCCTTCTGATTACCCCCCCTTTCTTTATCCCTTTCTTCCCCTACTGATCATCCTAGTTCTTATGTTCCATAGATGAGAGAAATCATATGATAGTTGTCTTTCTCTGCTTGACTTATTTCACTTAGCATTATCTCCTCCAGTGCTGTCCATGTTGTAGCAAATGTTGAGAACTCGTTCTTTCTGATAGCTGAGTAATATTCCATCGTATATATGGACCACAACTTCTTAATCCAGTCATCTGTTGAAGGGCATCTTGGCTCCTTCCACGATTTAGCTATTGTGGACATTGCTGCTATGAACATTGGGGTGCATATGGCCCTTCTCTTCACTACGTCTGTATCTTTGGGGTAAATACCCAGTAGTGCAATGGCTGGGTCATAGGGTAGCTCAATTTTTAACTTTTTAAGGGACCTCCACACTGTTTTCCAGAGTGGCTGTACCAACTTGCATTCCCACCAACAATGTAGGAGGGATCCCCTTTCTCCACATCCTCTCCAACAATTGTTGTTTCTTGCCTTGTCTATTTTTGCCATTCTAACTGGCGTAAGGTGGTATCTCAGTGTGGTTTTGATTTGAATTTCCTTGATGGCTAATGATTTTGAACATTTTTTCATGTGTCTGTTAGCCATTTGTATGTCTTCATTGGAAAAGTGTCTGTTCATATCTTCTGCCCATTTTTTGATTTGTTTATTTGTTTCTCGTGTATTGAGTTTGAGAAGTTCTTTGTAGATCTTGGATACCAGTCCTTTATCTGTAGTGTCATTTGCAAATATCTTCTCCCATTCCGTGGGCTGCCTCTTAGTTTTTCTGACTGTTTCCTTGGCTGTGCAGAAACTTTTAATCTTGATGAAGTCCCATAAATTCATTTTATCTTTTGTTTCTCTTGCCTTTGGGGATGTGTCATGAAAAAGGTTGCTTTGGCCGATGTCGTAGAGGTTGCTGCCTATGTTCTCCTCTAGAATTTTGATGGATTCCTGTCTCACATCGAGGTCTTTCATCCATTTGGAGTTTATTTTTGTGTATGGTGTGAGAGAGTGGTCAAGTTTCATTCTTTTGCATGTAGCTGTCCAATTTTCCCAGCACCATTTATTGAAGAGACTGTCTTTTTCCCACCGGATGTTTTTTCCTGCTTTATCAAATATTAGTTGCCCAAAGAGCCGAGGGTCCATTTCTGGGCTCTCTATTCTGTTCCATTGGTCTATGTGTCTGTTTTTGTGCCAGTACCATGCTGTCTTTGTGATCACAGCTTTGTAGTACAGCTCGAAATCCGGCATTGTGATGCCCCCAGCTTTGTTTTTCCTTTTCAACAGTTCCTTGGAGATTCGGGGCCTTTTCTGTTTCCATACAAATTTAAGGACTGTTTGTTCCAGTTCTTTGAAAAATGTCCTTGGTATTTTGATCGGGATAGCATTGAAAGTGTAGATTGCTCTGGGTAGCATGGACATTTTAACTATGTTAATTCTTCCGATCCATGAGCATGGAATATCTTTCCATCTTTTTATGTCTTCCTCAATGTCTTTCAAGAGTGATTTATAGTTTCTAGAATATAGGTCCTTTACGTCTCTGGTTAAGTTAATTCCAAGGTAACGTATGGTTTTTGGTGCTATTGTAAATGGGATGGATTCCCTAATTTCTCTTTCTTCGGTCTCGTTATTCGTGTATAGAAATGCAACTGATTTCTGAACATTGATTTTGTATCCCGCCACGTTACTGAATTGCTCTATAACTTCTAATAGTTTGGGAGTGGCTTCTTTTGGGTTTTCCATATAGAGTATCATGTCATCTGCAAAGAGAGACATTTTGACTTCTTCTTTGCCAATTTGAATACCTTTGATCCCTTTTTGTCGTCTGATTGCTGTTGCAAGGACTTCTAGTACTATGTTGAATAATAGTGGCGAGAGTGGGCATCCTTGTCGAGTTCCTGATCTTAAGGGAAAGGCTTCCAGCTTTTCCCCATTGAGAATAATATTTGCAGTAGGCTTTTCATAGATGGCTTTTATGAGATTGAGAAATGTACCTTCTATTCCTACACTCTGAAGGGTTTTAATCAGGAAAGGATGCTGTATTTTGTCAAATGCTTTTTCGGCATCGATTGAGAGGATCATATGGTTCCTGAGTCTTTTCTTGTTGATATGATGTATCACGCTGATTGATTTGCGAATATTGAACCACGCTTGCATCCCAGGTATGAATCCCACTTGATCGTGATGGATAATCCTTTTAATGTACTGTTGGATTCTATTAGCAAGTATCTTGTTGAGGATTTTGGCGTCCATATTCATTAGGGAAATCGGTCTGTAATTCTCCTTTTTGATGGGGTCTTTGCCTGGTTTGGGGATCAAGGTAATATTGGCCTCATAGAATGAGTTTGGTAGCTTTCCTTCTGTTTCTATTTTTTGAAATAGCTTTAGGAGAATAGGTATTATTTCTTCTTTGAATGTTTGGTAACATGTGCGTTGGTATTTTATGGTATTTTTTCCCTTCAGTGAAAATCAAGATAAGGGCACCATTTCATGTTTGACTTAATGCCAGGGCAGAGATTAAAAAAAAAAATTACTGCAAAACTCAGAACAGAAAATAACATCAGCAGTGCCAAGAAGTCAGAGCCAGAAAAAGACATGAGGACTCAAGACCCTCAGGGATTTAGAGAAAGTTTTGAATGAACACTGTTTGGATTTTATGCCAGAAAAATGAAAAGAAAGTTTGCTGAGGCAACCTCATCTAGGTCATTAGAACCAAGAAGAACATCTCGACATCTGGATTAAAAAACAAATGATAGCCATCATAAGTATATATTTGGGGGCACTCAATTATCTACAGTTTGGTGAAAGACTGAAAAACTATGTGCTATGTCAGCATTTATAGTGACCCACAAACCCTGCCATCTGTCATTGCCATGCAGAGTTAGCAAAACAGAGAACAAAATTAATTAAAGCCCTAAAGTATGGCAAATGGGCAGAGGACACCAAAGTTTAGCTTGTAAAGCAATAGCAGAATTCCAGGTCGGAGAGAAGGAAAGAGCAAAGTGGACCAGCAGCAATATCGAGTACCGAGAGAGGATGAATCAAGTCTGAGATCTGAACTCACAAGGCAGTAGAGGCTGGCAGGAGATCGGAAGCGTACGTCCTCGGGCAAGTTGCAGTAAGTGGCCAACATTCTGCTACAGGCATGGCACCGTCAAGAACTGTGAAGTACCTGTGATTTCACCTCACTTGGAAGCTAACACGGTAGAAAGCATGAGCTTTCTGGATGCTGGCAGAAGACACAAGACTTCTGGGTCAGGTACAAAGGACTTTATTACTCACGACCCAGCCAGCAGCGTGAGCATCCGCGTACTTGTGTCAGTCCCCTTTGACCTCAAGTCTCATGGGGTGATGTGAAAGGGCCCAGCGATGTCTGCACTGCAGTGGTGTTGAACTTGGGGAACACAAACCTCTTATTATGGGCAGAAGCGTGCTCAGCCTTTGCTCCAGAAGCTCTGTCTCTGGCCATTCGCCAGACAAACATCTTTGAAAAGACTATTCACAACAAAGAACGGTTCCCGCCTCACTAATAAGACATGCAGAAATGCAAGAGATCCGTGTCCCAACAGGCAATTTCCATGGTCTGTAGTCAAGCATAGATGTGTGAGTCCAACAGTGACATGGTATTTGGACATGAGTGTGTGTCACAAATCACAATTCCTATTATAAATCTGGCATGTGTAGACATTATTATCAACACAGGATATGAAAAACAGTTTTCTATAATAATTTGTTGTTGGTCTTATAGCATTTAAATATTATATTTTATAGACACAAAATGAAAGAAAAGACTCAAGAAAAAAAAACCAAACTCTTAGCAGTTGGGAAGGATGATTGACTTATTACCAGCTGACTACTTCTGCTTCAGTTAAGGGGGAAAGAAATGCCCAGGAGGCTTTCTGGGGAAAGCTATGTCTGCAACTAGAAGATTTAGGCCCAAATCCCGGTGACAGTTGTGTTCGATTCAGATGCTGCCTCCTTTCCTTTAACCCTAACCA
The DNA here is from genome assembly GCF_017311325.1 of Ursus maritimus. Lineage (NCBI taxonomy): Eukaryota > Metazoa > Chordata > Mammalia > Carnivora > Ursidae > Ursus > Ursus maritimus. The sequence continues at coordinate 50,025,191 of NW_024423453.1, read as the reverse complement.
GTCTTCCTAAGACCAGCGCTCCATTCTAAATTGGTGCCAAGCCAAGTCCTGTTTTATCACACCAGACCTTCAGAGCAAGGCCCTCAGAAGTTGAGGGGATCCAAGAATAAACACAGAATGAACTGAATGAGCAGAGGCCCAAGAAGATGATGCTATGAACACACAGCCTTTATTCCAAGTGTTAGCGATTGTCTGTCTGCTCATTGGGACTGGGCATCCTCTGGTTCTCACACTGATTTTAAAAATCACATGAGTTTTCAACTCTTAAAAATCAGGAGAATTTGGGGTACTGGGGTGGTTCAGTCGGTTAAGCATCCGACACTTGATTCAGCTCAGGTCTTGATCTCAGCGTTGTGAGTTCAAGCCCCACGTTGGGCTCCACGCTGGTTGTGGAGCCTACTTTAAAAAACAAAACAAAACAAAAAAACTCTGGAGAATTCACCCAAATAATCAATTTATTGACTTAAAAAAAAAACTCTAGTATACTTGGCTTACATGTTTAGATGGCAAAACTTAGAGTTGCTCACTCAGGTAACTCTGGTGATTTTTTTTCACTTGGTGACAGATGCCATCACTCTATATTGTCCCTTAAATGCTGAGGCTTAAGGTTAGTTAGCATTTTTCACAAACTTAGACTTTTTTTCTTATAGCTACCCTGCATAGAAGAAATTTTTTCTCTAATTCAGCTTGCCAACCTAGTCTCTAATTCAGCTTGCCAACCTAGTCCCTGAGTTTACAAACTCTGCTTTATCCTGTTTTCTCTTGGCTCTGAAAGGCAGTCACTGGTCCTACAACTGTAGTGGGTTTTACCCTGACCTATATGTACTTAGGATTCAGCCAAAACTTGAACTCCTGTGAGAGAATGAAATGAGCCCCCACAGGCCTCCATCTTCCAGGGATAGAACTTAAGCTCTGGGGGTGCCTGGGTGGCTTAGTCAGTTAAGCGTCCGACTCTTGATTTCAGCTCAGATCATGATCTCAGGGTCCTGAGATGGAGCCCCACATGGGGCTCTGTGCTGTGTGAGGATCCTGCTTAAGATTCTCTCTCTCCTTCTTCCTCTGCCCCTTCCACTAACCCTCTAAAACAATAGAACTTAGGCCCTGCATTGGTTTTAGACAGGGAGAACTTGGATCTTCATGTCTGTTGAAGAATTTAACATTTATAATGACAGTATTTTTGGATTTTCATCATTTTGCAAGAGATAAGTACTTTTCTCACAAAGAAGAAATACTCTCTCTGGCTCAGATTCACTGTTTAACTATTGAATGAAAATGTTAAGAATCCTTCTGACATTATTGATGTTTTTTTTGTCTTATCTTTCCATGTTTTTTCCACACTTTTGATGTAATAACAGCCATGGTTCTATCAGTAACATTCTGCTGTGTCCATAGAGTGAGTGGGAAGCTTGGGATGGAGCCTAGACTAGCTGCACTAGCTGTCCACCCACGTCACATCTGTCCTTGGCCCTGAGCCTGTGAGCCAATTTGAGGCACATTATACCAGTGCTGCTACCCTTAGTTCATGAAGTGCTTGTCCACATCAACATGCCTTGTTACAACCTCCCACTGACGTGTTGATGCTATTCGGCTGATTATAAGTCTTTGCTACAGAATTTAAATTTAAACTGAAACAATAATACAATAATTACAAAATGAAGTCAGCAGTATTTACATCACAGTAGTTGCCTGTCAAGATGAGACAAAGAAGAAAGCTGTATTTTTATGACTACATTATGCCAGTATGGTGAAGCTTAAAAAAAATCCTTAGATATAATGAAATGTCAAGATAATTAAGGGCATGCGGCCCTGTTGTAAATTCAAACTTTAATTTCAAAATCAAATAATTATTATCATTTTTCTTTATCCGAGTTTAACAAACAACAGATTTTAAGGGCTAAAGCCCATGTTGGATGGATGGGGGTGGGGGAGTAGGGGAGTCAGAACTAACACTCAAGACCAGAAGGTGGCAGCAGTGAGCTAGGATTAGTGAGCTCCTTGGCACTTCTCTTCTAGAAAGGGTGGTGGCTCAGCCAGGAGGCAGTGATTCGGCCAGGGCCAAAAGCCTAGGCCTCTACGCATGGTTTGGAAGCCATCGAAGTCCTGAAAATTAGGGAGTTTTGTTTTCTAAACTAAAAGTATGAGGACTCACGAAGGGGCAGGGGTTTTAGATTTCGCGTCCCAGGGCCAGAAGTCAGATAGAAGGTGACACAGTGAAGCGTTACGTTAATAGAGCGTATGGTTGGTAGCTGACTTTTAAGCCCCATGTTAGGCCTGTTGGCTTTTAAATGCCCAGAGACCTGTCTATATTGTGTCTTTGGAAGACGGGGCCATGATTGATAGTTAATAAACAATTTAAAATAATCTTTCCTTAAAATTCATGGATCAAAAGTCTAAATACGTAAAAATGTCCAAGGTAAAGATTTGTTAACACCTCCTGATCTGTACAGAAAGAATGCTATCAGAAATAATATGCAGCATTTAGGGGAAGGAAAACGAAGAACTACTGGTGATATTTTTCTAAAGAGTACAAGCCTAGGAAAACTAAGTTTATATAACTGCAAAGAAGAAAATCAGTGTACTATGTCTCAACGTGACAAAAGTTATGTTGTCCTAAAAAGCAACTGGATATATCTCCTGTTACTTGAAAGGTGTTTCTGAAGTTGAAAATTGAAATAAGAGCAATTTCTTATCATTGAGGCCATATTACAAACATGAGAAGAGATTAATTGTACAATAAGAAATAATTCAAGAAACTTTCTCAAAATGCAAGTTGTCTGAAGAAAATATTTGAACAGGAACACAAACATTTGAATGCAGCAGAGATTTACCTTAGAAAATAAATTGTTTCCTAAATAGCTCATTTATTTTTCTAGGTTTCTCTTATATTTTTTAGTGCAATTCTTGGTCCATAGCAGGTGGCAAATATATGCTTGACCATATAGCTGTGTTAAAATCAAACACAAAAGGAAACTAGACTTGAAAATTTGTTAAGCAGACAATAGCTTAATTTAGCTTATTCTGTAAGACAGCCGATGCAAACTTGACCTGGGTCACTTCTTGCTATGCCTCTGAAAATCATAAGTGAAACTTAAATTGTTCTCCAAAATTGATATGAGGTAACCACTAACCAATCCCCTTTCATTAAAAAAAAAAAATTTAATATTGTGACCAATCACTGTGAAGAATAAGCAGTCACTGCCTCCATACTATGTACCCTTCTTTCTAACAGTACACCTCAGAGCCTCATCCCATGTTTTGGTTTGAGTGCTCCTGGCCTACAAACTCTCTTTCTGGTGTGTGCACAATAACCTTTACTAGTACCTCAGTAATTTATTATTTTTACTTCTCTTTTTTTCCCCCTAACTTTTGGCAGCCATGAGTTTTTACAAATTTGCCAATTACCGGCACTATCACAGCCTTTCCCTGGATTATCCACCCTTAATGCGGAAGTACCGTGACTGGGTTCAGTGAACTCTAATTGGGTTCAGTTATACAGTAAAAACTCTACCAGAATTTCATGCACTTGGAAATACATGATGTGATATAATCTTTTTTCTGAAGTAGATATTATTATTCTTTGGTTTTACAAATGAAGATAACTGAGATTCATGGAAGTTAAGCAATTCACCCTAGTCACACAGTAGGTGGCAGATTTAGAATCAGAACACATTTTTCATGGGGCACCTGGGTGGCGCAGTAGTTGAGCATCTGCCTTCGGCTCAGGGCGTGATCCCGGTGCTCTGGGATCGAGCCCCACATCAGGCTCCTCCGCTGGAAGCCTGCTTCTTCCTCTCCCACTGGCCCTGCTTGTGTTCCCTCTCTTGCCGGCTGTATCTCTCTCTGTCACATAAATAAATAAATAAATAAAATCTTAAAAAAAAAAAAGAAAGAAAAGAAAAAGAACATATTTTTCAGTCTCAAAGCCCATACTCTTTCCAGCTCATTTTGGTCAGGAAGAGGAAAACGCCTACCCTACGGGTATTTTCACTTCTGCAACCCTGGTAGTACCACTGACAGATCTTGACATGTTTCCACTAATCCGGACTTGTGCCAAGAGTTCTGTTCCACACAATGATTTAGGCCAACACTTCCAATTAAGTAAATATGTCATCCCAGCTGAAAACTCTTGGTTAATTCTGCATGACTACATCTGTCTCCTTCTTTTTAATACATAGTAAATACTAGCTCTTATCACTGAACTTACAATCAAGCCACAGGTGAAGAAATTACAAAATATGATATTTATCTCCTAGAATTATTATGGGAAAGGATGGGAATAAAGATGTACCTGAAAGATAAAAGCAAGTTTTATCTTGATATGTGAACAATATTAATGAACATATATAAACACATTTAAAAAATGATGTCAACAGTGGCACAAAAATTTTGTCACGGACAAAGTTGTCTTTAAGAAAACGTGTTTCTAACCTGCCCAGGATGGAAGGTGAGACCTTGACTGTGTGGATTTACAGAAGATAAACCAAAAAGAGAATTAAACTGCTCAACTTTGAAAAAAGAGAGGGAGGGAGAGGAGAGAGAGACCATCAAGAGAAGTAGATATAAGAGAACATTTTTGAGAAATTATACATTCTTGATGCTGACAAGAAACTGCTGAAATTTTTGCCTGAGAGTTCTGTGCCCTGTTTTTTTTTTTTTTTTTTTTTTTTTTTTTTTTTTGGATTCTATTGGCTGGAACCTGAAACATGGCCTTAGGCACAGGTCATTTATTTGAAAGTGATTCCAGGAAGTGGAAGTAAGGAAAAGAGTGAGACAAGGCAGGGAAGAGGGTGATAAGGGTGAGTTATGAGCTGGGTACCACTGTGAGCAAATGCTGTTGACTTCCTCTGGGGACCTTATGAGGAACCATTCAGTACTTCCTGCGTAGTTTTTCACCAAAGGCCCAGAAGCTAGGGCAATGATCCACCAAGTCGTTTTTCCCTTAGGGTGAGAATTGTTCTCAGGGGCACAATCCCCTGCACTTCTGGGTTATGCCTGTATCCTCTGGGTGGTTGTCCTGACCTGACGATGGAGAAAGCGCTTAGGCAGTAAAGCAGACTCCTTGTGACCCGGACGTAGTAAGCTGGCCATGCAGCCACAGACCATGACAGCTGTGCTAAGCTCTGATAGACTGAGGGTAAGGAGGTAGCACTGCAAGCATCTGCTATATGCTATAATTTCACATTTCTTTCTGACACTAACTTGCATGGGATTTTATTCATTGAAAACATAAGGTCTTAAGTAGGAAAACCACACAAATAAAACATTGGTTCTCTACAATTATTTGCAATTTTCAATTAATATCTTTCTTTGATAATTTGCATTTTTGTGCTATTTAAGCATACAAGCAGGAAGTCATATGCCTTTGAAGAAAAAGGTAAGCTAATAAATGTAATATGCTCATCTTTTCACTTTAAGAATAAATCATCTTGATACTTTATATTTGAAGAATTATCAGAAATAAGGCCCATGGATAGAATTTGTTCAGTGTGGAAAATATTCTGATATTAGGGAAATATTCAGAGGGAAATATTCTGAATTAGCAAGAAGACTGCAGTTATACCTATAACATTTCTTAACTCTTAAAAACATTGGCAGGCAGAACTTCTTGGTGATTCTTATTTTAATGGTAAGAGTTTGAATTAGTATAGCAAGTGAAATGCAAAATCACTTCAAAATATTTGAAATTTAAGTAGGCTAGCAAAATTCCCTTATTATATTGAAATATTAATATTTATAAATTCTTTATGATATTTAATATTTTAAGAAGGGGCACACATACAAATTAATGGATTTGAATAGCAAGATATTGTTTTACTTTGCCTTCTGCCTTGGTGAAGAGACCTAGCGGTAGTGGAAGTCATATATTATGTGAGCTAAATGGATTTTTCCTAGAACCTTGTACTGCTTTTTGACAATTCATTTCACAACATCACTACCATATATTTCCAAATTCAATTATAAGGGCTTCTCGACAGCATACATATTTATGGGAGTTTTGCCACTTTGTTTCTACACTGTAGTGTTAGCTTCTCATTTTAAATCATTACTCTGTATCTTTACTTTTAAAACATCAGCATTACTTCAATAATGTCAGAGTCCAAAAAAATTGATAATAATAACCCTTGTTTGGTATCATGCAGATGTCTGTTTCTGTTTCCATAATGTTATGTTTTCTTGATTTAACTAATTATCACAATATACTTTTGGACTAGATAAAGTTGTAATTCTTTGATTAGTCAAATACATGTGTCTGTGTGTAACATATTTCACAGTGTTTATAGCAGTTTTCATTACTATAAAATCTTAGGTCAGTTTAAAATTTAGTTTGTAAAGAATATAAAGAGCAAGTAGAAAAAGGAAAATATTTAGATTTTTATAAGTCAGTATAAAAGTCCATGAAAGTAAGTATGCATTAAAATTAGAGACAAGATGAAAAAATAATAAGGTTAAAGACAAGAGCAGCTGAAGGAAAAACCTAGGAGAATTACTAGAAAAGCACACAGAAAAAAATGATAGAGCAGTAAAAGACCTAGTATTATATTCTGCCCATAATAAAATACATTTTATTTTGTCGGTGAAAATAAATAATGAAAGTAAAAGTAACTATATTTTTATTCAATTATATTTGATTTATTCAGTGACCAATAATTTATATATATATACACAAAATGAAGCACTGTTTTCTTTTTTTTTTTATTATTTAATGATTTTTTATTATATTATGTTAGTCACCATACAGTACATCCCCGGTTTCTGATGTAAAGTTTGATGATTCATTAGTTGCATATCACTGCATCACTTTTTTTTTTTTAAGATTTTATTTATTTATTTATTTGAGAGAGAGAGGCAGCAAGCAAGAGAGAGCACAAGTAGGGTGAATGGCAGAGGGAGAAGCCGACTCTTCACTGAGCAGGGAGCCCAATGTGGAACTCGATCCCGGGGCTCGATTCTGGGACTGCCGGATCATGACCTGAGCCAAAGGCAGACATCTGCTTAACCGACTGAGCCACCCAGGCGCCCGTAACATTGTATCGCTTTAAAAGAGCACTGAATATTTGCCAATTTGGAGGGCATATATGGGATGGGCTAACTAAAATACAGACTATATAATGCGTACGAAACACACCTTCCTTTCACGGAAGGTCCGGTTAGCATCGTATAATACAAAGATAGCAAGGTGGTATGTGAAAATGACAGAAACATGGCGTATGTATTAGTTGCCCAACAAAGGGAATACAAAGAGTAATTTTGAATATGATCCTTTAAAATTTACGAATGCGGATACTTAAATTGTGGTTGTTGAATGACAACGGACTAATTCCCACAGACTCAGTTGAGCATGTCTCAGGTCAGGGTTTGGTAGTCACAGGTCTTTTTTTATTGAAAAACTGTTAATACATATATTTTTAGGCCTGGGGTAAATCAGCTCTTTTATTTAAGGTATAAGTTGATGGGAAAAAAAAGATGACGTGGAGTGTATAGAAAAAGGTACTGAGAGGTACAGGAGTTGCTAGCGTGTAAGGCTGTCTGTCATATTTGCAGGCCATTGTGGGAGAAACATATAATGGAGAATTTTGAAAGAAGGAAGTACCAAACCATAATTTATTTCAGAAAGGGAAATTCAATTTGCAATGCCTCAGAAGTGTAAGAGGGTTATGTGTGGAAATTATCACTCTTACTTTTTTCAAAGATTTTATTTATTTGAGAGGATGAGACACAGAGAGCACCAGGAGGGGAAGGGGCAGAAGGAGAGGGAGAGGGACAAGCAGACTCCTTGCTGAGTGTGGAGCCTGATGCAGGGCTTGATCCCAGGACCCTGAGGTCATGACCTGAGCTGGTCGGACGCTTAACCAACTGAGCCATCTGGGCACCCCTACGACTCTTTCTTATATAAACACAAGTAGATAAGAAAGAGACTAAAAATTAATATAAAACCACACAATAGAGTATTTAAATATCATATAGTACATTATTTACCTAAAATTGTGAGTGCTGAAATGGGCAAACTTATGGGTTAAGAAAATGATTCTTCTATTGTATAGAAAAGCGTAATTATGTAAGAAGGCATTCATTAAGAGTATGTGCATGTGTGATTTCATTTTAAACAGAGGCAATGGAAAGAAGTTTATTTTCCTCTCCAAATATTTTCAAAGAGGGAGTTGGCCCACTGAACAGGGTACACACAGGGCTGGGGAAGTTACTACCTAAAGATTGAAAATGTGTAGAAACAAGACAATACTGAAAGACAGGTAAAGATTGGGAGGGATGGATAAAATACATATTTTAGATTTTGTTCAATTTTGATAGGCTTTGGAGGATTCAAGAGGCTATACATAATAAATGAAGACACTTTTAATAAAGATCTGATCTTGTCTTTATACTTTGAAAACATTGTTTGGTTATAAAACTGCACCAATTTAGGAATATATTCACTAACATCTTTTATGTGAAATACTGCATTTCTTTCTTAGTAATGTTTCTCTTACATTGTCAGGGTTATTAAAAGCATGTCCCCAAAATGCTGACACTGATAATAACAATAACTGTCATTTGATTCATGCTTATTTTGTCTAGATCTTGTTTCGATTTTTTTCTTTTCCTTTTTATCATTTGGCCCATAGAGAAAACATACAAAACATTTACTGAAGCTTAAATAGGTTAAATGATTGCTTTTAAAATGCTCAGCTAATAAATTCTGGTTCAAGAGTACAAACCTGAGGCACCTGGCAGGTTCAGTCAGTGGACCATATGGCTCTTGATCTCAGGGTTGTGAGTTTGAACCCATGTTGCTTGTAGAGATTACTTAAAAAAAAAAAAATCTAAAAAAAAAAAAGAGTTGAAACCTATGTTGGACACACTCACATGCTCTAGTTTGTACATTACACTGCTTTGAGTTTGAACGTATCAAAATCTCTCTTAATGTCCCTCAATATAATTAAAAATAAAATTGTAAAAGTTTTACATATGTAGCTATTATTGATCAAATGTTTCTTATTTGCTATATACAGGCATATCTCAGAGACATTGTGGCTTCAGTTCAAGGCAACCTCAATAAGGTGAATATAACAATAAAGCAAGTTTAATGGATTTTTTGTTTTCCTACTGCATGTAAAAGTTATGTTTATATAATACTATGGTCTGTTAAGTATGCAATAACATTACGTCTAAAAAATGTACAAATCTTAATTAAAACATACTCTAATGCTGGGGCACCTGGCTGGCTCAGTCAGTTAGGTGTCCAACTCTTGATTTCTGCTTGGGTCATGGTCTCAGGGTCAGGGTCATCATGGAGCCCACTTGAGGTTCTCTCTCTCCCTCTGCCCTCCCTGACCTTGCTCTTTCTCTCTAAAGAAAAACAAAAAAACAAAAAAACAAACAAAAAACCACCAAAAAACAAAACACACACATACAAAACAAAATAAGACTTTTTTGCTAAAAAATGCTAACCATCATTGAGCTTTCAGCAATTCGTAATCCTTTTGCTGGTGGAGGGCCTTGCCTTGATGTTGATGGCTGCTGACTAATCAGGATGGTGGTTGCTGAAGGTTGGGGTGGCTCTGGCAATTTATTTATTTATTTATTTATTTATTTATTTATTTATTTATTTTAAAGATTTTATTTATTCATTTTGACAGAGATAGAGACAGCCAGCGAGAGAGGGAACACAAGCAGGGGGAGTGGGAGAGGAAGAAGCAGGCTCCTAGCAGAGGAGCCTGATGTGGGGCTCGATCCCATAACGCCGGGATCACGCCCTGAGCCGAAGGCAGATGCTTAACCGCTGTGCCACCCAGGCGCCCCTATTTATTTTTTATTTATTTTTAATTTGAGTATGGTTGGCAAACATTATATTAGTTTTAGGTATACAGTTCGGTGATTTGACGAGTTTATATTTTATGCTATGTTCACCACGGTGTAGCTACCACCTGTCCTGTTACATCACTACTACAATATCATTGTGTTCCTTATGCTCTGCTTTTTATTCCTGTGACTTATTCATTCCATAACTGGAAGCCTGTATCTTCCACTCCCCTTCACCTATTTTGCTTACCCCACTCCTCTCTGGAAACCATCAGAGAGGATTTCTGTATTTATAGGGCAGTTTCTTAAAATAAGACAGCAATGAAGTTTGCTACAGTGATTGACTATTCATTTTACCAACAATTTCTCTGTAGAATGCAATGCTGTTTGATTGCATTCTACCCACAGGAAAGAAAGGTCTAATCTGCTTTATTTATTTACTTATTTATTTTTATGTTCGGTTAGCCACTGTATAGTACATCATTAGTTTTTGATGTAGTGTTCATTAGTTACGTATAATACCCAGTGCTCATCACAACATGTGCCCTCCTTCATACCCATTACCCAGCTACCCCATCCCCTCAACTCCCTTCCCTCTGAAACCCTCAATTTGTTTCCCAGAGTCCATAGTCTCTCATGGTTTATCTCCCTCCCTAATTTTTCCCTCTTCAGTTTTCCCTCCCTTCTCCTGTGGTCTTCCATGCTATTCTTTATGTTCCACTTATGAGTGAAACCATATGATAATTGTCTTTCTCTGCTTGACTTATTTGATTTAGCATTATCCCCTCCAGTTCCATCCATGTCGATGTGAATGGTGGGTATTCATCCTTTCTGGTAGCCGAGTAATATTCCATTGTATACATCATGCCAAGAGTATAATATTATATTACATTTGGATCACTTTTGTACAATTTCCATAATTACCCCTCCATTAGGAAGATTATCTGTGGGAGACCATAGTATTTCTTAAGTATTGTGATAAAATAAAGCACACACACGACTGAGCTTTGAATCATTAATGTTCTTAATGGCATCTAGAATAGTGAATCCTTCACAGAAGACTTTCAACTGACTTTGCTCAGGTCTATTAGAAGAATCACTACATATGGCAGCAATAGCCTTACTAAATGTGCTTCTTAAATGAGACTTGAAAGTCAAAATCACTCCTTGATCCATGGGCTACAGGATGGATCTTGTGTTAGCGGGCATGAAAACAATATTAATCTCATTGTATATCTCCATCAGAGCTCTTGGGGGACCAGTTGCATTGCCACTGAGCAGTCATATTTTGAAAGGAATCTTTTCTTCTGAGCCATAGGTCTCAAAGTAATCTTAAAATATTCAGTAAACCATGCTGTAAACAGATGTGCTTACATTGTGAGGGTTATCTAGACTTTGTTGTTCCATTTATAGAGTATAAGCAGAGTAGATCTGGCATAATTCTTAAAAGCCCTAGGAGTTTTTGACTGGTCAATAAGGATTGGCTTCAACTTCAAGTCACCAGTTATGTTAACCCCTAACAAGAGAGTCAGGCTGTCCTTTGAAGCCAGGCATTGGCTTCTCTGTAGCGATGATGGTATCTTCTTCCAACAGAAGACTGTTTTGTCTACCTTGAAAATCTGTTGTTTTGTGTAGCCACCTTCATTAATTATCTTAGCTAGATCTTCTGGATAACTTACTGCAGCTTCTACGATAGCACCTGCAGCTTCGCCTTGCACCTGTTATGGAGACGGCCTCTTTCCTTAAATCCCATACACCAACCTCTTCCAGATTTAACTTCTCTTATGCAGCTTCTTCCCCTCTCTCAGCCCTCATAGACTTGAAGAGAGTTAAAGCCTTGCTTTGGATTAGGCTTTGGCTTAAAGGAATATTGTGGCTATTTTGTTGTCCACTAAAACTTTCTCCATATCAGCAACGAGGACATTTCACTTTCTTATCATTCATGTGTTCAATGGAGCAGCACTTTTAATTTCCTTCAAGAACTTTTCCTTTGCATCCACAACTTCCCAGCTGTTGCAAAAGACCTAGCGTTTGGCCCATCTCAGCTTTCAACACGCATTTCTCACTAAGCTTAACATTTCTAGGTTTTGATTTAAAGTGAGAGATGTGAGACTCTTCCTTTAACTTGAACACTCAGAGACCCTTGTAGAATTCTTAATTGGTCTAATTTCAATATTGCTGTGTCAGGGAATAGGGAGGCAGAAGGGGAGGGAGAGGGATGGGGGAAAAGCTGGTCAGTGGAGCAGTCAGAACACACATTTGCCAATTAACTTTGCCATGTTATATGGGCGTGGTTCGTGGCACACCAAAACAATTACAAGAGTAGTGTCAAAGATCACCTATCACAAATCACTGTAACAGATGAAAAAAATTGAAATCTTGTGAGAATTACCAAACACTGAGACACAAAGCGAATAAATGCTGTTGGAAAAATAGTGTCTGTCGTTAGACTTGCTCAATTTGGGGTTGCCAAAAACCTTCAATTTGTAACAAACACAATATTTGTAGAAGCACAATAAGATGAGGTATGCTTATACTGTGTCAGTTCCTTATATTTTTTACTTCGTATAACTGCTGGATATAAAAAATGTCCTGAGAAGGGCAATGAATCCAGCAAGGGTACTCCGGTAGTATTAGCACCTTGAACATGGAAGAGTTAGGAAAGCATCAAGGTTAAAATGTGGATATGATATCAACCAAAACTACTTATCTGTTTATTAGAAAATTGAGAGAGGATAATCATGCCAAGAGTATAATATTATATTGCATTTGGGTCACTTTTGTACAATTTCCATAATTACCCCTCAGGAAGACTATCTGTGAGAGACCGTAATATTTCTTAAGTATTGTGATAAAATAAAGCACACACATAAAATATAGAACCTTTCAATACTAGTCATTGAAGTACCACTTTCCCTATTCTAAAAGCTTTCACATGCTTTTAAAGTATTTAATTTGAATATTCACAATTTTGACATAAGACACCTGTGGAAATTTGAAGGAATAAGCTGATTTGTTTTTTATTTGGTAAGTTTAGCTTTACACATTTTTTTGCATTAATTACACATTTCTATAGGAAAAGCCTGAATAATAGAAATTCCAATTTAAACTTAAATTTCCAGTTAGCTAAGGCATATCTGAATAGAGCCTAACAGTCTGTGGCAAAACTTGCTTCAATTGTTCCATGTTATGTAGATGAATAAATCACTAACTTATCAGTTATGATTGTTTTCAGATAAAAATTCTGAACAGTTTTGGGGGCCTGGGTGACTCAGTTGGTTAAGCGACTGCCTTTGGCTCAGGTCATGATCCCAGGGTCCTGGGATCAAGTTCTGGGTCGGGATCCCTGCTCATCGCGGGAGTCTGCTTCTCCCTCTGCCTCTGCCACTCCCCCTGCTTGTGTTCTCCTGCTCGCTCTCTCTGTTAAATAAATAAATAAAATCTTTTTTAAAAATTCCAAACAGTTTTTATACTTTTACTTAATTACCTGACATTAAACGTAAGTAGAAACCTTTTCATTATTCGATGCAATCAGGGGTAGAGGCTATAACTGAGTAATTGAAAATACATGTTTCAAGCAGAGAATCATTTAAAGATTTGTAAGGTTTAGATATGTTATTTTAATTTAAACAAATAACTGTATATATCTACCAATATTTTGATTTTGGCCTGAGACCTTTTATTTGAATATGAATCTGTCGATTGGACATTGTCTAAACTTTCCTGCACTACTCACATCTCGAGTGCAACTAGTTTGGTTTACTTTTTTTATTTTTAAGATTTTATTTACTTATTTGAAAAGGGAGAGAGAGAGCAGGGGCAGGGGCAGAAGGAGAGGGAGAAGCAGACTCTCCGCTGAGCAGGGAGCCTGATATGGGGCTTGATCCTAGGACCCTGAGATCATGACCTGAGCTGAAGGCAGATGCTTAACCTTCTGAGCCACCCAGGCACCCTAGTTTGGTTTACTTTAAGTAGACATTATGCTTTAAAAGACCTGTTAGGCAATCTAAGTAAAGCATCTTTCTAGATTTTCCCCCCTCCGCCAGTCATTTAAAATCATCTTCCTCACAGAGAGAGACATAAACCAAAAGAGACTCTTCACTACAGAGAGCACTCTGGGGTTTGCTAGAGGGGAGGTGGGTGGGGGATGGGCTAAATGGATGGTGGGGATTAGGGAGGGCACTTGTGATAAACACTGGATGTTGTCTGTAAGAGATGAGTCACTGAATTCTTCTCCTGAAACCAATATTACACTATATGTTAACTAACTAGAATTTAAATTAAAATGTGGAAAATAAATAAGTGAATAAAATCATCTTCCGCACATAATTAGGTAGTATTTCAAAGCCAAATTACTTTTTATCAGTTTTTTCCAAAGAATTTCACTTGGTTTTCATAGAAATAATAACTCACTTTTTGTACACACATTTAACTTATTTATGTGATATTTATTTGGATTATTTAATAAATTAATACAAAAAATAATCAATACTACTTGACAGGTAGTTGACCTACGAGGACTGAGGAGAGCCTATCAGCCATGTTCTTTCAGACGGGAGGTTTTTCCAAGGGAATAGGGAGTATCTATTGATCTGGGCAGTTATGTAGGAGAGAGTAGGTTAGGGAGTTTTTGGTGCTATAGTCCACAGGATTAGACAGGACCTGGATATAGAGATGATTCGGAAACCTCTTTCTCTGCCTGGATTATTACAGCAGACTTCAAGCCGGCCTCCCCATATCTTCTCTGGTGTAGCCTCAGTCTTATCCACCCAGCAGCCAGTATGCGCCGGTTAAAGTGAAAGTCAGATCATGCCACTTGGCTCACTCAAGACCCTCCACTGGTTTCTGTCTCACTCAGCAAGAAAGCTAAAGTCCTTAAACTAACCTATGACAGTTGACAAGATTTATTTCTTTTCACCTAACATCATCTCCCCATTGTTCAGTCTTCTCTAGGGGCACTCACCTACTTGTCCTCATGTGTGCAGATAAGGTCCTGCCTTTGTTCTGGCTATACCCTGCTAGAAATGTTCTTCCTCAGGTATCCACAGAGCTCACAAAGCTCACACCCTCATTTCCTTCAGGTTTTTAGTAAAAGGACAGCTTGTCACTGAAAACTATCCTTGGATACTCTACCTAAAATTATACCCCCTTCCCGTTCCAAAATTATTCCTAGCTCTTCCCTACTCAATTTTACTTTTCAGCACTTAATACAATCTAACATACTACATACTTCATTGAATTTTTTGCCCATTTTCTGTCTTTGGTCCATTGTGGAGGTATTAATCACTATTTAATCTTTTTAATTATGAAGTCTTTCAGATAAAAATTCCAAACCAATGAATTTTTATAGTTTTATTAAATTACCTGAGCTTATACATATTTGTGGTTTTTGTTGTTTTTTCCTAACATCTAGAATAATGCCTGGGACACAGAGCATATAGAATAATATTTGAGGAGTGAATGGACAAATAAATTTCATATTATTTTATTAATCATACACATAAGTTGTATAAAGCATATGAATTAATGTGTAATAAAAAACAAATGCATAATGGAAATTCATGCTCTTCGGATAGATTTTGGAAGCCAGAATAAAAGATATTATTTATTATAAATCCATTACTATACTTCAACTAGGCATTTCCCTCTATTAATCTCTGTCTTCTCAAAGATTTCCTTTCTTTTATTCTGACCAAAAAGAAAAATTGTACCCTATATGTTGTGGGAAAAGAATGGCCTTGAAGCAGGCATAGTTGCCAGTTTTGCAGTTAATATTCTGAGTGTGGTTCAGGAAGCTTCTGGTCCACTTGGAGACTCTCAGTCACTCTTTGTGAAATGAACAAACAAGGTAGATTAAATCATCCCAGTTTTGACCATTTTTGATTTTTTATTGAGTCAAGTATAGTGATTTGCAGCAAGATGGCAGCATGGTGGATAAGCAGGTGAGTAATGCTATAGGACTTACTTTTTTAAAAGATCCTTTGGGATGCCTGGGTGGCTCAGTTGGTTAAGCAACTGCCTTCAGCTCAGGTCATGATCCCCGGATCCTGGGATCAAGTCCCGCATTAGGCTCTTTGTCCAGCAGGGAGCCTGCTTCTCCCTCTACCTGCTGCTCCCCATACTTGTGCTCTTTCTCTCTCTCTTTCTCTCTCTCTCTGACAAATAAATAAATAAAATCTTTAAAAAAATAAAAAGATCACTCTGGCTGCTCTGAAGAGATAGACTGGAGCAGATAGATGGTTAGGTCAGAAAGGTAAGTTCAGAAAAGGCATTATGGAAGAGAGGTCATCTGAGATGGATTTAAGGATGCAAAATATACATATTATGAAGTTGCAAGTAAGTGGAGAGGAATAGGAAGGCTAGGGTTCTAATATAGATCTAATATAAAGCACTAGTAACATTTTGGAGTCAGGAGCTCATAGTCTTGTATTAGCATGCCCAGGCTGCTGTAACAAAATACCACAGACTGAGTGGCTTAAACAACAGAAGTTTATTTCTCATAATTCCGGAGGCTGGGAAGTCCATGATTAAGGTGTCAGCAAGGTAGGTTTCACTCTAAGTTTTTTTCTTCTGACTTGCAGCTAACTGCCTTCTCACTGTGTATCACATGACCTCTTTGAGCATGCGTGGGAAGAGAAAAGGTCTGTGGTGTCTCTTCCTCTTTTATAAGGAAAGCAGGTCTATTGGATTAGGGCCCATCCATATGATCTCACTTAACCTAATCACCTTGTTAAAGGAGCGATCTCCAACATAGTCACATAGGGGTTAGAGCTTTAACATATAGATTTTGATTGAGGCACACAATTCAGTTCATAGCAGTTCCCATCACACTTTGTGAGCTGCACAGTTTCCATAAATTCAAGCATATTTGACATTTTTCATTCACTGTGTTTGATCAGATAGAGCTCAGGGGCCCAGGGCTATCACACTGTACAAATCCAGGAAACACCATTCTCTTTACGTTACTATGACAATGATACCACCACAACTGTGGAGTTTACAGATTGTATGAGTCTTTGCTGGGGCGGGATAGGACAACACCACAATAACTGGAAGACTTCTGACAATAACTCAAAGACTTCTAACAAGATAGGCAAATATTTCATTGACACATTCATTTCAATTTAAGGAAATGAATCTTTGAGACAGAGGGCTACTTTATACCTAAGTTTTATTATTAATTATTGTTCCCACCACAGAAATTTCAGACTAGAGCATAAAAAAACCACAGTATGCTTTTCTGGTCTTAGGCTCTCAGTTCTGTAGGTTAGGGGCTAAAATCTCAAGGTTCTGATGTTTTTGACTCTATTTTTCCAGGGTAGTCCTGCTAAAATACCCTATCTCATCCATCAACCCCCTTTTATCATCTTTAGGCAAACAACCTCAGGGTACTTCTTGTTTTTCCAGTTGTAATAAACCCATACACTTTGTTGTGTGTCACAAGTCTCTTATCTTTCTCCCATGTGGCTAGATGCCTCTTACATAAAACCCATGCTAAATTACACCACAGTACTCTGGGAAACAAACTGAGGGCTTCAGAGGGGAGGGGAGTGGGGGACTGGGATAGGCCGGTGATGGGTATTAAGGAGGGCACGTATTGCATGATGCATTGGGTGTTATATGCAAACAATGAATCATGGAACACTACATCAAAAATTAAAAATAAATAAATAAATAAATAACACCATGGTAGACATTCTGCTAGCACACTTAGGTTATCCAGTACTTATTCTTTCAAATGAACAAGAATTAAAAATAAGAACAAACAAGACAAAACACACAACATAAAAAGTCCATCTAACATATCAAAAAACCCAGGAAGCTCAGGTATTCTGCAGTGGTTCTTTTTGACCTTTGGGATGAGCATCCTGGATTTGGCTCCAGGCTGGTCTAATAAACCAACATTCCCCACTGACAACATTAAGCAAACCTAAGACACAGCTAGTTGGAAAATAGAAAAAACAGTGGCTTTCCTCAAAGGCCCAAAGCAAACTATAACACAGTCTATAGCACAATCCATAGGATATACAAACTAAATGACAACGACAATAATAGTTAAAACAACAACAAAGAATGACTTGCAGTTGTTGCAAAAATTCAACTTGAGTTCTCTCCCTCATAGACTAAAACCTGTTTCATAAACTCGACCCCTTTTAAAATCTCACTTCTCTCATCTTCTTTCTTTCTTTCTTTCTTTCTTTCTTTCTTTCTTTCTTTCTTTCTTTCTTTTTCCTTTTTTACTTTTGAAAACAATATTCTGTATTAGTTTTACTGCTCATCCTTTGTATTATATTTAAGACTTACCTTCTATAATTTTTACCCATTTTTAGAACTGTGAAATATGGGACAAGTAAAATAAAGTATGAATACACATATGTAGTCGAGAAGTCAATAATGAAAAACGACTTCTCCAATGCTAGGATAGAGAATAAACATGACTTACAGCACAGAAGGCCTTTGAATGCCCCTTTCTGCACACATTTCATTTCATCTCTGAAAAGAGACCACAAAACTTAATCATGTGCTAATCATTCTTCATATTTGTATATCTATGTGTTTATTTTAAACAACATATTGTTTAATTTGCATAATATATGCTCATTTGAATACTACCTACATACTTCTTTTGTTTAATATATGTTTAGTTGGGGAAATTTATGTAAAAGAAATTGTACTATGCATAATTCTAAGTCTGTTTTCTATGGCTCAATATTATATTCTTGAGATTCATCCATGTTGATATGTATAGCTTTCAATAATTTTCATATTTTTATGATGTCATTGTATTATTCTACTTTTTTTTCCAGACCTCCTTAGCAAGAGGGAGCCTGTAGGTAAGACTGGACTCCAGACTTTGAGAATGAGGGATCAGAAAGAAACTGATTTGATCTTGGTGCATTTCCACTGGACCTGGGCTGTTGGTATACAACAGGAAATGTTAAGATCAAATAACATATAGTTTAGGAGATATATTAAAGCCATTTAATTCTATTCCTGTTGGGCTCACAGAGCCCACAATCTTATACCACAAGATAAGATTTCATCAGACAATAAGGAACTGTTCCACTTCCAAGTGCTGAAAACACTGTCTCCTCCCCTGAAACATAATGGCAATAGAAACGGTCATCACAGGGACAGGACAACCACGCTCAGTGAGGAAGAGCCCTCATTGTCAGCAAAAGCTATGGCTTGGTGCCATGACATGAGGAAAAGTGGGAGAATTAGTGCTGGCTTGTGAGTTTCCATTACCAGAACGCAGAAAAAAATCAAAGAAATGGCTCGTAGTAACATTAAAGGAAGTTATCATGTTGTATTTAGGACACCCACACACTTTTATTAGAATAAGCTATTCACTAGCCTATTCTCAAGCTACAAATAAACAAACAAAAACTAAAAGAACATCAGGTATCCTGAACTTAATCTTCCACCTGTATCAGGCCTCAAGATTGCCAACACATTGAGAAAGCCTGAAATGCTGACATACTGAAGGGAGGAAAGGCCCAATTGAGAGTACAAGTGCTCATTCCAAAGTTTGCTCCATAACCATCTAGATGCAAAAGAAAAGAACTTGGAGCTTTCGGTAACACAAAC
This sequence comes from Ursus maritimus, assembly GCF_017311325.1. NCBI lineage: Eukaryota > Metazoa > Chordata > Mammalia > Carnivora > Ursidae > Ursus > Ursus maritimus. The sequence goes on along the minus strand of NW_024423453.1, from coordinate 50,005,802 downwards.
CAGGCCTCAAGCAAATAAATTCTATTTGATATCACTGAGCAGCTTATATTGAACTTGAAGCAAGATAAATTTTTTATCAGGAAAGTCAATTGAAATCCTACTTTTGCTCATCCCCATAGCTTTCTGAATCACATCCTAAATTCAATTGCATATTCACTTTAGTGTTAACCCTAAATATTCGTGTTAACCAATAACATCAAAAATAATTGTCTGCTACATTTGGCAACAGTCCCAAAATCTTTCTCTATACTTTTCTACATATTTAGAAAACCAGCAAATAACACAATGACAATTCTTAAGCATTTCTAAGTAAATTCTATTGCAAACATGTTTCAAGACTTCTAAATAGCTTGCAGAGATGGAAAACCTCATGCCTACCCCTCGCTCTTATAGTCTGTGATGGTATACACGTTTACTACGTGGAATAATACCAAAAAAATCCCTACTTAATTCCAAAAATATTCTAAATAATAATCAATTTACTAATAAAAATTTAACTGCAACAAAACTGAATTCAAAAAGTAATTTGATCCCTAAAATGACAAGTATATAATACTTCCAATTAACATTCTCAAATTTGCATATACATTTTCTAATTAAATGACAATGGTCTCTATAATCCCTCACCCTTTTTTCAAAAGGACTGTTTATTCAAAATTATGCAAAAGTTAGCTCCTTAGTTGCCTAGGGAACTGCAAGATCTAATTGCAATTTCAAACTAAAATTAAAAGAAAACCCCTACCCTGTTTTATTTAGTGGCGTGCATTGGAGGGAGGATCTGAGTAGAGTGCCTTAGCAGGTTTTTTCAATTATCAAAGAAAGAAGCAATATACCTGAGTTCTCTAGAACTCCATATGAATCAGGTCCTATTCAGAGATGAAATTAATTTTTTATCATTTCACCAACCACAGGTAAAGTTTTAAACATAAATCAACTTCCCAAGACAATTCTTTTTTTTTGCAGAATTTTTCTTCCAGCATTTAATATTAAAAAATGTAGCATTCCTCTTCTTTGCCAGAAACTCAACAATACAGTGCCTTCCCATGAGTCATAAAGCTTTATGGCAAGACATGTGCATGCAACCTGAATATCTGACAAAAGACAGGTATTGAAAAGAATGGGCCTCATAAGCTCATCTACACAATCTTAGCTGGTATTTTTTTCTGGCTGCCCTGCTTGGCTCACGGACCCTGTGAATGGCTCTAGTGCATGTGAAACTGCAATCCCCATGTCTCACTCCCTGACTTAAACCCCATCCATAAGGCTTTGTGTGGGGGACCTCACTTCTCAGGATGCTGCAGTGTGTCCCTGTGGGCCCATTTCCTGCCTTGATTGCTACCCGCTGGCTTTCATGGAATTGTAATTTTTAAATGGACTTAGAAAGATAAAAAAGGTAATAGAGTTGCAAGAGAAACATTCTGGTTGCTTTAAAAATCAGCACTCTTGCATTGTAAGGACACTAAATTCGTGTTCTTAAAAATGAAGCAAACTGTGGGAGAGTGGAGAAGAGCAGGGAGAAAAATATTTTTTAATCGATTTTTGAGAGGATGCTTTCACAAATTCTTGCCTTTATATGGCACAGTGGGCTATTGCTTATGACTTTGATCAAATGTCATCATTCTTGTATTCCTCCAGGATTCTAGTATTATTTGCCTATCAATCCATACTTGTGGTATGAATGTTTTAAACATCATTTTCAGTGTTTCCATGGTCTTTTGATAGGGAGACTGAATGCAACACCTCAGGAGCTACTAACCAGAGTCACAAGCTTGTGCTTTCCCCCCTTGCTCAATCCATTACATAATGATGCCTACCCTAGACTACTGAATAATGAGAGGCTACATGGAGAGATAGGCCAGACAACAGCCAGTAGCAAGACCCAGATATGTGAGTGAGGGGGTGAGCCCCATCAGTGAGCCCAGGTGAGATCAGCAGATTTTTCCAGTTGATCCAGAGCGTCATGACCAAAAAAATGTTGCTTTAATCCCCTTGAGTTTTGTAGTGGTTCTTTACATAGCAATTTATAACTGAAGAATAGCACTAAACGCTAGCCAAAATTGTCCTTTTACTTATGTGTATTTGTCCCCACATATAAACACCAGAAGGAGAGACATTGGATTGTTCACTACTGAAATACCAGTTCCTAGATCATAGTCTGGCATGTAGTACCTATTTTATTAATATCTGATAAATAAACACATGTAAGTCTAATCATATTGGTTCCACAGTGAAACATGCTAAAAAGGAAACAGCTCTTGGGATTGAAAAATCTAAATTTCCACCTGCTTTGATGTCCACTAGACAGACGTACTGAATTGGGAACAACAAATGATTTCTAAGTTTTTGTTTTATAACCTCCAAAAAGAGAGACATTAATGCCTGTCTCAAAAGGCTGATTGTGAGTATTAAGTGAGAGAACATCTGGAAGCACCTTACATAGTATTTGTCACATCATTTGTTTTAATAAATAACATTTGTGGTGATGATAAAGCCATAAACAGGGAAATAAAGCAGTGATATAACTGAATAACTTGTATCGTAAATGAAGGGCAAACCGTATTTGAAAGGATTCCATGTTATGAAATGTAAAAAAAAAAAAAAAAAGAGGGCTATGACTCAGGAATACATCTGAAATTACCACTTCAAAGTTTTAAGGCGTGACTGGATAGCTTTCCCAATAATACCGTGCAATCATCCTCTCTTCTGCTAACTTCCATAAAAAGTTGCATGCATTTGAGAGCAATGACTGACCCTGTAGCATGGCAAAGCTACCTGAGCCACATTGAAGACAGTCCCAAGAGCTTGGAATTATTAGTACAACTCTCTACCCAACAGTGACAATGAACTGTGGATATTACAGAAAAGCGTATTTTGAAAATATGTGATTTAAGGATGTGATTATCTGTTAATACCTACTTCATAGTACCTAATAGTATTAGGTAGACTTAGAGATTAAGTGGCACAAGACATGCAAAGCACTTAAAGCTTGGCACATAGGGAAAATTCTCATTATTTTCCATGACTTTTCCAATATTAAAGTATTATGGCATGAGACTAATAGCGTTCAAACAAAATTAAGGGAAAATCCCATTGGCAATAGCTAGAGTTAATTAGATACTGAGTATTTAATGGCGCTAATTTTCATAAAAGTTATTTTGATGGCTTTGAGTAGTTCTAAATAGTATTTGTACTCACTTGCCTGTCCTTTTTCTTTTCAGAAAGTAAAGAAAAGACTTTGCATTTTGATTTCCTGTTGTTCTAACATTTTCATGTCCAACATACCGGCTGTGTAATGTCCTGTAGAACACATTTAATTTTGACATATTTTGTGAAGCATTAGCTATAAATGCAGTTTTAGCATACTGTGCATAGAGGATTTTTTTTTTTCAGGATTTCACTTAAGGAATCAAATTCTCAAATTCTTTTTCAATAGCTAGTTAAATAGATCCAATATGTGAGGGAAAAATCTAACACCCATTGTACCTACATAAACAGGAAAATTATGAAGACATGTTTTCATTGTTTTTCTTCACTTTTAGCATTTCCTTTAAAACAGTTGTTTGGGTAAAGTAAAGCTCGGTTCGAATGTGACAACTTATGACACTTCCTTAGAAATAGTATATATTGTTAGTTATTAAAATAAACTGCCGGAATTTCTAGTGATCTTGTATTAAATGTGCATTTTAAAGATAGCCCTAGATGTAGATTTGTTCCATCCAGCTTTCTGAGGTTCTAGGAGTTTTCTAAGAAAATATCTGTGTGTCAAGAGCTGAGAAGGGTCTGACATTTTACTCCATATGACAGCTAAAAGTTAGTCTGCCACAGATCCACAGATGCTGTAGCAGACATAAGACTCCTGTTTTAGAAAAACAAAAATGAAAACACAAAAAACCTGTTCATTATTCATAACAAAGACAATAGCCAGAATATCAGCATTTGTATCAGTTACTCAAATTCCAATGCCCACAGGTTAATAGAAGGGAATTGGGTGCCACAGGCACACACAGGTTGCATCACAGAAAAGGAATCCTGAATTTGGGAACCCCAAGTCTTTTATAATGGGCAGTAAGCAAACCTGTCCTTTGCTCGAGAAGGTGACAAGCAAACGTAATTTAGAAGATAGTCTGGAGCAAAGGTACTCAATGAATCTCCTTGCAAAACATGAAGAAGTATGAGAGGCCATGGAGGACTGTCTCTCAACATTGTGATTGCCACTTTTTTTCTTTCTTCAGTTACTTCAATTTAACTAATAAGTTAATTAGAAAATGACTTGATTTTTTAAAATATTTATTTATTTATTATGGGGGGGATAAACAGAAGCAAAGGGAGAGTGAGAAAATCCTCAAGCAGACTCTGCACTGATCAAGGAACCTGACCTGGGGTTCGATTCCGGGACCCTGAGAACAGGACCTGAGCCAAAATCAAGCGTTGGACGCTTAACCGACTGAGCCATCCAGGTGCCCCAGTGACTGATTTTTAGGGTTTTTTTTTCAATCTTCTACAAATTTTACCCATAATAAACAATGTATACTAAAAGTTTGGGGTTATACACAATTTTTATTACTTGCCAATACTTCTACCTGTTCATTTATTCAACAACACTAAGCACATGCTAAGTGCTAGGTATTAAGTATGCAGTATTGAGGGATGCCTGAGGGGCCCGACGGTTAAGCGTCTGCCTTCAGCTCAGTTCATGATCCTGGCGTCCTGGGATTGAGACCCTCATCAGGTTCCTTGCTCAGCAGAGAGCCTGCTTCTCCCTCTGCCTGCTCCTCCCCCTACTTGTGCTCTCTCTCTGTCTCTCTGACAAATAAATAAATAAAATCTTTTTTTTTTTTTTTAAGTATGCAGTGTTGAGCAAAGTAGTTTACACTGTCATGGACTATAATAGTTTCTAGTATACTAAACATATAACAACAACCACAAAAAATAAATGTCACTTCTCAGGATACATTATACTTTTTGTTTTAAAAATATCTTTATTTTGAAAAATAACACACCCATAAAATAAAATAAAACAATGCACAGCCTAAAAAAGTAGTATAAAACAAACATCTGTGTATACACTATGAAGAAAACCATGTCTTTCTATGTAACTGTTTTTAATTACAATCTCCTCCTTTTTCCTCAAAAGTCACCACTACCCTAGCATCTATTTATTTATTTTTATTTCTGTTTTTATTTTAATTCCAGTTAGTTCACATACAGCGTTCTATTAGTTTCAGTGTTGAATAATAATTCAACACTTCTATACATCACCCTGTGCTCATCATGGCAAGTGCACTCCTTAATCCCTGTCACCTATCTCAACTGTGCCCCACTTACCTCCCCTCTGGTAACCATCAGATTGTTCTCTATAATTAAGAACCTCTCTCTCTCTCTCTCTCTCTTTTAGCCCCTTTGCTTGTTTGTTTTGTTTCTTAATTTCCACATAGGAGTGAAATCTTATGGTATTTGTCTTTCTCTAACTGGCTTATTTTGCTTAGCATGATACTCTCTAGCTCCATCCATGTCATGCAAATGGAAAGATTTCATTCTTCTTTATGGCTGAACAGTATTCCATTGTATATATACATAGATGCAAACACACACATATATGTATATATACACACCACTTCTTCATTATCTATTCATCAATCCATGGACACTTGGGCTGCTTCCATATTTTGGCTATTGTAAATAATGCTGCTATAAACCTAGGGGCACCTGTATCTTTTTGAATTTGTGTTCTTGTATTTTTTGGGTAAAAACCCAGGAGTGCAATTGCTGGATCACAGGGTAGCTCTGTTTTTAACTCTTTGAGGAAACTTCATACTGTTTTCCACATTGGCTTCACCAGTTTGCATTCCCACCAACAATACATGAACATTCTTTTTTCTCCACATCCTTGCCAACCTGTTGTTTCTCGTGTTGTTGATTTTAGACATTCTGATGGGTGTGAGGTGATACCTCATTGTAGTTTTGATTTGCATGTCCCAGATGATAAGTGATGATGAGCATCTTTTCATGTGTCCATTGATCATCTGCGTGTCTTCTTTGGAGAAATGTCCGTTCATGTCTTCTGCCTATTTTTTAATTGGATTATTTGTTTCTTATGAGTTTCATAAATTCTTTATAGATTTTTGATACTAAATCTTCATCAGATATGTCATTTGCTAATATCGTCTCCCATTTCATAAGTTGACTTTTGCTTTTGTTGATTGTTTTCTTCCCTGTGCAGAAGCTTTTAATTTTGGTGTAGTCCCAATAATTTATATTTGATTTTGTTACCCTTGCCTCAGGAGACATATCTAGAAAGAAGTTGCTACAATTTATGTCAAAGAGACTACTGCATGTGTTCTCCTCTAGGATTTTGATGGCTTCAAGTCATACATTTAGGTCTTTAATTCATTTTGAATGTATTTTTGTGTATGGTTTAAGGAAATGGTCCAATTTCATTCTTTTGCATGTTGCTGATCAGTTTTCCCAACACCCTTTGTTGAAGAGACTGTCTGTTTTCACATTGGATATTCTTACCTGCTTTGTCAAAGAAATTGACCATATAGCTGTAGGTTTATGTCTGGGTTTTCTATTCTGTTCTGTTGATCTATGTGTCTATTTTCATGCCTCTACCATATTGTTTTGATCATTACAGCTTTGTAATATAACTTGAAGTCCAGAATTGTGATGCCTTCAGCTTTGCTTTTCTTCTTCAAGATTGCTTTGGCTATTCAGGGTCTTTTGTGGTTCCATATAAATTTTAGGATTATTTGTTCTAGTTTTGTGAAAAAATCCTGTTGGTATTTTGATAGGGATTGCATTAAGTGTGTAGATTGCTTTGGGTAGGATAGGCATTTTAACAATATTTATTCTTCTAATGGAATGTCTTTTCATTTCTTTGTGTCATTTTGAGTTTCATTCCTCAGTATTTTATAGTTTTCAGAGTATAGGTCTTTCACCTCTTTGGTTAGGTTTATTCCAAGGTATCTTTTTATTTTAATTATAAATGGGATTGTTTTCTTAATTTTTCTTTCGCTACTTCATTATCAGTGCATAGAAATGCAACAGATTTCTCTACCTTGATTTGGTATCCTGTGACTTTATTGAATTTGTTTATGAGTTCTAGCAGTTTTTTGGTGGAGTTTTAGAGTTTTTTATATAGAATATCATGTTGTCTGCAAATGGTGAGTGTTTTACTTCTTCCTTACTGATTTGGGTTCCTTTTATTTCTTTTTGTCATCTGATTGCTGTGGCTAGGACTTCCAGTACTATGTTGAATAAAAGTGGTGAGAGTGGACATCCTTGCCTTTTTCTGAACTTCAGGGAAAAGTTCTCAGGTTTTCCCCATTGAGGGTGTTAGCTGTGGCTTTCTCATATATGGCCTTTATTATGCTGAAGTATGTTTCCTATAAACCTACTTTGTTGAGGGTTTTTATCATGAATGGATGTTGTACTTTGTCAAATTTCTGCATCTTTGATTCTGTGGCACTATTGAAATGATCATTTGGTTCTTATCCTTTCTCTTATTGAAGTGATATATCACATTGATTGGTCTGTGAATGTTGAACCACCCTTGCAACTCTGGAATAAATCCTGCTTGTTCATGGTGAATGATTTTTTAAAAGTATTGTTGAATTTGTTTTGCTAGCATTTTATTGAGAATTTTTGCATCTATGTTCATCAGGGATATTGGCCTATAGTTCTATAGTTCTCTTTTTTAGTGGTGTCTTTATCTGGTTTTGGTATAAAGGTAATGCTGGCCTCATAGAATGAATTTGGAAGTTTTCCTTCCTGTTGTATATTTTGAAATATTTTTGAAGAGTAGGTATTAACTCTTCTTTAAATATTGGTAGAATTTACCTGTGAGGCCATTAAATATTGGTGAGAATTTACCTGGAATTTTGTTTTGGGGAGTTTTTTGATTACTGACTCAATTTCTTTGCTGGTTATCAAGTCTGTTCAAGTTTTCTATTTCCTTCTGTTTCAGTTTTGGTAGTTTATGTTTCTATGAACTTACCCATTTCTTCTAGGCATATAGGTTTTTATAATATTCTCTTATAATTATTTGTATTTCTGTTGGTGTTGGTTGTTATTTCTCCTCTCTCATTTGTAATTTTGTTTATTTGAGTCCTTTTTTTTCTTCTTGATAAGTCTGTCTAGAGATTTATCGATATTATTGATTTTTTCAAAGAACTAGCTCTTGGTTTCATTGATCTGTTCTATTTGTTTGTTTGTTTGTTTGTTTGTTTGTTTTATAGTTTCTCTATCATTTATTTCTGCTCTGATCTTTATTATTTCCTTTCTTCTGCTGGTTTTAGGTTTTGTTTGTTGTTCTTTTCATAGCTCCTTTAGGTGCAAGGTTAGGGTGTTTATTTGAGATTTTTCTTGCTTCTCGAGGTAGGCCTATATTGCTACATACTTCCCTCTTTGGACTGCTTTTGCTGCATCCCAAAGGTTTTGGACCATTGCATTTTCATTTTCATTTGTTTCCATGTATTTTTTTATTTCTTCTTTATTTCCTGGTTAACACATTGATTGTTTAGTAGCATGTTATTTAACCTCCATATATTTGTGGTCTCTCAGATATTTTCTTGTGGTTGACTTTCCAGTTTCATAGTGTTGTGGTTAAAATATGTATGGCATCACTTTGATCTTGAATTTGTCGAGATTTGTTTTTTGTGCTAGTATGTGACCTATTCTGGAGAATGTTCCATGTGTACTTGAAAAGAAGGTGTATTCTGTTGTTTTACGATTGAATGTTCTGAATATATCAAATGGATTTAACAGATATACCCTAACATTTATTTTTAATAATTTCCTCACATTTCTTTGTCCTTCTGCCATTTAGGTTAACCTTCTTAAAATTTATAGTTTCGTTTGTGCCATTTTTTTAAATATACATAAAGTGGAATCATATAGTATGTATTTTTTCCTGTAGCTTTATTTATTTGACATTATGTTTCTAAGTTTCATCCATATTGCTGCATGCAGCTGTGATTCTTTCACTTGCATTATTGAATGGTTTTCTATTATGTAAATGTGCCACACTGTATTTGAGATTACTTACAGGTTCTGGCTATTATGAAAAATTCGGACATAAACATTCTACTTTCTACATTCTATCTCCTAGGTTTTCCTACTCTGGACTCTGACATACATCACTTGGCACAGTGGCTGGTTTATCTGTGAATTGACACCACTTTGCACAAAACTTAAGAGGTGTAGTAGCCCTATGAAATTTCTGTTGAATAAGAACCAAGAAAGTTATCGAATAAATTTAATGGAATATTTGTGGTGGTAGAGTAGAATTTTGAAGAAAATTGAAACAAATAAGCCAAGGGTAATTTTCCTCACAATTAGAGAAGGAAAATGAATTTTAATGGCAAGCTTTCAAAGGTCAAACTACTCTGTGGCATTCTATGAACATACCCTTCCTATTCCAAATCCTAAGTACAAAATTAAGTTCTTACTTATATGTTGAGAGAAAAGACCAGAAAGCTTAGTAGCGTTTGTATGGTAACTAATATAACAAAATAAAAATTATTAAAAAAATAAAAAATAAAACCAATATTTATTATTCTAATAAAAAAAAGAAAAGAAAAAAAAGAAAACTTAGTAGTGTTTGAAAATGAGAGCATATTAGACATCTGAGCTGTTTACAAGGAGAATGCTGATCATAGATCACACTGACGAACAGCTTCTACCATCTCTATTCAAGCTCACATCTCACTGGTCTTTATATTAGCCTATTTATTAAGCTCCTTATTATACGCTCAATAATTTATTTTTAGATTTCAAAACTTATAAAGGAATATAGGTAATTAAAAATATTTTTCTATCTGTCAATTAAGTATTCACAGGCATTCCAATTATTTTTAAGTATTCATGATTCAGAGATAGCCTAAGGCTGATAAGAATGTTTCAGAAGGAAGACAGCATTTATCCCCTTTATCCTCAAATTCCCAAAGGGTTTGAGAGGCCATGCAAGCATAATACACATAATGGAATACTAAAATGAAAACAGAAATATAAGAAAGTTAACTTAGAAGAAAATCTGAGAAGATCCAGTTACAGGTTTTGAATAATTTATTACCTCTAGGTAATTCCTAAGGTACAGGGGAACATTTTGCATTATCCAGAACAAATTACATGCTAGAAAATGGACAGCTGCCAAGGAAAAATTGGCAAAAAACAGAATCCTGTTTGTACAGTCCACTTACGTTCAGTTTCAGAGTAATAATTAGAAAAGAGGGGAAAAACTGACGCTGTCTACAAGGCTGACACCCAAGAAAGAAGACTGTGGTGTAAGCTCCACATTGTTCTAAAACAGAATAATACTAAATCATTGTAATTTCTACAATCCCAATATCACAATATTCTGAAATGAAATGAATGTCATTTCAATTGGGAGATCCTCAATCCCGGTCCCAAAAGGTATTTTAGTACTGTTAATGTGCTCATAGGAATAAATATAAGGGCATTAATGAAGGAAGGTCCTGGGCATGGCAAAACAGTGAAACAAAATGCCAAAATACCATATTTTTAAATTTCCATTTTAATTCTCTTTTTTCTTCTTACCAGGAAATAAACATTCCCCGCTCTGGGGGCTAGGGGGAACATGCTTTTAACTCTTAAAATCCTTACAAATCTTAATCTATGAAGTTTAAAATATTGCTTCACCTGTATTTACTTCCTTTTGTGTGTGTCTGAGAACATGTAAACTCTTAGCTAATTTCAGTTATACAATATGGTGTTATTAACTATAGTAAAAAATGTGTTAATTACCTCAGATGGTGGGAATCCTTTACAATGTATACACATACCAAGTCATCTCATTGTACACTTTAAGTATATTACAAATTTTATCTGTCAATTATATCTCGGTAAAGCTGAAAAAATGTAGCTCTACCTAAAGCCTCTTAAAGCAAAAGGGCTACCTTTAATCGTTAGAGGCAGGGTTTTGAAGAGTATTAAACTCTCACTACTGAGCATTCCACCTCATCTGTAACATGAGGGCAGCAGTCATCCCGGCTCAAAGTCCCAGTAGATGGGTCTAGCATAATCAATAAACTAACAGAAAAGATTAATGACTCCATCTTTAGGAAAGACTTTATTTGTGTCCTTCACTAGGAAAACTTATGTACAACACACACACCTGTCTTCCCTTATAAAAAAAAATAGATCAGCTATTGCGTGAAATGAAATGGGACTTGTCTTACAAACACTGAAGTTTGATCATTTTTTAAATTCAAATGCAATTGATTACCATAAGTGTTCTATAGAATCGCAGAAATTAAAGATAAAATGTATACATATATCAGAGACCTGACTTGAAAAACCAAAGATTGCTCTAACTATATTAGTGAGGATAAACAATGCTCTGCAGTGATTGTGAGAGAATTAAAATAGGAAAGAAAGAAGAACGTTGTTCCAAGACAGTCTTCAAAGATAACCCCAAGGACTTCGTGAGAACTTTCCTGACTGAGGAGTTGGTGAGTCTGTGTTCTAGTCCTGACTTTCTACCTCAGTAATTTGGACTTAACACTGGTCACTTAGTCTCTTTTCATTTTCTGTTTCCTTTTCTCTTACACGAAGAGATAATACATCACTGAGGACTGCAAATTAGTGCCATAATATATACCAGCAGTATACATTAATTTTCCAAAGCAATCCAAAGCACTCTTTTTAGGTTTTTAGGACCTAAGATTTGTGTTCAGCAGAAAAGAACACTAGGATTACTCTTTGATGTCTGCCATGGTTATGGAAAAGAGAGGATGTTGTATGACTTCCATGCATTTTTCTGACTAGATAACTTCCAGCGTTCTTTACTGTGGCACATTTTAAGTTTTACTTCAATTCTTTTGTAATTTGTTCTCTCTTGGTGTTTCTTTTTCACCCAGTGATTTTCATTGCTTTATTAAAAAAAAATTTGGATGTGAGATTAGTAGTGGGAAGTCTGGATCCTCCTTCATGAAAAATTAATATTGTCACCAAGTATTGGCTTGGCACAGTGTCCCCACAGTGGTGCCACTAATCTCTTGCACTTAATTAATCATCAAGACAGCTAGAGACTTAGCTCTTATTAAAGTTCTTTTTTTTTTTTTAAAGATTTTACTTATTTATGTGACAGAGAGACAGCCAGGGAGAGAGGGAACAGAGCAGGGGAGAGGGAGAGGAAGAAGCAGGCTCCCAGCCAAGGAGCCCGATGTGGGACTCGAACCCGGAACGCCGGGATCACGCCCTGAGCTGAAGGCAGACGCTGAACGGCTGCGCTACCCAGGCGCCCCTCTTATTAAAGTTCTTAACAACTTTACTCAACAACAACCTGTCAGTCCTTTCTATCAAATATACAGAAATTTGAGAAATAGAAAAGAATATGGTTTAGTCATTTTTAATGTGATGAGAATAATGGAAATTTACGACCCAGTTATGGTAGAATGGAATAAAAGCACTAACATGTCATACTACAGTGAAGTGTGATAAACAGGGCTGCAAGATAAAAGGATGGTTAATGACATGGTTAACTAATGTCCAGCTAATGTCCGGAACCCACTTCACACTTGCTGTGCTGTACCACAGATGCCATTCTTGTTGGGGAATAGGAATCATTTGTATCAGCCTCTTGTGGCACGGACGAGAAAAAGCCCCAACTAAACACTATCTCTAACGTTGCTTCGGTCATGGCACAAACAGGTTTTAAGCACTCTTCTTCTATCAAAAGATTGTTCAAACACAATTTACAGTGCTTTACCTTCCATTTTTCTAGGTGACACTTCTGTTACTTTTCTTCCATTTCACTTACTCCCAGTATAAGATTACTCCTCTAAATTCAACCTTCCACTTCTGATTTTTCACCCACAATTTTTATTTATGCCCATCTCTTTTACCATATTTCAAATTCTTCCATATTTATATCATCTGTAAGTACAAGTGGATTTTCCTTTAATTTCCACAACCCTTTAGCTTAATTAAGAAGTGGCTACTCTCTCTCTCTCCCCCTCCCCACCACCGACTTTCTCACCAACTGGGTTGATTCTCAGTTTCACTATTTACTTATTATATGACTTTAGACAATTTACTTAACTCTCTGGGCTTACATGTCCTCATCTGTTAAATAAGTATCTCAGTAATCTTTATAAGGTTTTTATGAGGAGTAAGTATGTTAATATTTCTAAGGAGCTTAGAACAGTTTGTGAGATACAGTGTTATTATATATATTTGTTCACTAAATAAAATTCAAATAATAGCCTAACTACTTCTGTGTGGGGAGGACAGGTTGGTGTTTGTCTCAGTAAAACCAAATTTCACATTAGCTGAGAAAGCCACTTCTACTCCTCTTTGTCTCTGCCTTAGAGACGAGCACCTAGTCACTCATCTTTATTCACTGATACTTAAGGATCTGCATTAAAGTCTTTCTTTTACTTTCAAGTCCTGCCACCATTCTGGACTATAAAATCCATAGATGACTAATTCATCACATTGGCTTCTCAGTTCTTCTCAACTACAATAAACTTCCCTTAAACTCTCCTAGCCACACCCCAAGAATGACTGCTGTATAAGACTGTACAGTGTGTGAACTGCACAAAAACACCAACAAGTGGGTGACCAAGGCCTGAAATTGACATGAGCTGAAGTGATGAAGGAATCCTGCTCTGCTAGCAGAGCTCCGACCCCATGACTCTACTACCCAGTACCTTTCTATCACTCAAATCTAGTAGTCTTCTCAGACAAATAGCCTTGAATTCCCACTGTCCTCAAGCAATATACTATGCTTCCCAATTATTCACTTATTAAATCTATTATGTCCACCATTTGAGCTCATGGAGAATACCAGCTTATCAATACTCTTCTTATTTCTCCCTACCTATCAGAACCTTCTTTGAATCACTTCCTTTCTAATACAAATTAGATTACATAAATTAATGCCTATACCTAAATTTCCTAAGCTCTCTTACCAGAAAAATCTCAACTGTGGATGAATAAAATTGTCCACTTTATCTGTGTATACACCGGAAGAGCTAAGCAACAATGGAGAATCTTATACATTAGGGCACACTATTGCTATCATAAATTGATGGTCATTAATCTCGGGATTGCATAGTCAACTAATAAATGTAATTGATATTCACTTCAATTCTTTGTATTTACTATAACAAGTTTTCCCCAATATTTTCAATTCAAACCCCAGAAATATCTTTGCCTCTTATTTTTAGTGACAAAGAAAATTTTAGAGAGAAAATACCTCATTTTTTCACAATAAAATATGAATGGTCCTTATTCTTTATACTTCCATCACAAGGATGGAGTTATATTTCTTTCCAGCTAAAATCTATAAATACTTTCCCCTTATTACATTAGTACTTGAGCAGTCTCAGTTTCTATCCCAGAAACTTAAATTATTGATGATCCTTCCATGACTCCTTCTCATTTTCCTTATCTTCAATCTCTTTATTATTACTAGAATATTCCTGTACATATTTAAGCTTATTGCCTATGCCACTTTCATTCTAGCTCCTTGCCTTTCACAGGTGACTTCTTGAAAGAGTTTTATGTACTCTCTGTACTCCCATTGGGTTATCTCCCATTAACTACTCAAACACAACCATTGGATTTTTGCCTAAATGGCCTTGAGGTAAAAAATCACCTTCATGCTATTAAGTCTAGTTCTTTTCAGTTCTCTTCTGGCTTGATGTTTTCTGGGTTCCCTTTTCAATCTTCATATTTTGTTTCCTAAGTGGTTATTAAATGTTGAAGTTTCTCATAACTCTGCCCTGAACCCTTTCACTCAATACTCTCTCTCTAGGAGAAGATGATGATGATTATGATGATGATAATTTAACATTTACTGAGCATTTAGTTTTTGCCAGGCATTACTCTATGAACTTAATATATTTTGCATAATGAAATACTGTCAATACCTCCATAAATCATCCACTATCATTATTCCCATTTCTGGGAATGAATGAGAATAGTAAGACATAGAGGAGTTAATAAACTACTCAAGACACTTCAGCTGATGTGTGTTATGATCAAGATTCAAATCTAGTCAGGACTAGTCAATTCGATGCCAGAATTCATTATCTTTTAAGCTATTTTGAATATCACATGACTGTCTCAAAGAAACACACACACATACACAAAAGAAACATCCAAACCTTAATTAATTGTCTCCACCCACACCTACTCAATAGATTTATTCTCTTCTCTTTCTACTATCAATACAGGCAACTATCATTTACCTAAAAACTCAAGTTAAAATCCTAAGAGTTATTCCCATCTTCTCTCTGTCCTTCGCTTCACACTTCCCAATAAATCAGCAAGACCTGACCATTTTAAGTTCTGTGTATTTACTAAGAGCATCCCATTGATTCCATTCCTAATGCTACATCCCCAAGCCAAGCCAGGTTGCCTCCATGTCTCACTAGAACTACCGTAGCAGCCTCCTAATGAGGTTTTGAAATCTCTAACCTTAGTTTCTTCTGACTTTTTTTCCTAGACGTGTCAGAATGATGTTTTTAAAGTGGCAGTATAGTCATGATATTGCCTGCTAATATCCTTTAATAAATCCTATTCTTATCAGAGTAAAGCCAAAATCCTAATATGGCTCATCTCTCAAGCTTCGCCTAGAACTACATTCTTTCTCATCTCTGTTCTCCAGCCCTACTCCTCTGGCCTTGAAGTTCTTTACAGTGGCTGTTTCTTCATCCTGGACTTTTCCTTCTCTCTCTATCCAGCTAATGTTATTTGTTTTTATGTCTAACTTCAATTTCTCTTCTCTGGGTATTTTTTCTCTTGACTCTTAGACTTTGTTGGTCCTTCCTGATATATTTATATAACACATTTCCTAATTATTAGCTTAGATATGTATATTTAAAAAGTGCATTTTTTACTAAATAAATGGTAAACTCTGTGACACCCATGATTTGTTATTGACTATGTCTCCAGCACTTAACACAGTATATGACATAAAGTGAGCAACTGCCAAATAATTATTTTTGCTAGGTGATTAGTAACCTCTTTATAGGGAAATTGCTTTAGATATTAATACAGCTACTTGCACGAAGTGTCTAGGCTACCTGAATTTAATGACAGCTGGTAACCTACATTGTCTTGCACTTTCAAATTCTTGTCAAATATTACATGTTCTTGATTTAGTGTGTGCACACATACGTGTGTGTTTGTGTGTGTGTGTGTGTCTGCTGTGTTTGAGGAATGGGAAAGGCAGGAAAACTAATTACTTTAGTTTTTCATGATTGGGAAAAAGAGTGGTACTTCTTACATATATTAGAAATAAAGATTCCACATTTCTAGTGTTTATACTTCTCTTCTAAAGAGTAATGAGCAGGATGAGAGGTGCTTTCTTTCATGGTAATTTTCACTTTTTTTTTTCACTTTTTCAATTGAGTTCTGATAAATTCTAGTCTCTAATTTTGTTCTTCACAGTAACCATTTCTGGGCTCTGATGTGTTACCTGGCTTACCTCATTCTTCAGGTGATAAAACTTTAAAAAACGTGTATAAGTAGACAAAAAATAGTGCCTACTTACATTTCAGTTGGAAGTAACAGCTAGTTGTATGTAGCTAAGAAAGGCCAATTAAAGACTTTGAAATTGGTCTTGTTGATATATAGTTGGTCAAAGTATAGTCGAGAAGGTTTAATATATATCTTCTATGCAATAAAAAGTATTTATGTATATATTGTTAAATAACCAAATTGAAGTAATTTATAGATCTAATTGGCTTTATCAAACTATTCATGAATGGGGCAGCACCCCATTAACTAGTAAAAAGGCACTTCAAGAAGTTGTACAAAATGGACATTTCCTATAGTAGGAGGGTGAGGGCAAGAAAGTTATTAGCAAAAGAAAAGGTTTGTTCCAAGTTAGGACACTTTCTAAGGGGGAAAAACAAGGTGTCTTATCATGCGGATTACCTCATTTTCTTTGGGGGTGGGTGTGGAGAGGACCCAGGTGGCCAACTCATTGACTGGCTTGAGAAATTCCTGACTACAGCTTTGAGGGAAGTTGAAAGTGCAGTTAGATTATGTATTAACCACCACTTTGGGAACTCCATCTAAGTGAGACCATTTTGGACCTGTGGGTTTTTTTAAAACAGCAATGGAAATTGCACTGAAAATTGGCATAGTATGTTCCACGCAATGTTACCAAACTGAAAAGAGTTCATTTGCCTGTGCAAAACCGAAAGCCAAACATAGTAGCACTGGTCTTTTGCAGAAGGAAAGATTCATTGCAAAACATCCAAGCAAGGAGACAAGAGTGGGCTGTAATCTGTCTCCCCTGACTGAGGTTAGAAAAAGTTTTTTATCATTATAGGGATTGGGATTGCATACATATTGAGGGAAAAGACAGGAAAACTTATGGCTCGTCATGAGGATAGATGGAGCATGTGCATTGAGCAAACGTACATGTAACATGCATCCTATGTTCACTTTGGGGTAGAGACTTAACATTAAAATGAGGCAAAATCAGGCCGCTGACATCAGGAGGTCACCTGTAGCATGTGTATAGCTCTGAGAGCCGGTATTAACTGGATGGGGTCTTGGGCTTGTTATCTTGGGTAAGGAATGAGGCCTTGTTGATAGGCTGGAACCATGTCAGTGACCAGCCATGTCAATAGAGGCCTCTGTGGAGACAGCTAGTGGATTTATCAGTGGGGGCTAAAAAGAAAAAAAATAGTTGATTAGAAAGAAACATTTCTGAAAAACAAGCTTTAAATTTCCTTTTAGTCTCAACTTTCTTAATCCTATGGGGCATGGTTTCAACAAGAGAATACGTTTACCATTAAGATGTAACCCACTAAATCATTATAAAGGAATCATGAGGAAATGCCAGGCCTTGAAAACGTTTGTTTTATAATTCTAACACTTAAACAGGAACACTGTATCTTAGAGTCAATTTTGGACATGTTACTCTCAGAAGAACACTTCAAATCTGGGGAATAACTGGCAAGGATATTTCATATATTCTTAAAAGGTACTCTATATACTCAACTGGGGACAGAAATGGGGAAAGTGGCTAATACAATTTGGACTGAAATCAGTAAACAAATTCTTAAACCTGGAAGAAGTTCTTGAGGTCTTCACAGCCACACTCTCTATGTTGCAAGTGAGGATGTTGAAATTGAGAGAGGTTTCCTTGATCAAGCTGTGTTTCTGGCAAGCAGCAGATTTGAGTACAATCGCTATCTATTGAATTATAAACTGTGCTTCTTTTTTTCTATTAAACATTTTATTGGGCTAGATTTTAGAAAGGAAAGAAAAAACATTAATGCCATATTTACGTGCACAGACTACTGAGCTATATATTTAATTTAGCAAAATACATAGAGCATTTTCTAATTAAAAGTTTTTCTTAAAATAGGGGCGCCTGGGTGGCACAGCGGTTAAGCGTCTGCCTTCGGCTCAGGGCGTGATCCCGGCGTTATGGGATCGAGCCCCACATCAGGCTCCTCCGCTAGGAGCCTGCTTCTTCCTCTCCCACTCCCCCTGCTTGTGTTCCCTCTCTCGCTGGCTGTCTCTATCTCTGTCTAATAAATAAATAAAATCTTAAAAAAAAATGTTTTTCTTAAAATAATGTGTTTTATACAATACAATGTGAATAGTTATTAAGGTCATTAAGTCACTAAACAACTAAAAATGGGATATGTAATAGTGAGAAAACCACTGTAAAATAAAAAAAAATTACAGAAGGACATTTTAAATGGTATATTTTGGGGAAACTGATGAGTGATGCAGATAAGACTTGGATATGTAAGCAGGAAGTAGAAAGGAAATTCATTACTTATAATTCATTTTTAGAATAATTCTTTGAGGAGGTGAGATGGCAAAAAATATTTTAATCAAAGGATTCAGAATTCTTGGCAAATAGGAAATGAATTTTAAATTGTGCCAAATATCTTCTGTTTGCCCTTCCAGGTCAAACTCTCTAAACTTTCCCAAATTGTTCTGTGTCCTGAAAGACTGACTTATATTCATTACATCAGTGAGATCCCAGGCTCTCTGGCTTCTGGCTTCTAATTGGGCTAATGTGCTGGAGACCCAAAGGACTGGGGAGTATGAGCTCAGGCTGCTTATTCTTCTAGTTGTCCTTGGCTGGTTGCATCCTTCAGCAGAAGGCTCCTCCAAAGGCTGCTGTCCAACATCACCCTTTCTCTTTCTGGGTTCAGACAACTCTCCTGTTGTTACCTCATGCCTATGGGATTGACATCACTGATGGGAGTAGTGCGGCATTTCTGCACAATCCCTTTGTTGTCTCTCTACTCTAGCCTTTGTTATTATGTTCTTTGTAAATATCTCCCCTTTGACAGATTTCATTTTTTATTTTTCCATTTATTTCCTTTTGGGTCCCTGATTGAACAGCAATTGCTCTAGGAAGTGGATCCAAGATAAAGGTCTTTAAAATGGGATTTTGAAATTTCATTTGTCTTATATTTAAGGAGTATATGATAACTCTCTTTACAGGTAAAAATGAGACAAAGCAATTCATAGTATTGGGGAAAAATCACAAATATTCATGTTATCACCAGAGGGACATGGGATAAAGTGCACGCAGAGAACAAGGTCTTGGGGGAACAAGGGGCGGCTCTCAATGACTATGGAGTGCAGAAAGCAGTTAGCATAACAGGCCAGAGATTACTTTCCTTAATAAGGCCTACTTGCAGGATTGGCTCTTGCCTGGAATCTGGGAACTTGGACTTGGGGAGTGTTCTGACTATTTTCAGAACTGCTAAGAGTAGTTCACTGTGCCTAAATTATTTGTGCAATGAGTCCCCCTTCCAGCTTTATTGCAGTATAATTGACAATAAAAATTGTATATATTTAAGGTGGGCAACTTGATATTTTGATATACCAAATAATGTGTTTTACATTGAACACTGGCTTTCCTTTGGGAATTTGGAATTTTGGTACGTCCTGGACAATGAGGGCCTACTTGACTGGCCCTCAATAAGACCCGTAGGAACTGAGTCTCTACTGAGCAACCCTGGTAGATGTTTTGTCACAGCCCATTGCTAGAGAAATGAAGCCGGTCCTGGGTGTCTCCACTGGTGAAGGACTCTTGGGAGCTGCTGCCTAGTTTCCTCTCCACACCACCTAATGTGCCTTTTCTTTTGCTGATTTTGTTTTGTATTCTTTTGTTGCAATATATGAGAGTCTTGTCATCTTTTTGGTAAATCACTGAACCAGGGGGTGATTTTGGGGGCTCCCCAATACATACAGTAACAAAAAACTTATAGTAATGTTGGAATCACCTGGTTACTTCTTAACACCCTAGAGTACATGAATCAAAAAAGAAAGACAAATTGGAAACCATGACTGTAAAGTTAAGAACACACATGGAGAGCCAAAGGTCTCCAAAGCAATTTTAAAATATTATATTTCTAATAGACACAGCATAGATACAGCTGAGAATCAAGTTAAAAATTGCAAGGGTCTCAAAGTGGCAGTGTGAGTTATACACTATCCCAATGGTTTTCTTACACTAAAATAATGGCACTGAAGGGAAAATGGTGGGGCCCTAACGCATGGGCTGGAGACCTTTGGGTAACAGTGCTGAAGCTGGGAAACATCAATATCCAAATTTCCTTTAAGTGTTTCGTGCTACAGGTGTCAGGTTATTCCTCTATCTGCAGGGTCTTCATCCATCTCTGCATTAAAACTTTCTTGGGTCACTGGCTTCCGAAGCTGATACTAATTCTCGCAGGACCCACTTTCCTTTCTTTTTCTACAGGCTATCCTTAAGTTCCATCCTGACATGGTCTAAAGTGACTGAGGGGTATAAGACAGGGTCCAGGAGAGGATAACCTGTACTTCACAAGACTTCCCCAATCTTTATCTGCAGGATCCCAAGAAGCATGCGTGCCTGAAGGCTGTACGATACCAAATGGAAGGACAAGTTATGGAAGTCTCAGATAGTTCAAACTTATTGACAACAGTGAACCAAATTAAGATTCAGAATTTAATGTATTGATATGAGTACCTGGGCGTGATAATAAAAATATGCCAGAATAGTGGACTCAACTCAATAATGGCCTACACTTAATGCAATCAGCATGCTAGCATACTCTATTGGAAGGAAACTGAAAACTCAGAGAATTAGGAATATTGGAATGAATATAACAGGTGAGGGTTAGACCTTAGATGAATCATGTTATTATTTCCATGATCCCAGAATGTATAGCTGGAGTGGATATTTTTAATAACTGATAGATATTAAAATTATCCAATTAAAAAAGTAAAACTAAGGGCACCTGGTTGGTTCAGTCAGTTAAACATCTGCCTTCGGCTCAGGTCATGATCCCAGGGTCCTGGGATCGGGTCCCCCATTGGGCTCCCTCTCAGTTGGGAGCCTGCTTCTTTTTCTGCCTGCTACTCCCCCTGTTTGTGCTCCCTCTCTCAAATAAATAAATAAAATCTTAAAAAAAAAAAAAGTAAAGGCTATTATAGTACAAATTAAAGTTCCTAGACCCTTACCTGAGAGGATGTACCAAAAGTAATAACACATTCTTGAAATAACCACAGAAATTAAGGACATTATCAGAAACTATAGATATAAGAATGGCAATTCCTAACATATACTTAATATATCTGTTTGGCCAGCAAAAAATAAAAACAAAACCCCAGATGCGTCATGGAAAATTTCATTAGGTTGTCATGAACTAAAACCAAGTAATGATGCAGCTTACAGCCACAGTCACAGATGTATCATTTTTAGTGACACAGTTCAACACACTTCCTTGTTCCTGAAATTTAGCTATTTACTTGTCAAGTGTGCTCTTCTCTATCACAAGTTAGCAAAATCAAAAATAATCAGCATGTACATAGCACTGACAATATTCATATTTCATATTTCTGCCTTGACTCTCTGCCCATTCTTTTACTCTCTTCTATGATACAGTTTAGAGGGACCTTGATAAACTTGATATTCCAAAAAACGTCCCACAGGTCCACTACATTGATGGCTTTATGCTACTAGGATCTAGTGATCAGGAAGTAGCAAGCATTTTCTATATCTTCGTAAGACATATGTACTGTAGGGGCGCCTGGGTGGCACAGCGGTTAAGCGTCTGCCTTCGGTTCAGGGCGTGATCCCGGCGTTCTGGGATCGAGCCCCACATCAGGCTCCTCCACTGGGGGCCTGCTTCTTCCTATCCCACTCCCCTGCTTGTGTTCCCTCTCTCGCTGGCTGTCTCTATCTCTGTCAAATAAATAAATAAAATCTTAAAAAAAAAAAAAGACATATGTACTGTAAGGTTGAAAATAAACTCTGGGAAAATTCAGAAACCTGATCTGTCAGTGAAGTTTGTGGGGCTCTGGCGCTTGTCAGATTCTCTCTTCTAAAATGAGAGATGAGAAGATGCACTTCAATGTCCCATCGTGAAGGAAAGTGGCACAGTAGTTAGGGAAACGTTTGGGTTTCAGGAGCAATATATATCACACTCGGACATGCTATTCTAATCTTTTTATGAGGTGACCTCAAGGCCACAGTTTTGAGCGGATCTCAAAGCAAGAAAGAAACCTAAAACAATTTCAGTCTGGAGTACAAACTGCTCTGCTCCTCAGATTTTATGACCAAGCAGGATGGAAGAGGAACATGGATGCTGAGAAATGGAGGTCATGGACTCTGCCAGATAGCTTTCCTTCCACACCCACTCTCTACCGTTCTCCACCAAGTGCTCTCCTCCAGGAGCCAGGCCTGTGCGGATCATATCAACAAGCTCCCATGCAGTCTGGCTTTTGTTTGAATTAAACAAAAGGAAAGCCCTGGCTGGGATCAGAAGGAGGGAGGGAAATGAGATGAGGAGGTTTATTTCTGGGTTTTCTTTCCGGAGAGTTTACCTTGGCCTGGTGGTATGGCTCTACCCAGCTCCGTTTCCTTGTCCTGCCCTCGTTCTTGGTGTGTAGGATGGTGACAGCTCTGCTACTGCCAGCCTCTGTTTCCTTCTCTGTTTTTTGTGCTTTCTTCACATCTGCTTGGGTTTTGGTAATTAGTCTCTTTGTAAGTATACACTGTTCAAAAGATCCCAGTTTTAGTGTACTATATCTTTTGTGTTGGGACCCTAACTGAATAAAAACAAAGCTGGTAGCTCTCCCCCCACCCAAAGATGTTAAAAAAAAAAAAAGAAAAGAAAAAAGTGTGCTATTTGTCCCATTGGGGAACTGAAGAAAAGAGCAAGAAACTGGCAGAGACAAAAGGCTTTGAATAGAAAACAATGAAGAAATTGAGATGATTTGCATATGTCTCCGTGGAAGAATAAAAGTAGATGGTGAGTAGCTTTGCTTTTATTGAAAGCGCAATGAACCCTCTATAAAAGTACCTAAAAGTGATGCAAGATAAATCTGGTTTAAGAAGAATGTGACGCTGGTGTATCATCTTCACAATCCTCATTATTAGCAGCAGCAGCAGGAGTAGCATCCTTTGTTAATATCATAGTAACATATAATAACAATAACACCAGAAGTTATAAAATTCTTAGTAAGAATAGTATAAAAAGCAGCAGCAGTATTTATGTATGTCAGGAAGTAATGCCCAGTTTTGGACAAAGCCACAATTCTAAGGTGAGGGAGGTAAAACTGATTCCTGAGATATAAAGAAACAATGAAGGGGATTTGACAGAAAATTAGCTTATTTAATGTAGAATTCTCAGATGACAGCAATGATTTTGAAAGCTATGAAAAAGAGTATTCATTCAGCCACAAATACTTATTGGCTTATTTTTATGTGCCAGGCACTCAGATAAATTCTGAGTCTGTACAAGCGAGCAGAAGAGGCAGGGCCTCATTTTTTAGCTACTTCTATTCATGACAGTATGAACTGTTGCTGAATAGGATTGTTATTGTTATTTTATTTATCCTTGGTTATTCAATAAAGTCAACCAAGAGCTAGTTTAAAGGCCAGTTTTGACAATCATCTAAAGGCCCCTTTCTCTGAACCCTATCTGGCCATTAGGAACTATCTTGCATTGATGTGGTGTATCAATTAAAGACAGAAGCAGAGAAAAGAAAAAGCTGCTATTTATCAAGGTAAGAAAGTTAAGTATGTAAAGATTAAAACTGGGATTCAAAATAAAATAACATTTTAGATTTCTAAAGCTTGTATTTCTCCACAGTTCTGGCGTAATTAGGAATCAGGCTTATAATAGTTGGAATTAAAGTCTCTATTCCTTTGGAGTTGAGCAACACTTTATGTCATTTACTCTTCTTGTAGAAACCCCCAAATTCTCTTCCTTTTGTTATGTACTGTTTGTCATGTATATAATACTGACACCTGAAATAGTTTTTATTCTTAGATTAATTAAAATATATAAATATTATTCTTAGGTTGAAAATATAATGCTTAATAAATGTAATTAGTTTTGAATTTGTAGGATTTTCTCTATTTTTAACCTGATGATGAAAGCAAACATCTTAAGGCAGAACATTAGTTTTATCAGTTGAGCCTGGTTTCCATATTCCTTTTAAAAATGTTATTTATGAGGGATGCCTGGGTGGCTCAGTTGGTTAAGCATCTGCCTTTGGCTCGGGTCAAGATCCCAGAGTCCTAGGGAGTCCTATATTGAGCTCTTTGCTCAGCCTGGAGCCTGCTTCTCCCTCTGCCTGCCAATCCCTCTGCTTGTGCTCTGTCTCTCTCTCTCTCTCTCTCTCTCT
>NW_024423453.1:49931897-49981150 GCF_017311325.1 Ursus maritimus | reverse complement strand
TCTCTCTCTCTCTCTCTCTCTCTGACAAATAAATAAATAAAATCTATAAAAAATTTTTTAAATGTTATTTATGAGAGAAAAGTTAAAAATAGGGATTGATCATGTATGTGTCCTTTCTCTTTCCCTCTACTAATAGATGAATAAAATAGTTATCAACAGAGAGACTAAAGAAGAAGCCATTAGAAAATGTGTTCTGTAAAAATAAAGAAGTAAATTCAGAAAGGAGAACTATGAATAATCAAGGAATAGTGTATCCAACACAAAGGGAGTACAGAGAAAATTGGCAGGATGACAGATGTATGGCAAGAGGAATAGTCTAGATTAGAACAGTAGGGTTCGAGGCCTTGAGGAAGGAGATCATGAAAAAGCACACAAGGATTGTGTATGTAAGTGATTTGATGTTTGATTTTTGTTTCTGGAGTATGGGTGATCACATTTCTATAAGAATAGTGATGAAATTACCAGCGAACTCACCAAAACATAGTAGTTATTTCAAGTATGTATTAATTAATTACGTAAGAGTTTCCTTTTTGGAGAGGAGGGGTACAAGTATTAAACCCATTTTTGAAAAATAGAAAAAATGATAACATAAATATTAATATAGCAGAAACCTAACATTAATGGTAAGAAGGCCAAAGAGTCAAACACATTTTTAATAAACTATGCATAAATCTTTTAAATCAACTTCATCATTATTTTTCTATAAGGATCTGCATGAAAACACACTATCTTCAAGGAAAAGTCTTTTCTCATAAAGTCTGTTCCTAACATCAAAGTGGAGCATGTCTACAGAGAGTTTTCTTTCCTGATTTACTTGGTGTCGGTGCCAATTCTAGTAATTAGCAGAGTACAAAAATAGGATACAAAGAAAGGTAACCACTGCAACAGTAGAACCCAAAGGCAGATAATTAAGAGTTTCCTCCCCACCCAAAAGACTTAACATTTGGAAGGTGAAAACTTTTCAAATAATAACAGCATAAGTTTTTGAAAATTCATGCCTCATTTCTATCACCACTTGTCTAGTAACAATGGAAAACCAGATCCCCACCCTGCCTGGGTCAGCCACTAACCATGGGATCACATGAGGTACCAAAGCTCCGAAGTCAAGAAAAGAGTGACAATGTTGAACTTTACTTAAGCCCTATACTTCCAAAAAACATCAGAGAGAAAGAAATCCCCCTAATTGTGACACCTGGGTGGCTCAGTCAGTTAAATCAGACTCTTTTTTTTTTTTTAAGATTTTATTTATTTATTTGACAGAGAGGGAGGCAGCGAGAGAGGGAACACAAGCAGGGGGAGTGGGAGAGGGAGAAGCAGACTTCCGCTGAGAAGGGAGCCTGATGCAGGACTCGAGCCCAGAACCCTGGGATTATGACTTGAGCTGAAGGCAGACGCTTAACGACTGTGCCACCCAGGTGCCCCAGTTAAATCAGACTCTTGATTTTGGCTCAGGTTATGATCTCAGGTTCGTGAGATGGAGCCCGACCATGCTGGGGGTGGCACCTACTTGAGATTCTCTCTCTCCCTTTCCCTCTACTACCCCCCCATCACTCTCTCAAAAAGAAAAGAAAAGAAAAGAAAAGAAAAGAAAAGAAAAGAAAAGAAAAGAAAAGAGAAGAAAAGAAAAGAAAAGAAAAAATCCCCCTACTCTTTGTGTTCTCCAGGAAAGGGCTTATGCAAAGAATCACATGTCTCCCATGTGACCTAGATGAGACTTGGGGATGGCCCTCTTGTTTACCTAGGACAAGGCTGGACACATATGCTACAAGTACTAGTCTGTGTCTCAAAAATGAATAGCTGAACTGTTTGCACCGAGTGACCAATATAGGCAAATTCCCCACTAACTTGACTTTACCATAAATTTTAGACGGGTTTCTCTCTTCCCAGGGACCCACCCTACTGTGTAGGCAAGCATGGGGAGCTTAAGCAGATGTTGGCATGTGAAACAACCTTCCTCACTCTCAAAGATCCTTCTTGAGAATTGATTGACAGCAAAGAAAGACATTTCTTGATCACACCACCTGTTCATCCCACTGCCCCATACCTGGCCTTTTCTATCCTTGTCTGCTCTTCCTTATAAAAGAAAATCTTTTTCTGTCTGATCTTTGAAGATTTTGTAGGTCTTACAATTGGAGCATTTTGCCTATTGTAATAGTCACTCTTCCCTATTTCAATAATCTTTTCAAATAAAGTCTCTTCCTTAGGTCTGAATTAATTTTTTGTCTGACAAGGGTGTCTCCACATCTGGAGCCTGTTAGTAAAATGAAGGCTTCCTCTGTCCCTCTCCTCTTTCATTTTCAACGTGCCATCTAAATTCAACTTTGTTAATTCAGGTCATATCTACTGTGATTATGCCAACTGCCAAATTTGGTTGATAAAATTGTGGATGAAAATGTTAGCAGTTTGTCTTTTTAAATTTTTTTGAAAATTTATTAAACATCAGGGACTTCATTAAGTACTGATTATCCTATATAATCTCTATGACAACACAGTAGAGTAGGTATTATTACTGAGACCCATTTTACAATTAAGAGATAAAACTGGGTGAGAGTTAAGTAATTTGCCAGAACCACTCTACTACTATATAGCAGACCTACCATTTCAACCCAAGTTTGTTCAACACAGATCATACTTAATTTATGTAACTTTTATGCACATACACATATGTATATAGTATACTCACTCTTTAGTGGTCGCCTAGAAGATTGGAGTGACAGAACAATCAAGCATTCCAAATATTAATTGGTATAATTTTATTTATTTTTTTTAACAAAAATTTAAAATTGTATTATATTATGTTAGTCACCATACATTTTTTGATGTAAAGTTCCATGACTCATTAGTTGTGTATAACACCAGTTTTTGATGTAAAGTTCCATGATTCATTAGTTGTGTATAACACCCAGTGCACCATGCAATACGTGCCCTCCTTACTACCCATCACCAGCCTATCCCATTCCCCCACCCCTCCCCTCTGAAGCCCTCAGTTTGTTTCCCAGAGTCCACAGTCTCTCATGCTTCATTCCCCCTTCTGATTACCCCCCTTTATTCTTCCCTTTCTTCTCCTACCAATCTTCCTACTTCTTATGTTCCATTGATGAGTGAAACCATTGATAATTGTCTTTCTCTGCTTGACTTATTTCACATAGCATTATCTCCTCCAGTGCCGTCCATGTTGCAGCGAATGTTCTGTAATCATTCTTTCTGATGGTTGAGTAATTTTCCTTTAATATATATGGACCACATCTTCTTAATCCAGTCATCCAGAAATCCTTCCACGATTTAGCTATTGTGGACAGTGCTGCTATGAACATTGGGGTGCATATGGCCCTTTTCTTCATTACGTCTGTATCTTTGGGATAAATACCCAGGAGTGCAATTGCTGGATCATAGGGTATCTCAATTTTTAACTTTTTAAGGGACCTCCACACTGATTTCCAGAGTGGCTGTACCAACTTGCATTCCCACCAACAATGTAGGAGGGATCCCCTTTCTCCACATCCTCTCCAACAATTGTTGTTTCCTGCCTTGTCAATTTTTGCCATTCTAACTGGCATAAGGTGGTACCTCCGTGTGGTTTTGATTTGAATTTCCCTGATGGCTAACGATTTTGAGCATTTTTTCATGTGTCTGTTAGCCATTTGTATGTCATCATTGGAAAAGTGTCTGTTCATATCTTCTGCCCATTTTTTGATTTGTTTATTTGTTTCTCGTGTATTGAGTTTGAGAAGTTCTTTGTAGACCTTAGATACCAGTCTTTTATCTGTAGTGTCATTTGCAAATATCTTCTCCCATTCCATGGGCTGCCTCTGAGTTTTTTTGACTGTTTTCTTGGCTGTGCAGAAGTTTTTATCTTGATGAAGTCCCACAAGTTCATTTTATCTTTTGTTTCTCTTGCCTTTGCAGATGTGTCATGAAAAAAGTTGCTGTGGCTGATGTCGTAGAGGTTGCTGCCTATGTTCTTCTCTAGGATTTTGATGGATTCCTGTCTCACATCGAGATCTTTCATCCATTTGGGGTTTATTTTTGTGTATGGTGTGAGATAGTGGTCAAGTTTCATTCTTTTGCATGTAGCTGTCCAATTTTCCCAGCACCATTTATTGAAGAGACTGTCTTTTTTCCACTGGATGTTTTTTCCTGCTTTATCAAAGATGGGTTGCCCAAAGAGCCGAGGGTCCATTGCTGGGTTCTCTATTCTGTTCCCTTGGTCTATGTGTCTGTTTTTGTGCCAGTACCATGCTGTCTTGGTGATCACAGCTTTGTAGTACAGCTTGAAATCCAGGAATGTGATGCCCCCACCTTTGTTTTTCCTTTTTAACAATTCCTTGGCGATTCGGGGCCTTTTCTGGTTCCACACAAATTTAAGGGCTGTTTGTTCCAGTTCTTTGAAAAATGTCATTGGTATTTTGATCGGGATAGCATTGAAAGTGTAGATTGCTCTGGGTAGCATGGACATTTTAACTATGTTAATTCTTCCGATGCATGAGCATGGAATATTTTTCCATCTTTTTGTGTCTTCTTCAATGTCTTTCAAGAGTGATTTATAGTTTCTAGAATATAGATCTTTTACGTCTCTGGTTAAGTTAATTCTGAGATAACGTATGGTTTTTGGTGCTATTGTAAATGGAATGGATTCCCTAATTTCTCTTTCTTCAGTCTCATTGTTCGTGTATAGAAATGCAACTGATTTCTGAGCATTGATTTTGTATCCTGCCACATTACTGAATTGCTCTGTAAGTTCTAGTAGTTTTGTGTGGAGTCTTTTGAGTTTTCCATATAGAGTAGCATGTCATCTGCTAAGAGAGAGTTTGACTTCTTCTTTGCCGATTCAGATACCTTTTGTCCCTTTTTGTTGTCTGATTGCTGTTGCTAGGACCTCTAGTACTATGTTGAATAATAATGGCAAGATTGGGCATCCTTGTCGTGTTCCTGACCTTAAGGGAAAGGCTTCCAGCTTTTCCCCATTGAGAATGTTATTTGCTCTAGGCTTTTCATAGATGGTTTTTATGAGATTGAGGAATGTACCCTCTATCCCTACACTCTGAAATGTTTTAATCAGGAAAGGATTTTGCTGTATTTTGTCAAATGCTTTTTCTGCATCTATTGAGAGGATCATATGATTCTTGACTCTTTTCTTGTCGATATAATCTATCACACTGATAGATTTGCGAATGTTGAACCACACTTGCATCCCAGGGATGAATCCCACTTGGTCATGATGGATAATCCTTTTAATGTACTGTTGGATTCTATTAGCAAGTATCTTGTTGAGAATTTTGGCATCTACATTCATCAGGGATATCAGTCTGTAATTCTCCTTTTTGATGGGGTCTTTGCCTGGTTTGGGGATCAAGGTAATATTGGCCTCATAGAATGAGTTTGGTAGTTTTCCTTCTGTTTCTATTTTTGGAAGCAGCTTCAGGAGAATAGGTATTATTTCTTCTTTGAATGTTTGGTAGAATTCCCCGGGGAATCCATCAGGCCCTGGAGTTTTGTTTCTCAAAAGGTTTTTAATCACTGCTTCTATATCTTCATAATTAATTGGTCTGTTTAAAAAATCAATTTCTTCCTGTTTCAATCTTGGTAGTTTATAGGTTTCCAGGAAGGCATCCATCTCTTCCAGGTTGCTTAATTTATTGGCATAAAGCTGTTGATAAAAGTTTCTAATGATCCTTCCTATTTCATTGGTGTTGGTTGTGACCTCTCCCTTTTCATTCATAATTTTATTAATTTGGGTCCTTTCTCTATTCTTTTGGAGAAGTCTAGCCAGTTGCTTATCTATTTTATTTATTCTTTCAAAGAACCATCTTCTAGTTCTGTTGATCTGCTCTACTGTGCTCCTGGTTTCTAATTCATTGATCTCTGCTCTAATCTTGATCAACTGCCTTCTCATGTCTGGATTAGGCCTGTTCTTCTGTTTCTGTTCCAGATTCTTGAAGCGAGAACATAAGAACTGCATTTTAGATTTTTCTATTCTTTTGAGTGAGGCTTGGATGGCTATGAATTTTCCTCTTAGGACTGCCTTTGCAGTGTCCTATTGGTTTTGGACCGTTGTATTTTCATTCTCATTGGTCTCCATAAATTGTTTAAATTGATTTTTGATTTCCTGGTTTATCGAATCATTCTTGAGCAGGATGGTTCTTAGTTTCCAAGTGTTTGAGTTTCTTCCAAATTTTTCCTTGTGATTGAGTTCCAGTTTCAAAGCATTGTGGTCTGAGAATATGCAGGGAATAATTTCAGTCTTTTGGTATCGGTTGAGACCTGTTTTGTGACCCAGAACATGGTCTATTCTTGAGAATGTTCCATGGGCATTAGAATAGAATGAGTATTCTTTTGTTCTGGGGTGTAGTGTTCTATATGTATCTATGAGGTCCATCTGGTCTAGTATGGCATTCAAAGTTCTCGTTTCTTTGTTGATTTTCAGCTTAGGTGATCTATCTATTGCTGATAGTGGAGTGTTGAGGTCCCCTACCATTAATGTATTTTTATCTATATGTCTCTTTATTCTGGTTAATAGTTGGCTTGTGTATCTAACTGCTCCCCTGTTGGGGGCATAGATATTTATACTTGTCATATCCACTTGTTGGATACATACTTTAAGAATAATATAGTGCCCTTCTGTATCTCTAACTATAGTCTTTAGTTTAAAATCCAATCTGTCTGATATGAGAATTGCTACCCCAGCTTTCTTTTGAGGTCCATTGGCGTGAAAGATGGTATTCCATCCCTTTACTTTCAGTCTGAATGTATCTTTAGGTTCAAAATGAGTCTCTTGTAGACAGCAAATGGATGGGTTATGTCTTTTTATCCAATCTACAACCCTGTGGCATTTATGGGAGCATTTAGCCCATTTGCACTGAGAGTGATTATTGAGAGAGATGATTTTAATGATTTCATGTTGCCTGTAAAGTCTTTGTTTCTATAGATTGTGACTTTCTGTTCTGTATCACTCTTGGGGCCTTTTTACTTTTATAGAACCCCCCTTAATATCTCCTGTAGGGCTGGTTTCGTGGTTACGAAATTGGTCAATGACTGGCGATTCTGGAAGGTCTTTATCTCTCCATCAATTCTGAATGACAGCTTGCTGGATAAAGGATTCTTGGCTGTATGTTTTTCTCTGAAAGAGCTTTAAAAATGCCCCCCCCAACCCTTTCTCTCATTCCAAGTCTGTGTTGACAGGTCTGACTTAATCATGATACTTTCGCCTTGGTACATGAGAAATTTCATTGCCCTGGTCACTTTCAATACTGTATCTTTGGATCTAATACTTGTGAATTGCACTGTCTTGTGACTTGGCGTAGGTTTGTCATGGTTGAGCTTGGGAGGGGTCCTCTCTGCCTCTTGGAGACGAATGCTTATTTCCTTTGCTAGATTAGGGAAGTTTTCAGCTACAATTTGTTCAAATATCTCTTCTAGACCTCTGTTTTTCTCCACCCCCTCTGGGATGCCAATGATTCTGACATTGGAACGTTTCATTGAGTCAGTAATCTCCCATAACCTACATTCCTTTTTTTTTTTTTAAGATTTTTTTTTTTTTTTTTTTGTGACAGAGAGACAGCCAGTGAGAGAGGGAACACAGCAGTGGAGTGGGAGAGGAAGAAGCAGGCTCCCAGCAGAGAAGCCCGATGTGGGACTTGATCCCTGAATGTGGGATCACACCCTGAGCTGAAGGCAGATGCTTAACGAGTGCGCTACCCAGGCGCCCCCCTCCCCGTAACCTACATTCTTGAGATTGGATTTTTTTGAGCCAAGTTTCTGTTTTAGCTTTCTCTTTTACCATCCCGTCCTCCAATTCACTAATTCGTTCTTCTGCCTCATTTACCCTGGCCGTCAGAGCATCTAGTTTTGACTGCATTTGATTCACAGCATTTTAAATTTCTGTCGGATTCGCTCTCATTGCACTATGACGTGACTTGGCGTAGGTTTGTCATGGTTGAGCTTGGGAGGGGTCCTCTCTGCCTTTTGGAGACGAATGCTTATTCGCCCTTAGAGATTCTATATTCTCATTAATATTTTCGTTAATATTTTTTTCAAGTCTACACATCATCTTGACCATTGTTACTTTGAACTCCATTTCTGATAATTTGGTTATATCCATATCCATCAGTTCTGTGGCAGAGGCCACAGACTCATGGTCTTTTCTTTGCTGGGGGGGATTTCTCCTTCTCGTCATTCTGATGAGGAGAGGTTGCGGGGTTTTCCAGAGCCCAGATTATTGACCAGGACCCAGGCAGTGTGCTCTTGTTTTATAGGGACCTTAGGGATGTGGGCTTCTTGATTTTTCAGCCTGTCTTCTGGGGGAGGGGCCTGCCACGCCGATACTCAGGCAATCCTGTTTGGGTAGAGTCTCCCTGTCCCTTGGGAGGGGGAATGGGGATGGGCACAATATGAGCTGGTATTTCTGGGCTTTTGTTCTCTGGCAGCTTTCCCTGGTGGTTTTCTCTGCCTCTTCTGAGAGTCAGAGCAGCAGTGGCCAAATCCCAGACTCTGTCTCAGAACAGAGAGATCACAGTCTGCTCTCCACTGAGCTCTTCTGGCCTCTTTAACTCTGTTTCTGTTGGTGCTGCTAAACCCTGCAGCATCCTGGGTTGTGCCCCCCACAGCCGGCATCCCAGCCCTCACTTCCAGGGCTAGCACGTCTCTGTCCTTTGTGTTTCTAACACCGCCAGCTGCCAGCCGCCCCCACGCACACTCCGGAGCTTCATTTCAGTGTGGTTCACGCACTCCGGAGCTCCGGTTTTCAGGCTGGCCGTGCGCATTCCCAGGCTCCCGGTCTCAGTCTGCTCTCTCACATGTGCCCATCCGCTTCCCAATGCAGGTGGCTACCGCTTCCGGTGCCCAAATGTGGAGGCTCCCTCTCCCTTCTGTTTATCTTCCAATATCTGCGCACGGTTCCAGAGCTCCCTGCTTCGTACCTCAATACTCAGCACTAGAGATGTTCATTTGTAGAGATCCAGATGTATCTTCCTGTGTCTCAGGCTGATTGCGTGAGTGTTCAGGATGGTCTGGCACCTATCCATCTCGACTCAGGGGACCAGCTGAAAAAGGGGACCACTACTCCTCTGCCATCTTAACTCTTCCCCCTAATTGGTGTAATTTTAGTATTTTAGTACTCTCTAAATATTTAGTAATACTTAGATAGTTATCAACCTTAGTTAAAGTGGTAGGCGTGAATATGATCACCTGTAGAAGACATACAGAATTAAACACTAATGTTTAAGAGGTAGTCAGAGAAAGAGGAAATTAAGAAAGTGTTTTTGAAAGGGTGTGTGGAAAACCAGATGAAAGTGTAATCACCAAAGCTAAAGGAAAGTGGAATTTCAAGGATAAAAGAGTGGATAGTTAGATGCAGGAAGATAACATAAAAAAGGACTATACAATTTCTGCATTTGGAAGTTAGTCTTCCTTAACAACTCTGACAAAGGAAGTTTAAGTGAAAGACTAATAGAAAACTTAGTGGTTTATAAAAGGGTGAGGCAAGGAAGTGTGAACATAGAGTATAAACTAAACTATTGCACATAGAAACATGACTGTAATGGGTGGGTAGGTAGATATATAGGGCTAAATGTAGGGAGATGTGAGTATAAGGCAAGTTTATTTTTTAAAGATTTATTTATTTATTTTAGGGGGGAGGGGCGAAGGGAGATGGAGAGAGAGAGTCTCAAGCAGACTCTGCCCTGAATATGGAGCCTGATGTGAGGCTCGATCGAGATCATAACCTGAGCTGCAATCAAGAGTCAGACACTTAACTGACTGAGCCACCCAGGCACCCCAAGATAAGTTTATTTTTTTATTTTATTTTATTTATTTTTTAAAGATTTTATTTATTTATTTATTTGACAGAGAGAGAAATAGCAGGTGAGAGAGGGAACACAAGCAGAGGGAGAGGGAGAGGAAGAAGCAGGCTCCCAGCAGAGCAGGGAGCCCAATGCAGAGCTCAATCCCATGACCCTGGGATCATGCCCTGAGCCAAAGGCAGACGCTTAACGACTGAGCCACCCAGGTGCCCCAAGTTTATTATTTAATGCCCATATTAAAATATGAGCATATTTATATAGAGAGTTTGAGAAACAAATCTAGAGGGAGATGGTGGGGATAATATACTCAGAAGAGAAATAATTTATAGAGTATGTTCACTGCATAGGCAGGAGGTAATAAAGCCGAGTGTACATGCAGAGTGATTGGCCCTTAAAAGGACAAAAAACCAGAGGGAAAGAGAAAATGATGAAGTCCAAGTAAATTGATTTTAAGAGAAAGATGTGGGACTTCATATCTGCCGGACTATATTTTCTCACAGAAATCAGAAAAATGGTGATATGCCAAGAGATGGAGATCATACATAGCTGTATTGGCGGAGATTTTCAAGAACTCCTGGGAGAGTTGGAGAACACACTAAGGATTTGTAGATACTGCTAGGTACTGAATTTTTGTTAAAATTGAAGATCGTGAATTATTAGTCACACTTTTATGTTTGCAGCATTCAGCTTCTAAAAAGATATTTTTTGTTTCATGGGCACCTATTTTTTCCATCACTTTCAATGGCAGGGGATATTTAATTTGAATATCAATTCTTAGTTCACCTCAACTTTATTTTAAAAAACTCGAAGTGAAATCTATTTGAAATGTTAAAGTTATTTAAATGCATGAAATTTTACATCCATATTTATGTAAATTATAAAACTCTGTGTCTCTAGATTTGATAGAAATGTTAGCTGAATGGGACTGTGTTTTCATTTTGATGGTTGTTCTGGAACAGGAAACTAGCTGTGCATTTTTATATGATGATTTAAAATCCAATTTGACATGTACTAAAAAATTTCTAGTCAATAAATCTCTTTGATCTTTTTACTTTTTTCTGAGCCAAAGTTATAAGAATGTTAGCCCTTGTGTCTAAAGTTATTATCATAAAAGGCTTCAAAGTCTTTTTTACCCCTCTAATGTCTGAATAGAAATCAAGTTGAAAAAAGCTATAGGCAATTGCCTTTACTACACTATAGAGATATTATTTGGTTGTTTTTCTTTGAAAGCATGAAGCAAACACTAACACTGTGTGATCCAGTCCAGTTTTATTTCAGTTGAGCCGTCATAGCCCTAAGGTATACAAGCTCTTTTTGAAATGCAAATGATTAATTTTGTTAAGGATTCTTTAATTCAAATTGCTTTAGAGATTATTAGATTTTAAATGCAATCTTCAGGGATATTAAAATATAACAGGTTATTTATTAATTGTCAGGTTCACAGAGTTTGCATTACCTAACATAATTTCAAAGTATACTGTTTCTAAGATTAAATTTTTAAGATAAATATACCCTAAGGTAATTGACTTTGGGGATTTAAAGCTCATAGATATGGATATACTGCTGGGATGTTTAAAGGATTTGTATTACAATTCCTAGAATATGAAGTATTGATTTACTTACTTTGATATAAATATAAACAAATATAAACTATCTTGTGACTAAATCTTATGTGCAGATAAATCTAAAGAAAAAGTTAAACTCTTATTTGGTTCACCTTTAGTTTCACTCAGCGTTAGATGAAATGCAAATAGTATAATAGGCAGGTAAACAATGGAAAGATATTCACAATATAAACTGTTTGGGGGATTATCTTCCAAATAATGGCTTTGCTTGTATGAAAATTTGTTAACTGGACCACATAAGACGTTTTGTATTTTGTTGTCATTGCCTGTGAAATAATAATAAACATGAATACGTTTTACTTATGCCTTAGAGTGTCTTGTACCAGATGATGATACATTGGGTGGGAAAAACCATGCCAAATATCTTTGGCTAAGCTGCCATGATGCATATTAAGGGGTCATGGAATAAATAAACCTAGATAGTCCTTTGTGGGGAAACACGAAGGACAAATAATTTCCAAGGTCAGTGCTTTCTAGTGATGACTGACAGAGGAACTGGAGCAACAGCAGAATAGATAATCTCTACCAATTGAAAGATTGATTCAGTGCTTATAAAGGAGTATACAGTAAAGCAGTTTTTAGAGTTTTCAGGGTAGGTGTTAAAAAGAAGAAAATATTTTTATTTTAAATATGTGATTACAGTCGTGTGTGTGTGTGTGAATATATATAACACACATATAGGTAGATAGAGTGCATAACAATATTACATAAAAAGATAAATTAATTCTTTCTATTGACATAGTACTGTGGCAATTTCATCCTAAATACTTGTACCTTATAAAATGGACTAGGTTTACACTTCCAACTCACTTTCGGCATATTTCCATAAATAGTGTCAGCTGTTTAAGCATTTAGTTAGTAAAAATGAGACAAAAGATTTTGACAGGAAATATGACATGACTCATTGGACAATCAGAGAATATGAGTAAGACAGCCAGTTCATCATGGTGCCGTTTTAGATAATTCAAGGAGAGGTGTATGTTTAAACAATGGTGACAACGCTGACAGATTCCGAATTTAAAGTCTGCAAACCAATTAAATATAATGACGGGTGATGTTTATATGATATACATAGCTAGCTTTAAAAGGTAGTGTTAGAGGATGCTGTCTAGTCACACTATAGTTGCATAAAGAGATGTATCACTAAATCTAATGAACACTTTTATTGATAGTTAACTCACTCCTTTTTTCTTTTTCTCTGATTAGTTTAGCATACTGAATCAAGGGACGTCTAGATAATGGAAAGCCATAGTATCAAACTGTATTAACTTATTTATTCTTTAAACAAACCTTTATTGATTAAGTATTGGGTCTCTGGCACTGTGTGATGAGATATAGTTATAACAGTGAGTAAGGGGACTTATCTCAAGGTGCTTATATTAGATTGTGGTACAAAGACAAGTAAATAGGCTACTCCAGTGTACCATGTGAGGTACTATGGTAGATGGTATATATAGTCCCATGGAAGAAGAACTGAATGGCACCTAACACACTTCCCTGAATAATCAGCATTTATGGGGAGAGACAAAGGATAATTAAGATGCAGCTAGGTAAAGAGGAGGACAGTGTCTATATGTGTGATTTCTTCAGCATTATGGCTGAGCAGGTGTTCTGAATAAGTTTTCCATTGTGGTACCACTGGACAGTGGCTAGGATATACCCTTTATATCCGAGATTTGGAAATATGGGGAAAATAATGGAAATGGGTGATTATTACTCTTCTCAGTTGATACTCTCATAAAAAGGTAAATAAAAGCAGAGAATGATAGTCAATTAAAAGGCAAGTGTAAAAGTTAAAGGCCTCCTTGGTAGCCTATACAAGGGCATTCACCTCCTGCCTTGGAAGGGTAGAGAAAGCTCTAAAGAAGGTTAAACTCTCAACCAAGGTAGATCTGCCATGTGAAGGTCAGCACCCTGTTTGTGAAAAATGGGATGTTGATACATGTGTTGATGAGTCGAAATTCTTGAATCTAGTTTTTGCTGAACTCTGTGAGCCTGCAGAAGTAGCTCACTCCTCTGCACTAAGGGCTGGAGCGCTGCCATTGCTTGAAGATGATACAGATGTCTCTCACCTGCAAAATAACATGCATGCCATCAAGATCTGCACACACATGGCCAACACTTGGGTTAGGTCACAATGTAATCCAGCTGGGGATGTGCTGAAGGAGGAAAGGGACAGTAGCCCTAAGGAACTGCAGGACATAGACAATATGTATTGGCAGGAGCTGTGAGAGTAAGGACAGGACTGACTTCTGAGGGCACTGGATGAAGAGAGATTTAACTTAATTCTGAGTAAAGGCAGGTTATTGATATGAGGACCCTCTTCAGGTTTAATACCCCAGTAAGGACTCTGGAAAACTATGTGAGCACACTGCCAACATAATGTATAGGAGCATGGAAAAATTACGATCTGTATTGAGGAATATAATAATGTCAGTTTTGCTGTGACACTATAGAATTAGGACTAAAGGCAAGCAGAGGAAAGCATGTTGGTATGACTGTATTAGGAGTACATATATTATATAAGGTGTGAAAATCCCCAAAGGCTATATTTCACTATATATCCTGGAGGAGATATGACTTTCCAAAGCAATTATGGTTAGCACTGAGAAGGCCACCAGCATCACTAAATTCAGTTGGTAGGTCTGCTCTCTAGGTCAGAGCTGACAAAAGACAATTCCATTGAAAATTTGTGCTTACAAATAGCAAGGAGGTGGATAGTATCCCCCCCACCCCCAAAAAAGAGGCCTGGTAACAGCATTTAACTGTGGAAGCAATTACTGCAGTAAGAGACAAGGTCAAAAAGACAGCCAAGGATATTTGACCTACAAAGAATTATAGAGCTATAGGGGGTGGTTAATGGTACATGTCATCCCTCAAGCACCAAGCAAGGACGTTGCTCATCTGCACATAGTGCTCAAGCAAGGATGTTAAGAGAGCTAATCTTCCTTTCAAGAAGTGAACATGAGGACTATGAACAGGAAATAAGAGGGTGAGGGAATTATTTGGGGCAGGAACCTAGTGTTCTCAAAGCTTAGGTAGTGTGAAATAAGCCCTACTTCTACAAAGGTGAGATTCCTTCCTCAGAATTTGATTTGAGGGGTGCCTGGGTGGCTCAGTCAGTTAAGCGTCTGCCTTCAGCTCAGGTCGTGATCCCGGAATCCTGGGATGGAGTCCAACATGGGGCTCCCCGCTCAGCAGGGAGTTTGCTTTTCCCTCTCCCTCTGCCGCTCCCCCTGCTCCTTCTCTTTCTTTCTCTCAAATAAATGAATAAATAAATAAAATCTTTTACAAAAAGAATTTATTTGAGGTTTCAGTGTTTGACATTTAAGCACTAGGTGATATTACAAAATTACACCATGGAAAATATGTAAAGTTTATCATGGAGGATGACAGCAAATTTTGAATAATAAAATGAAGGAGTAAGTGTCAATCCCAAATTGAGGGCATCAGGAGATCCACCTAATATTGCTCTATTATCAGCAGATGAACTCTGTAAAGACAGTACAGATAAATCAGACGTAATTTCCAGAGCATCTCTATGTTTTAAGGAAATTAATACTTTTTGCAATCATCCAAAGATTCCACTTAGGGGAAATCTTATTAGGATGAGATTTTATTTTTCCTTTTTTCTTTTCCAGGAGATGGGTAGTTATGCAATTAAACTCCAGGACAACAGTCACTGCAAGCTAGCATGATAAAAGAAGTTTTGTTGTAAGACAGATAATATTAGTAGGCAATTTATCTTTGTCTGTCACATCTCTCTCTTCAGAATTGAATGAAGCAAGCTTTTTTCCTCATTTATTCCTTCCACGTACAAGGGCTTGAAAGGCCTAATGCCCTCACAACACTAATCTTTATCCAGGAGAAAACTGATGCAGTCTTTGGGTTGAAACCCTCACCAGTGGCTGACAGCAGAATGAAGAGATAGTGTGAGTGTTGTAAAACAGTGGGATATAAAACCCAGGAAAACAGAGAAGAGACTGAGAAGGTGGTGCTAGAAAATGGGTTCCCTAACACCATTTAAAAGAGACTGATAGGTGTCGAGGGGAAATAAACAAAAAGCAATTTTGCATTATCATCTCTAGGTCATGAATATTCTTAATCATGTAATCTGGTGATGGACTATTCCTATTTGATCTTGAAAAAGTTAAGGACATTATTAAAAAGATATAAATATAAATTTAATAATATTAGATCATTATAGGGGCGCCTGCAGAGCTCGGTTGGTAAGCATCTGCCTTAATGGAAGGATCCCAGGGCCCTGGGATCTAGTGCCGCATCAATCTCCTTGCTCTTCCCAGAACCTTCTTCTCCCTCTCCCTCTGCCTGCCCCTCCCCTTGCTTGTGCGCTATCTCTGTGTGTCAAATAAATAAATAAAATCTTTAAAAAAAATATTAGATGCTCTCAAACTAACCAATATTGGCTAGAACAGCAGGTAAGGGGGTGCCTGGGTGGCTCAGTCCTTAAGTGTCTGCCTTTGGCTCAGGTCAGGATCCCAGGGTCGTGGGATCGAGCCCCGAATTGAGCTCCCTGCTCAGCGGGAAGCCTGTTTCTCCCTCTCCCACTCCACCTGCTTGTGTTCCCTCTCTCCCTGTGTCTCACTCTGTCGAATAAATAAAATCTTAAAAAAAAAAAAAAAAAGGAACAGCAGGTAAATAAGTGTTGGTCTGATTTGGATTTTTTTTTCACTCAGAATGCTGGTTCTGCTTCTACTTTAGTGGCATACATATTGCAACATCGTCTGAATTACTTCTTGATAGCACATGTGGTTAGAGTAATATCTTAATCTCTTATAGTTACTCAAAGTGTGTCTCAATAACAATATAATTTAAAATCTCCATGTATTTACTTTTTGTATTATTCTGGCTGTTTTTGTTACTATTGACTGAGATGCTGCAAACATTCATTCAAAACGTGAGAGGAAACAGTCACGATGCTCTTCTGAGTGCTCTGACAAAATCCATGTGAAGTGTTTGTGCCCATGTAAATACTTTCCAAAATTTTATCTGAGACTTTGATAATATAACTTTAAAACCTGTGTTCCCCAAAAAGGAGAGCCTGAGACAAAGGTTTATATGGGAAGGGATCAAAGGGAACTGAAATGAAGGAGGCAAGAGTGAAAGAGAAACAGGAAAGGCCATTAGGAAGATGTATAATTGATTTGGCCATCACTGTCAGCAAGTGGTGATCCAATCATAGGCCAGCATAATTGGTTCCAGTCTCCATTTCACTCTTCCTACAACTCATTCTCACACAAGTTGCTTCCTTTCTGTGCAGTGCTTTCTCTCCTTCCATTCCCTAGTTGGCTAACTCCTGTACTTCTATATAGTCTCAGTGTGTTAGACTGAATGCCATTTCCCACAGAGGAGTTCTTGAACTTCCTTATAACTCTTTCTACCCCCTATTGACACCTTCATAGCAACTGTTCTTTTTCTTTGTAACACTTGTCACACTTGCAATTGCTTCATAATTATTGGTTTCACGTTAACCTTTCTTAATAGGTGGGAAGTTGCCAAGGCAGGCACCATGCTTGTTTTATGTGCTGCAATTAGCACAGTTCTTGGTACATATCAGTATTCAGTATAGTTTAGTGGGAATTTTTAAAGTGATAGGGTGGATGAATGACAAAGTAGCATTTCATATCTATTGTTTGTGAGTTGGGCTAACATACCTAAATACAAATGAATGAGACTGTAAAAGGTGAGATTGTTAAATGTAATTCTTGGTAAGATGCAGTCTTATTACCTCATAGCCATACTAGGTGGCCATCTATATAAATAGCATCTATAATGAGATAGTTTTATATCCCTCATCAAATTTCACATGCATTTTCCATTGACTATTTTATTTCTCATATGTCTATCTATGGCAGTG
Organism: Ursus maritimus; assembly: GCF_017311325.1. Taxonomy (NCBI): domain Eukaryota; kingdom Metazoa; phylum Chordata; class Mammalia; order Carnivora; family Ursidae; genus Ursus; species Ursus maritimus. The sequence continues at coordinate 49,963,850 of NW_024423453.1, read as the reverse complement.
TGTCTAATAAACTATAAAAAACGATTTCCATTATGGTGCTAATCCCATTGAATATAAGATGTTCTGTTAACTGGTTTTAGTGATGTGTGCTTCCATCGCCTGCCACATTTTTTATTTTAAGTTCAAATTTCTATGATAATATGTTCCTGCAAAGAAAGTTAGTAACCCCCCCCTTTTTTTTTAACCTTGTGTATGTAAAAGCTAAAGTCTAGATATGGGCAAAGATTCTGTAGATATTGAAGTCCTGCCAATGTATTTATTAGGTTTGATTTACCTGTGTAATTCCATTAGCAATCAATGTGAATAAACTGGCATCTCCTTAATTCTGCCTATCAATAAGATATGATGTGCTTAAAAATAATAAAAATGAGTGCATTTTAAGACCTCCTTATTTAATAATGTCACATTTGTCATATATTTAACAAGACAGTGGATGTCTTTTTAGTGAACAAAAATGAAGCAATAAATGTATATTTCTTACAACTAAAATACAAACATGAATTGGATTAAATGCCTAACAGAATTCCTTTTAAGTGTTTTAGATTAATTACAGAGAAACTTCCAATTCTGCTGAGCATCAGGGATCTACAGAGATTTCTTACATATTCTAATTTTCTGGACCTAATGCAAAAGTTCTGATTCAGTATGAAAGGAATAGAACTTAAGATTCTGTATTTTAATACATTTTGAAAGAAGTTCTGATTATCAGCCAGAGTTGTGGTCCTTGGTTTAATCCTTACACATTCAATTTGGCCATTTAATATATTCATGCTAGCAATATTTTCATAAAAACACAAAGAAGAGAGATATGCCAGGATGGTTGTTATGCATAATTATCCTCACATAAACCCCTCAGTTGTTTTAGTGAAGGAGCTGATATTCTCCAGACCTGATTATCTCTGTGGACAAAAGTACTAGAAATTCTGGTATCTAGTTACACAATTAGCTTTTTCTGAATTTACATAATAATTGCTTTTCTAGAGTCTTCTATTTGAGGAGCAGTGAAAGATTATGTCAGTTTCAAGTGTCAAATTTTAAATATAGCTTGCATCCTTTATACTCAGTTAAATTATTTTAATAATATTTTTCTGAAAAATTCCACAATATTGGCACATTCTAAGAGCTGCCCACTCAGTAAGTGCATATTTTATTTCAGAAATACATATTGTGAAATTTTTAGAAAATAAATGTGCTAGAAATGATATGACTAACACATCATATTTATTTGCAATGTTATTGTGTATTCTTTCTGGGGCTTTTTACCTGTTGATTTTCAGGAAAACTTCCATTCTGTACCAAGTACAGCTAAATAATGAGGGAAATCTTGGAGAAAGTAGGAAAACAAATCCAGAGAGGATTACTTTATAATGGCTTTCAATCTGTAAATGCTTTTCATAATTTATGATTGTATTCAATTATTCTCCAGTTAAATTTATTATGCATTAATATGGTAGGGAAATTTTATTCCAGGACTATATAGAGAAATCTTGGTGTTTGTCAATTCTGCTGGGTGATTGTTAACATAAGCAAGGGATGGTGATGGATGGGCTCACAGAAACCATTACACAAGAGCCCTCAGAGTCTTCTGTTTTCCAGATCCTGCCTGACTGGGATCATGCCTGACCCTCTGGTGCTCTAAGTTCCAGCTGCACTGAACTCCCTTCAGCTTTTCCAGGGAACCTGATCTCCTGCCACCAAGCCTTTGAACAAGCTGTTACCCCCACATGGCTAATTCCTTTACACCCTTCAGGTCTCAACATAGAGGAACGGGGCTGGCTTTATGGGCAGGTGACCTGGACCTTAGAAGGGCCCCACACTTGATTTAGTATTGTTGCTGTCTTGGAATACTAAATAATTTTTGAAAAGGGCCCTGTATTTTCATTTTGTACTAGGCCATGCAAAATATGTAGCCAGTCGTGGGGCACCTAGTGGTTCAGTCAGTTGGACATCTTGATCACAGGGTCATGTGTTCAAGCCCTGCACTGTGTGCTTGTCAGTTCTGCTGGGTGATTGTTAAGTGGAGTCCACTTAAAAAAAAAAAAAAGTAGCCAGTCCTATTTTGTATTTTGTTCTGATAAAATGTCCCAATTTCCAATTTCCTTTGATTGACTGTATTTGTAGTCTTTTCCTCTAGTTAAGCTTTAAGTTCTTTAAAGACAGGAACCATTTGGTAGGCTCTGACTTTCCCTTTCCTAACAGTCCTCACTTCCCATTTGGGAATCCATTTTATTCAGAAGGAGCTGACGTCTCTCTTGGGCCAGAGCTGGAACATGTGATTTAGGCTTATCCAATTAGGTTAACAGATCCTTGTGACTCATAACTGGGCATGTGACCAACCTGGCTGGATCAGAGTATACCTCTGGGTGTTTGCTGGAACTGCTGTGACAAAGATGCTCCCTCTTTCCTCTGGACATTAGTGAGAAGCCTGTAGCCTAGAGCCACTGTCAGTTGTCCTGGAACAATAAGAGGATCCAGGCTTAGGATAAGACTGACACGGTGGAAAGAAGAGAAGAGAAACAGAAAAGACATAGGTGCTGGATCAAGCCTCACCTGAAGTTTTCCTCTGATTTTTCAGTTATGTAAGCCTATAAATTACCACTGTTGCCCAAACCACTTTGAGTTAGATTTTCTTTTTCTATCCAGATGTTGCCTATCTGATGTTATATTTATCTAGCTTGTTATTATCTTCCTCGTACCTACTACAACCCGGCATAAAATAGATCCTCAATAAATATTTAATGTGAAGACAGACTTACTGCATTTCCTGACATGAACACAGAAACAGGTACTCCTACAAGGCTGGTCTGGCATTAGAAGTAGACAAATAATGTGGTGCTCATATGGTATGATTATTTCTGGAGAAGCCAGAAAACTTATTTTCCTTTTTCTTCCTCTTGCCTTTCCAGAGTTAACATATTGTAGTTTTTGAGTATACAGATGCTGAAGAAAGTGGGTTCAAATTGTAACTCAGACATTAACTGGATGTGGAAGGAATCTTCAACAAATTATTTAATCTCTCTGTGCCTTTGTTTCCTCATATGTTAATCACATCTTGAAAATGTGAATACCAATAGTGCCTACCTCACAGAAGTGTTATGAGGTTGACACAAATTAGCACAATTAATATATGTAAAGTATTTAGAATAATGCAGGTGACATGAAAAGCTCAGGAAGAGTCAGTTGTTATTTTTCTCCCCTAAACCTTAGCTACTTATTGACTAATCCTTGCTTCAAATTTCCCATCTATTTAAACGCAAATGCACCAATGTATGGTTTGGTGTGCCCAAATTCATCAGTCATTTACACCTTAATGCAAATTCAGAAAACTTCCTGGGAGTAGTTTGTTGAGGAGGGGTGAAAACAGAGAAAGAAAACAGTAGGCAACCATTTGAGAGATCAATTCATGGATGTCAGCAAAGAAAAAGCAACACTGAGATCACAGATGTCAAAGGAAACCAGAAGCCCATATAACATGTTTGCACTGGGCCGACGTAGTATAAGAAGTAACAGTACAGACCCGTGGCCACTTCACTTATGTGTCAATGGCAAGAGAGAGCAGTGCTGGTTTTCCCAGTCTCCTGAGCGCTGGAGAGCTTTCTCCAAGGTGTCAGTTTCTACAATTCCACGTGCTGAGGAAACTTAGGTATAGCTATACTGAAAGAGGAAAGACCCAGAACGGATTATTGCTCTCTCTCGTGAGGTAGTGGCCTAAAAGAATATTTGATTTTAGGGACTTCATGGCTCCCCACTAGCTCTCATTGAAAATTCAGGGCTTAGAGTAAAAGAAAATTAGTAGATAAATTAGTAGACAAATAAGATTTAATCAAAAGTTTTTTTGTTTTTTTTTTTAACATACAGAATTTGCCCTAGCACAAATATTCTTATATTTTCACAAATTAGGTGGTAATTCATAAAGATTTAGTCAAAGTCCAAGATATTAAAGCTAATATATGGGAATATTGGGAATATTTTATTTCTTGATAAAGTTATCATTTATTTACTTAATTGACTTCAGGAAGTCCACATTTTTATAAAGACAATGCTCAGGATTTGACAGTTTTCCTATTCAAGCTGGTTTTTTTTTTCCTTATCTATAGAAGAGTTAGCAGTTGGCTTATTTTAAAATCCACAACACTTACCAGTTACTTGAAAATACAAACTTACCCATGGTTTTCATCTGCTTTGAACAGTAATATTATTTTGTGAAGTTTGGAAGCAAGACAATGACCACCTTTACTTTCTTTCTCTAATTTTCAATACAATGGAGGGATAAACATAGGTATCACACAGGTAGATACTAAATATTCACATTATAACTAAAAAAGAAAAAAAAACTGGCCTGTGTCGCTTTTAAAGAATATGTTTTCAATTTGTGGTCAAATGGGCTTTTCTTCCAAATTAAATTTCCTTCCCTTTGTTGGGAGTCTGACTCTCTCTTATTTCTCCACATCTTTTGAGCCAAGGGCTTTAGCAGCTTTGTTCACTTCATTCTGGACTATTTTTTTCAATTATGTTAGTGTAGCAAATGGCTTTGGAAGATAGATAGTGTCTCCCTTCTGGTTAGAGGGAAGCTTTGTTTCCTGGCTAAGATAATGAAGGTAATGTCCCCCGTGGGGCAAGGTTGGTCAGATGTGCTAGACCTCCCTTGTCAGTTTGGGGGTTTTATGAGCTGTAACAGAAGCCCATTGTGTGTGCAGCATCTACTAGGGCTGCTCTGTCCTACTTCCATGGGACTTAGGGCTGCAAGAGGAAGGAGAATTGTTGTGAACACGAAGTTGATACCACCTGCTAGGCTATCAGTGGTTTTGCATCTTCTGCCAGAATCTAAGAAACGATGGCAGATAACTTGTTAGATTGCCCACTTCCCGATTTGGTCGTTTCTGAAAAAAGAAAAGAAAAAGAAAAAAGGTCTGTATATATGCAAGATTCTTTTCCTGGCATTTGGATGAATTTTTCCTTCAGAGTTTCTCTCTGAATCTTTGGTTTTTTGATTTGAAGAGTGTCAGGGCAGAAAAACATTCAACAGTACCTGTGAGAAAAAAATTAGGAAAAAATGCATAAAAATTATATTTGGAGATATGATCTTGTTACATAAAATGTGGCTCATGCATTTTTTTGTACAAAATCATAAACCTGTATGTCTTCTTACTTAGATCCCCTCCGGGTGGAAGAGCACATCTTTATTGGAAAAAAATCTCATACATCCTTTCAGATTCCTTCCACTACCTACTTTGTTCTTTCTCTTTGATGACACCAGTCCCTTGTAGAATTCTGTAGAAATTGTACATTTCCAATGACAGGTTTGTTTATTTTTTTTAAAGATTTTATGTATTTATTTATGTGAAAGAGAGAGAGTACAAGCAGTGGGAGGGACAGAGGGAGAAGGAGAAGCAGACTCCCCGCTGAGCAGGGAGCCCGATGAGGGACTCGATCCCAGGACCCTGAGATCATGACCCAAGCTGAAGGCAGACACTTAACCGACTGAGCCACCCAGGCTTGTTTAAAATGTCAAATTGGAGATTGTGGAATCTGGCTTCTGGAATGGTTAGCAAGATGAAGTGAGTGAAATTTATGGGGTGAATCTTGACCAAAGAGAAATGTGACACATAAAGGGTAAAAAGGTGTAAGTCCTCTTTCTTTTTCCCCTTTCAAGGTATAAATCTTTTTTGCAGCCCTTCCAACAAAGTACCTTAGACTGCATGCAAGTGCTGAGTCACCTATGGTATAGTGATAATGCAGCTTGTAAAGCAGTAATCCACCAATGGTATATTGATAAAGAAGCTTGTAAAGCAGTAACCAGTGTAGTAACACATCACTTCTCTTTGTATTTTTCCTGGCCTCATTTCCTTTTCCTCTTATCTTCACTGCCTTGGTTTTATAATTTCCAAATAAAGAATTAACATTCCAATCCATCTTAGGCACATTTTTCTAGAGAACTCCAAGACACCAAATGTGTTCTCCAACCTAAGTGAAACTACAAGCACATTTAGGCTCTTGGGAAGCAAGATCCAAAAATATGAACATCAGGGAGAGACAAGAGTTCCTTCTCATGCTTAAGTGCAGTAATACCCACTATGTTCTAGTTTCATATCTAAGGGCCTTTCAGGGAAGGTGAAACCAAACCTTTCCCTAGAAAAGTATAGTATTCTTTCTTCAACTGCCACAGCAAGATATCATTACCAAAAATTTCAAAATAAGAAAACATATGCAAAAATTATACATATGGAGTAGCCATAATTGCAAGGAAAGACTTGTTAGGAAAGAGAAGAGTTTGTGTCAGAAATGGACTTGGCTTGTTCCTTAGTTTCTCTGCAGTTTGGGGTGTTTATTTTCAGCATTCCTCTAGGAACATATATTTCAAACAAACATATTGGTATACTTTGGGAGGAAATTGGCAAGATAGAAGGAGGTTTTTCCAAAAATAATAACAACCCAATATGCTATGCTTTTCTATTTCATTGCAATGCATGCAGCCAGGAAAAAAATTATTTGCTCATCTATAATTTCATGCTAGGTAACATTAGGTAAATTAACATGAAACTTCTATGATGCTGCCTTGACAACTGTATAAATATGTTCGATGGAGGCAGCAGCCAAGGTCAACAGATCAAAACTACATAGTTCACTGATTTTACTATAAAGCAGATGCAAAGGTTTCCACTGGCTTCAGAATAGAGATTAAATTCCTTAATCTAGTGTTACAAGTCTCTTTAGGATCTGATGGCTCCCTGTGTCTCCAGTGCCCTCTCATACCACACTCCTCATTCCTACCATGTTCTTCTCTTCCCACCAAAGCCCAGCCAAGTTCACCGTCCTCTAATTTCTTTTCCTGGGGTGAATTTTCTTGTCTTTATTTCCAACTAACTCTTGCACATCCTTTAAGTTTCAACTTAAAGAGAACTACCTACAGATAACCTTTGCTGTCCCCCTGCCGTTCTAGCTTAGGTCTACCAGCTGGATTCTCTGAGCACTCTGAGCTTCTTCTATTCAAGATTGTATGTTAGTTTATAGTTAGTGCTAGTGTTAAGTAGGGAAATTATGAACATTACATGTTTAGAGACTGTCATCTCCCAAATTACCTATTTCAGCAAGATTAGTTCTGTGTCTTTTGTGATACAGATGAACAAAGGCAGTTCACAGTGTTATCTTGGAGGGTGGTCATAGCCTGGAAATGGGGGAAAGGTAGTAGATTCAGCTTCTCCTAGCTGTCCGTTATCACCATGCTTCCAAGTTAATATGATTACCATCTTGTCATGCTCATTTAGTAGAAGTTCTGGGTTCAATATTGGCAGAAGTGATTTGAACACATAAGAAAGGAAAATTAAATATTCAAGTCATTCAACAATAGGAAAAGTTCAAGTCAGTTATAATACAGATAAAAGAGAAAAAAAAGAGATTCGATTAGAGAAAATATTTTCAACACTCGGGTTTCAGGAAAATTATGTGTGGAGGTCCTAATGAAAATGAAAATATGTTCAGAGATAATGGGATTGTAGAGAATTAGAGTGAAAAATTTATAAATGTTGCTATGAGATATGAATTATAATCCCTTTGTGCCTTTTAAAAGTCTTCATCAGAGAACAAATTATTTTTCATTTTCTTTTCTGAAAGTAAGACAAGCTACGTGCGCCTAATTAAAAAGGGAGAAAAGAGGGGCACTTGGGTAGCTCAGTCAGTTAAGAAAGGTTTGCCTTCTGTTCAAGTCCTGATCTTGGAGTCTTGGGATCAAGCCTTGCATAAGCTCCCTGCTCAGTGGGGAGTCTGCTTCTACCTCTCTGTCTGCCCCTCCCCCTCGCTCCTGCTTGCTCTCTTTCTTGCTCTCTCTCTCTCAAATAAATAACTAAAATCTTTAAAAAAGAAAAAAGAAACTTATATAGAGGGCTGAAGATGAAAATCAACAGTTCGTGACTCTATCTTTTCCACCAAAAATCTAATTGATTTTGTTTTATTTCTTTTGCTGGTTATTTCAAATATCTAAAAAAATACACAAATTCAGCTGCTTTAGAATTATCTTTCTTGTAGGCTATTTAGATAATCTACAGATTTTTTCCTCTGCAAATTGATGATTTTATTAAAAATTCAGATTATTGTGACTTTTCCTTTTTTTTTTCTTTCTCAGAATAGCTATAGGGGACATATCTTGCTAACTAGAATCATATCCTTGACTGCTATCTGTGAAGGTTATTGTATGAGATTATACTTCTTTCACTGTCACCTGCTTCTATACACACACACTTTTTTTTTTTTTCATTTTCTTGGGTAGAAGAGGGAGAATCTGAGATCCATCTTTATTCTCTTGTTGCTACTTAAAAATATCAGAGAAAATAAGGCAATCTTAAATTAAGGATTATATAATAAAGCTAATGGACTGAACTCTTGAAAAATGACAACATCAGGAAAATCAAACAGAGCTGAAGAACTGTACTGAATTAATGGAGTATAAAGAGATGTAACAACTTTAGGCAGTATGTGCTTCTTGTTGAATCCTAGATTTTAGAAAATAAGACTATAAAGAAAATTACTTGAGGAATTAGAGAAATTTTAATTTGGGATTGTGTGAATATTAGGTATTAGTATTATATTAGTGTTAAATTTCCTGAAGTAATGCATATAATTTTGTAATGTAGAACACCTTACTTCTTAAGAGATACATGCTAAAATATTTAGTGAAGTGTCATGAGGACTGTTAGTAAGCACCTTTGAGAAGGCATGATGCAGTCATTTATTGTTTAACTCTGAAGTAATAAGAACCATGGAGTTCAGAGAAAAAAACCCTCACAAGTTATAATTAAACCCACTTTGGTTCAAATTCCGTATCTAGCACTTTGTGCTCTGAAGGGTATTATAAAGTTTCTGAAACAACTGCCTTAGTTGGGAAGTGAGAATAACACCTACCTCCCAAGTGGTTATTGGATTAAGTGAAAACCATATGTGAAATTACTTTGCAAAAGGCAAAGTGTTCTGTTAGTTCATCATCATGCTTTTTTCCCTTTGCTTCCTTATTATCATCATTATCATTACCATTGACAATTTGCTCCCATTAAGCTCAGCTAAGATGAAGTCAAAGAACTAGGGTGAAAGAACTGGTATGAATAAATGCAAGAAGCGTTTGTGTGCCCTTCTGACTGTGTAGAATGCAGAATAATAAATAACTTAATCACACCACTGCAGTTTGTGAATCACACTCGGTCATTTGTTATATCCTGTTTTTTTGCTCTAGTGTTGATTAATGACTCTATAAGTGTATGGTGAATGATAATTAAGATCATAACTGAAGCATGATGGCTGTTTCTGAAATTTAATGGTATTAGGAAACACTGACAATTGTTTACAACTATAAAACAAGAGATTATCTTAATGATAAATGAGTCAATCCATACATTAAAAATAAAAGGCAAAGAAGAATTAACAAAAGTAACTTTCCAGATCACTTCCAAAGCTCTTTTCAAAAGTTTGTAAAAGGTCAGCATTGTCTGTATAAAAAAAACAAAACAAGCACTACTATCTAAATTTAGAATGTAATCTGATAAAGACCACCATGACATTTTCAAAGGTAACCAGGGGACCGTAGTTTGCTATTGGTTAGAATGGCAGATTGACTGCAGACTGAGCAATGGACAATTTGGCTATACAATGACAACTGCAAGTCAAGTGTGGCCCTATAATACCATTCCTGGGTGAGTCATTTTTATAAATTTCGCAAGTGATCTGATTGACAAAGTGGGAAGTAATTCTGTCAAATTCAGATGATGAAGATTTACCAGAGATCATGCATCCCAGAGAAAACATTATTAAAATGATCTGAAACTAAATGAAGGACTAGAGATCAAGGCCCTCTATCACCTGGTTTCCTCTCTCTTCCCTAAAACCTTGCGAAGGTGGCGGAGGGTGGGGGCGGAGGGAGAGAAGGGAACACTCAGGCAGAAGTACGTACTTTAAGAGCCCTAGTGTGGCACCACCTATCTCTTGGTAATTTATTTATTTATTTATTTTTAAAGATTTTATTTATTTGACAGAGATAGAGACAGCCAGCGAGAGAGGGAACACAAGCAGGGGGAGTGGGAGAGGAAGAAGCAGGCCCATAGCAGAAGAGCCTGATGTGGGGCTCAATCCCAGATCGCCGGGATCACGCCCTGAGCCGAAGGCAGACGCTTAACCACTGTGCCACCCAGGCGCCCCAGTATCACTTGGTAATTTAAAGATTATTTCCTCTCCACTATTAAAGACCTAGATATTTCCTTCTAACACTTTTAGTTCAGTAACATTTATGCCAGGAAATAAACAGGGCGATATGGATACAAATCAAATAAAACACAATTATATTAGGGTAAGAAGGACAAATGTGTAACAAATAAATGCAAGACAGTAGGCTACATACACTATGGTTATGAAAAGCACTTAGATTTGAGAGGTAGGGAATTAACCCTTTTATCAGGTAGAGCCAAAGGTAAGGGAAGGAATCATTAAGAGGTAATTCAGTATTTTTAGAAGATTAAAATAAGTTTATCCCATTTGGTGAAGGTGATGGTACTTTCTAGGCAAAGAAACTAAATGAACCTGAATGAAGAGTTGTCTACATGGTGTTCAAATCAAGAACCCAGGGTGGCTCTTGGTTAACAGTATCTAAAGGAAAGAAGCAAGAAGTGAGGTTGAGAGGAATTCTGGAGGCAGATAAGAATAACTCATTGAGGTAGGAAAGGAACATGATGTATAAATAGGTAATGTCATATTCAATATTAAAAACAAAAACATACAATGTTGTGAAAGTTGATTATTGTCTTATATATAAATTATTTTAAGTTATCTGAATATCAGACAATCAGGATTTTCTTCAGATTATTTATAGACTAATCTAATACTATGTCTTTTTTTTTTTTAAAGGTCCTCTATATCCGTCCATACTATATTTGGTCCTTTTATTACTTTTAATAATCTCCAAAACATTGACTGCATTGTGAATACTCCAGAAACAAAAAGGAAAGGAAAGTCTATGAATACAAGTAATCAAATGACATGTTTGCTCAAATGACTTTTGTGTGTAACTTATGCCCAAATAATGTTTTGGACTTTAAGAGAAATATAAAGTGCTAAAATTGTCACAAAATGGTATTTATTGAGTAGCAAAGTCATGTAGAAGTCTGTGTAATTGATGTAGCTTTCTAAATAACTTATATTTTATGTTCATACAGTGGCTAATAAATTCTAACAATAAAGACTCACATAAAGTTTTTTTTTTTTTTTCTAGAACTAGACAGATTCTGTAGGGAATTGGAAGCTATTTTCTGGGAGAAGACATGGCATAGAATTAATAGCAGTCTCTGCTATCTTCCTCGCGTGGAAAAAAAAATGAGATTGAAGGTTTCATGAAGTGCACTGGTGAAATGCTTGACGAGGCATGTTTTGTATGACAAGGAATTTTCAGATTAAAGCATTATCAAAAAAATATTTGTTCCACGAATATGACACTTCTTGTGAATTTACTCTTGTGAAATTTCTATTTATTGCCATGGCCTAGTAATTTTAAGGGATCTGTACACGCAAAAGAAAGTAATCATGAAGAATACTTTCAAAAAGCAAATTTTTAAAGTAGCAATAAATGAAAGCTTCATACATTTGGATTATACGAATACATATTTTATATTGAGAAAAGGTGATTTTTAGAGTTACGTATATAAATGTGAATCAACAGCACACAATCTGTACCTTTATAAAATTATTTTATATACCTCCTAGGTTGAATGGTGTTTATAAGCACATAAAAGCAAAAATTAAATAATAACAATTAAATTATAAAAAAATCCCTACATTCAGTCATTGATTCTACTTTCGATTACTCAGGATCGACTTCAAAAGAATTTGTGCTTTAGACTGCATCTGAAGAGTTTAGCAAAAATATTGTAAATATAAATGTGGTCACATGGACTAGAGTTTCTATAATAGATTTTATAGAATTTCCATGTATCACCATCTCTTTAGTTCTATTTTCTTTCAATTCTTCTAGGATTGTGTTTTTTAAACATGTAACTTTATAGAATTTAAGTTATTCATCTTTAAGTTATAACTGGAAGAAAAACACAAAGTGATTCAAAATTGTTAAGAATTCTCTAAGATACATCTTTCTACACTTAGCTGGGTTTATGTCCTGATATTCCCATTGCAAGTTAAAAATATCATTAAGTTGAAAATGCATTTAATACACCTAACCTATGAACACCATAGCTTAGCCTACCCTTACTTAAATTTTCTTAGAGCACTAACATTAGCCTATGATTAGGCAAAATCATCTCACACAAAGCCCACTAGATAATAAAGTGTTGAATATATCATGTAATTCATTAACTTCTGTACTGAAAATGAAAAACAGAATGGCTGTACGGGTACAGAATGGTTGTAAGTGTGTGGGTTGTTTACCTTATGATTGTGTGGGTGACTTGGAGCTGAAGCTTGCTGCCACTGCCCAGCATCATGAGAGAATATTGTACTCATGGTGCTAGCCTGGGAAAAGATCCAAGTTCAAAATTCAAGTATAGTTCCTACTGAATTTGTATCATTTTCACACCATCATAAAGTCAAAAAATTATAATTCACATCATCATAAGTTGAGTACTGTTCGTACTATGAAATATTTATTACAAAATAGAATTGAGATAAAATTTCAATTACATGTGTTTTTATTTATGAAAATGAAATAAAATTATTTGTTTGGTCCCCTGAATACTACCTCCTACCACCAAGTACCATTGATTGGTTAGTACAGCAATTAATTGTTTTGATTTTAACACTTTCAGTACCTTAGTTTAAACTCATCCAACTCATAGTATTCATAAATGTCAATTGAGGAAATATATATTATTTAGAATGATAGACTAGAAAGAGGCTCTTTTGCTGTATTTCTCCAAATTAGGCAAAGCTCACTTGAATAACAATTTGTAACTGAAATAATTACATTACACTTACCATCTATATTCTCTGGACCTTCCACGTAGGGCTCAACAATAAGGTCTGAGTTTCAATAGAAAAGAGATGAGGGACACCTGGGTGGTACAGTCGTTTGAGCGTCTCACTCTTAGTTTCAGCTCAGGTCATGATCTCAGGGTCCTGAGATCCAGCCCCAGGTCAGGTTCTGTGCTCTGTAGAGAGTCTGCTTGAGAATTTTCTCTCTCTCCCTCTGCTTGCCCCTGCCCCTCCCCCCAATCTCTCAAATAAATAAATAAATCTTTAAAAAAAGAGATGAATTTGATGAGATTGATTAGAACTTATAAATTGAGATGAATAATATTGAATAATAAAAGTCACCATTAATTGCATTAAGCCATCAGTCTTCATGATAATACATTTAGTGTGTCTGATATCTAATAATCTTGTCAGCTAATAAATCACTTGGGATCAAGTGTTCAGACAAGAGTGAAATGTAAAACTAAATGCAAATTTTATCAGCTACTACTTATTTCAAATTTCCTGATCATTTTTGTAAAGGGATTTTTAATCTGCTGTAAGATATTCATTGTCCTCTTTTGACTCCTGAAAAGTTATAGTTTCAGAAAGAATTACTTTACAGTTCAGGGTGTTTTTAACACTCCAGTGAAAGCACAAGGCTGTAGATAGTCCAAAGACATTTAGCCATCTGGCGTGGAAAGATAACTCTATTTCCTTTAGGTTATTGCTTTGAAACCAAATCTAACTTAATGCTTCTTAACTTTTATAAGTAAGCTAACAACTTAGGGATCATTTTACCAAATTGATTGTGAATGTGGGATGCAATGGAAAGTTTTGAGTGACTGATTTCCATGATACATCATGCAATCCGGAGAATGGAGTTGGTATCTTTAAATTGTTCAATGAAGGAGTTAAAGTAGATGTCCTAACTAAAGAAGTCAGAGAAGAACGTGCTTAGTGTTATTTGTGACCAATGGATAAGGAAAACCTAACATATTTTCCACTCCCTTCTATCTGGATGGGAACATGAATGTTCAAAAATTTAGTTCCTCCTACTTCCTTGGGGTACTAGAGTTATAAATTCATTATTCTTTCTGGTGTCTTCTGCTGCTTCTTCACCACCATTTTTCTCTTCAGCATATAAATATGATTAAATCCTTCTAATCTTTACAATTTTCACTATGAATGTCCCTCTATGTTTTGTCCCATTTTTTTCCTCCATTGAAAATTAAGCTGCTAGAAAAGTTAGTGTTAAGTTCAGTTCCTCCACGTTCTTACCTTTGATTCATTCTTGAAATGACTGATTTCTTATTTTGGCTGCTAATATTTCAGAAAACTCTTTTTTTTCACCAGTTAGCTACTAGTTCTATAAAACATACATGCGCGCGCGCGCGCACACACACACACACACACACACACACACTTTCCCTGCAGCTATAAAGTCTTTGTTGATCAGGCCTGTCTATCCTTCTAGCCTTATTCTCCTTGTGCTCATTATCCATATATCTTCCATTGCCCACTCCTTTCCATTCCTCTAACATATCATAGCTCATATTTATATATTTTAACATGTTATTTTTCCTTTGACTAAATATAGCACTCCCCTTTTCTCATGCAGCTAATTTCTACATTTCCTTCAAAACCTCTTATCATTTAAAAGTCTTTTCTTAATGTCTAATCAGATTTAATGGCACCTTTATGGTCCTATATTCTTGTATACACAGATATATCATAGAATTCAACAACAGTATCTTAGCTGTTTATTTACTTTTTTATTTAAGTAAGTACAGGTATCACATTTTATTTGACTTTGTGTTTTTGGAGCCTAGCACAGATCTTGTAATATAGTAGGTATTAAATAAATGGGCCTTTTATCCCTATGTCTAAAGAATAGACTGGTGGTGAACAGAAAGGTTTCTTGCTTAGGAATCTGAAAAGTTCAAAGTGCTATTTATGGGAAAGGAAAAATATTTGGAAAAAATATAATGAATTTGGTTTGAGCTATGCTTGAGGTGCCTGATGAATGCCCAGTTATGTATTCAGCAGGTGGGTTACCCAGAGAAATTACATCCAAGGAGAAGTAGGACGATGTAGGATGGTGTCATGGAAAAAATATGATACAATTTTGAGAAGAAAAAGGTCTAAAATGGTGAAAAGAAAGCCTAGAATACCTAGTATCATAGAAACCAAGTAGACAAAGCTAGATTCAGGGGAAAAAATGGGAGTTACCCGAAAAGATAGTAGTATAATAATGGGCTTAAAAACTCCCCCAGATTTCTCCCCTGCTACCTTTCTGAAACTGGCTGAAATGACCAAAAGAGACAAATTTTATAGTATTTTACTGGACCTGAGGTCTCACCTGAGACTATTTAAAGGTGTATTTTTGTCTCCTCATTCATTACTCTGTTTCTCATATATCTGTTTGCATAAAAATGGAGTGAAGGGTGGGAAGGCTGACAAGCTGAAGACTATGCGCCCATCGACTAGACAACTAGTTTTGCAGACTGTGCTCTTGAGTACTCCCTTCCAGGCACTGCACTGAGAGCAGGGAATGTAGAACTTAGTGTAAAAGACATGATCTCTGCTGGTAAGGCATTGGGAAGGAGGCTTGAGAAAGCAAATAACTAAACAGATTAATAGCACTCCTGGAACCATGTGAATTTCTTGAGTTAACAAAATTGATAATAGTCCTTACCTCACAAGACAGCTTTACTAAGCTTTTTTACAGGAAGGATAAAGATGTATCTGAGAAGGAACTTATCATTATGATGAAATGAATCTGATCCAGCATATTTTCCTCTCATCAAGACAAGAGGGAAGTGCTGACCTCAGAATTCATCCCAACCCACCAACTCAATGCTATGGAAGGCGTTTGGAGTAAAATGACAGACTGTATGTGGGTTGATACCACCAGAAAGCTTTAACACATGGGGGCAGGCAGTTTTGCCCATCATGGGACTCACACGGTTCACATAACACAAAAGGAAACTCACCTCATGGAAACATCTTTGCCTCATGGAATCAACAGATCTTTACCATGAGGTCCAACTGAGACACTTACATTTAGCAAAAACCCCACTATGGTGATGGGTTTCCAGATCTAAAATGCTAGAAGTGGCAACAGTAAAAGTTATGCTGGCAGCAGGTCTCTAGAATTTTTCTTGGCAGCGAAGTGATTATGGCAAATGAGATTAACAATGTGTGTCATGAGTGTGTATGTACGTGTGTGTGTGTGTGTGTGTGTGTTTGCGTGAGAGAGGAGGGGAGTGTATCGGGGCAAATCCATTAATTATGGAGCTAGCTGAAAGAGCTCAGTATGCATAAAATAAGAGCGTAGGAATTGTATTTTCTAAAGATTAAATGAAGGCAATAAATAAAATCTGTGTAGTTACAAAATACAAATATACTCTTATTTTACATTTGAGAAAGGGCAAGTAAATATATAGCATCGATGAGCAATGCATGTTTTGGTTAGTAATTAACCTGTTGCAAAAAACTTATTGCTTGAATAGAGTCCCAAGTAAAAATGAAAACATGAAGCAATTTAAGGCAAATAGTAATATAGTCTACATTACAGAAAATGAGTTTCAGTTCTCAAGTAATCAATAGGTACTGAGTTAGGAGAAAGTTGAATAAATAAACAGTTGTGCACCTCCTTAAGTAATGTCAATGTAATGTGGAGAGAAAAACCTTAGAACATAAAGTCATCTATTTTAGCAAAATGATAGAGGATAATTCCAGATTTTAATGGAACTTCAATTCATTCATCATCACAAAATGGGGAAGTCTTGAGTGCTTCTTACTTTGAGAAAAAAATCAGTAATGCCAATCATTTAGCAGAAATTGCAAGTAATTTATGCAGTATATGTGAAATTCAGAACAAATTGAACTTAGGCATCAGGATTCAACACACAACTGCCTTTGAGCGAGACTGGTAGAGTATTTTGAGAATTAAGAAGAAATCTGGCAAGTCATATATAACTCACCCAACTGGAAGGAATGTATGCTGGAATTGTGGGTAGAACCTAAATGATATTGAATCCAATATCTAATTGGATGTTGGAAGCCACCTTATACGTCGCAACTGATAATAATCTGAGGCCCAAATTACAAATGTAGGAAAAATACTAGTATCATCACATATTTGAGGAACTGCCATGCAGAAGTCTGTCAAAAAAGTGGTAGAGAACAATATTCCTCTTTTTTTTATACAAGATTTTATTTATTTATTTGAGAGAGAGAGAGCCAGCAAGAGGGGAACACAAGCAGGGGGAATGGGAGAGGAAGAAGCAGGCTCCCAGCAGAGGAGCCCGATGCGGGGCTTGATCCCAGGACTCTGGGAGGCACCCCCAAAATCCTTGTTCTAAAACAAAAGTCTCATGTCATTCCTCTGTTCAAATCTCTTTAGAAGTTCCCTGTCACCCACCTGGTAACTGTGTAAGCCCATAGCATGGTCAAGGAGCTTAGCACTTGCCTACCTGTCCAGCTCCATCAGCTGGCATTCCTCTCTATTCCAGCCACTCCCTCCCCCTTTATTCTCCAACAGGACTTGGAATGCCCTGAATATGTCTGACTTTCTCAGCCTCCATACCCTCATGCTCTCCTTCATTCTTTGCCTCCCTATCTATCTGGAAAACTTCTTTTCCTCCTTTGAGAAGCCTTTCTACATTTCTCCAGGCATACTTAGGTGCACCTTCTTTTATTCTACTGGTTCATGTTATCCCCATTTCTGTTACAGTCCTAACTTCATTTCCAGCCACCCAGGTGCCCCGAGACCAATATTCCTGGAGACACTTCCATACTTGTCTTACAGTAAAAAAATACATGCAGACTCACTAAATCAAAAACAAAACACAACATTTAGCTTATATGCCTTTGCACTCTTGTAGTCAGTTATTTCTCAGTCAGGGGAGTCACCTGGAGATCAGAGTGGATCCCTGCTGTGAAGAGAAAGGGTGCTTTCAAAACTTGCTAGAGTGGTATATTGTACATGGCAGTACTGTGGTGTCAGATTATTATGCAGAAAGTCACAACAGAAATGAACACAGTTCTAGCTTTTACGACCTCCATCAACAACTGAGACTAAATATAAGATTATATCTTCTGGAGGTGCCTGGGTGACTCAATTGGTTAAGTGTCTGACTCTTAATTTTGGCTCAGGTCATGGCCTCAGGTTTGTGAGATTGAGCCCCTCATTGGGCTCTGCCCTGGGTGTGGAGCCTGCTTAGGATTCTCTCTTTCCCTCATCTCTTCCTCTCCCCTCCTTAAAAATTATATTTACTGGCCATCATAATTATATTATAGGGGCTTAAGCAAAATGTTGTCCAAGTAAACATGGAGTAGACCCATCTAAACTTCCCTCACATTATTTGGGCAAAATTTGAAGACCAGATTAGAGTTATCTTGATTCATAATTACCTAACAGGACAAAAAATGAGTTCTGAAACATTTTGCAATAACAAGCATTTAAATATAGCATATAAAAATAATTAAAAATGAGCATATTTAAAGAGGTGATTTCACAAAGTAATGAATAAAAATGGTAAACAATTACTTTGCATTCTTAAGAAAATACTTACAAAACAAGATACACATGCACATACGCACATACACACACACACACACACACACACACACACACACAAAGCAATAACAAAATCACAAGTCAGCTGAGGAGAGAAGGTCACAGAAAGAACTAAGAAAAAACCAGAACATCCAAATGTAGAATTTACGGTAAGATTAGTATCACCTCTTTGGAAAACAAAATCAGGGCTTCATGCCAAAGTTCAAAAATAAAATCTAATTTTAGAGAAGAGGAAAAAGAGGTAAAAAATTGGGGAGACACTGATAGCTATGGAGGATAGGTGACAGATCTAATGAATAGATTTCCTGGAAGAAGAAAACTAAATGAATTGAATGGAGAATTCTGCTTGTTGTAGATATAAATAAACGATGAGGGGCACCTGGATGGCTCAGTTTGTTGAGTGTCTGACTCTTGATTTTGGCTCAGGTCATGATCTCGGGGTCCTGGGACTGAGCCTTGGGTTGGGCTCCAAGCTCGGTGGAGAGTCTGCTTGAGGATTCTCTCCCTCTCCTTCTGCCCCTCCCCCTGCTCTCTCTCTCTGTAAAATAAATGAATAAATCTTAAAAAAATAAAATAAATGGATGATAGGTAAATGATAGAGACTAATCTACTTCTATTAGGCATAAATATGCATATAATACATATGCATATTTTATATATGTATATATCTATTGATCTATGTATCTAAAATTCAGAAGGATTGGCATAAAAATATTCAAAAAACAAATGACTGAATTTGTTTTAGAACTGAATAAAATTGTTACATTACATGTAGAGCAGGATAAGTAAAATAAATACACACCTAAATAGATTATGGTGAATTTGTAGCATCAATGAGAAAGTGAAAAATTAAAAGCTTCCAGAGAGAGAAGATTTTCTACAGTGGAAAAGCAATAAGACTGACAGCAAAATTTTCATCAGTAGCAATAAATGCCAGTAATATTTTCAACCTTCTAAGACTCCATTACTGTCAACCTAATATTCTATTCCTAGAATAAAACAAGAGTTATCAAGATTGACAATGAAATTAAGTAATTTCAGACATTAAGGACTAACAGAGTATGCCACTCACAGTAACTGCTTGAAAGACAAACTGTAGCCTAAAAGAAGTATGATATAGAGTTATAAACAAGGTCAGATAAGTTACAAAATATACTGACCTTTAACTCTTAACTATAAAAATAATGCTTTTTTCATTTAAAATTTGTCAGAATGAAAAATCAATGCATAAATTAAAAATTTGGGAACAAAATTATACAATTAAGTAAAACAGGAAAATAAATTAATATAAGATTATTTTAAAAACAGCAGAGAACTTGATTTTTTAAATTTAGAATCTGATTTTTTTGAAGAATATAATAATATAAACCTCAGTATCTCTATCTCAGGGGGGAAATAAAATACCAGATGCATGTGTTCTTACTCATAATTTTTTTTAAAAAAGTTTATGCTGATTTTTAAAAGGCACAGGGATTAAAGATGACCACACGTTTGCCAGTCTGGAGGTGACTTACTGTTCCTTTGAAAGAATAGTGTGAATGGAAGGTGGGATGAGAGGAGAGAGGCAGCAGGAGCTTCTTCTAAGACTGACTGAGTAGGGAGACAGAAAGGTTAACTGATTTGAGATGGAGTCCCTTTTGGCTGACCTCCCTTGAAAGACCTAAATCTCTGAAAACCTCCATAGAAACTAGCCATAGCCCAGTGTTCTAGAAAAATCAGTCCTAGTCAACAGTCATGTTTGGACCCAACATCTATGCTACCAGGATGGAGTCTGGTGCTTCCCCAAACACAAGCACAAATTAGAAAATGTTCTCACTGCTTTACCTTGCCACCAATGGAAAGTGGAAACCTCAGACAATGACTTCTGATAGGCCTGATGGTGAGGCTGTTCTTCACACCTAACATGAAACCTGAGATGGTACAACAGGGCTAAAGCAGACATTTTCCCCATCTCATATTGTTTTGTGCCCTGTACTCAATTTCACCAGGGAAAGAGCCAGTATTTCCTTAGCTGAGCACTTTGAAAGCCAAATAGCCAGGGGTAGGAGGTTTCAAGCCCAGAGTCTGATATCCAGTCCTGCTTGCCAGACTTCTGTGCACTGCAATAGAAGGATGCTCTGTGCATCCTATTGCTTCTGTTTCTAAAGTTTTCTCACTTAATATTATTGCTATAGGAATTTTGTATAAAAAATTAGAATATGTTGCTACAAAAAAGGAGTAACCAAATCACAGGAAAGTGTTTAGTTCCTTTGGTAGGTTCACTCGTAAAATTTCTCTGCCCAGTATTCCCTCCATTCCTCTCCCTATTTCTATTTAATATTTACTATATAACAACATATAAGTTGAATAATATAGGATGGATGGTATGACTGAAAACTTGAATAACATTGTTTTAAATAAAATAATGATTTATTTTTCTTTTTCAAGAGATATCCAGAAATAGGTAGCCAATGGATAGTATGGCAGTTCCACAGGCCACCAAGATTCCAAGCTCTTTCTCTTTTGGTTGTACATCCCTGCTTAGCATGTTTTCTCCATCCCCTGCATGGACTCATTAGTGCAGGCCATCCATCACACAAGATGTCACCACCATGTCCAAGTTCAGAAGGAGGAAACAGAGGGCAAAAGGGTATACCTATCAGCTGAGTTAGCTCCCTTAAAGAGGTGTTTTGAAAACCTCTCCAAACTATTTCTTTTTTTTTTTTTTTAAAGATTTTATTTATTTATTTGACAGAGATAGAGACAGCCAGCGAGAGAGGGAACACAAGTACGGGGAGTGGGAGAGGAAGAAGCAGGCTCCCAGCAGAGGAGCCCGATGTGGGGCTCAATCCCATAACGCCGGGATCACGCCCTGAGCCGAAGGCAGACGCTTAACCGCTGTGCCACCCAGGCGCCCCTCTCCAAACTATTTCTATTCATACTGCCTCAGCCACCCCCTTGCAAGGCATTCTAGGAAATGTAGTTTTTTTTCTGGGATCATAATGACCCTAATAGAGGAGCTGTGTTTAAGGCAGAAGGGATGATTTTTATGCAACTAGGCACCATCAACAAAGGTTTGCTATAGTGCTTTACTTTTAAGATATTGATATTCACTTGATTTAAAATCTATTATTTAGGGGCACCTAGGTGGCTCTGTTGTTTAGGTGTCTGACTCTTGGTTTCAGCTCAGGTCGTGATCTCAGGGTCATGAGATCAAGCCCTATGTGGGGCTCCTCACTCAGCATGGAGTCTGCTTGAGATTCTTTCCCCCTCACTCTCTTTCCCCTTCTGCTCTTCCCCTCACTCACACTCTCTCTCTAAAATAAAATAAAACAAAGTATATTATTAATTAAGAGGTAAAAGGTGATTAAAATACTTATATTGAGATAAAAAGGAATGAGAGAATGCTTATAATATAAATTAAATCAACATATATTATTATGATAAGTCAATAAGCAACTACTGAGAAGTCAGTTTTGACCATTGACAGTAAATCGATTTTAAAGGCATAAAATGGAAATGTCAAGACACAGTATAAGCAATTATTTCTTGTTATGAAATAAACCAAAAGAATTAAAAGCATATATAGTTAAGTGAAGGAAACAACTGACTCTGGGGACGAAGCCTAGCTTTGGGGAAACATAGACAGGGAGCATTAGTTTTCTTTATAAACCCAATTTTATAGGTACTATGTTTAATGTTTTATAGTGTACTGTTTTTGTTTTCTGGTATTTTTTTTTTTAAATCATGTTCAGGTATTACTTTCCTAAAATTCATTTTGTAAAGCCAAAGAATCTTGTCTCAAAGCACATGTACTTTATACTTCTCAGACATTCATTTACAGTATATTAGAACTAATAAGGGAAGATAAAAATTATTAAGTATTTGTGTCTGACCTTAAAAACACTAAAATTTAGTATGGAAGCTAAGACACGCATGCAAATATATGTAATACAAAGTAGAAATGGAAAAGTACTCAAAAATGCAAACAGGCATTTAGGAGAGGAAGACATTCTCTATTATTGAATATATCATAGAAGGCAGATGGATTTATTTTTCCATAATAATCATTTCACAACACGTTGTTTTCATTGGTTTTACATGCTTCCTTAGGTTATAATCGGAAATTCGCGCAGTGATTTTACAAACTTAACAGGCAAATTAGAATGGTAGTTTCGGAAGCAATAGAAACTAACCTACCTGGAGCCAAGATATTTGGTCATCAGGTATTCACCTACAAAAAAAGAAAGAGCTTAAGTATTAACTCGAACATCACAAGATGCACGCTGGACAGACCACTGCGTTTGGAGACAGCAGAAGTCCCACCAGACCATTAAGGTGAGCTACATGAATTATGAGAGCGTCAGCACAAGCAAGCTTGGCTGTGGAAGCACTGACACATTTCGATACAATAAAATAACTGATACTCACAATAGAATCCTTAACACAAAAACAAGCGTTAAAGTCAGTTTCGTTTACTAAAAACATAGTTTTTTCTTTAAAATTCTGCTTACATCTGTTAAAAAATAAAGTGAGGCGTATTAAATATTTTAATGGCTTATTTAAGCAAAAATGGATTCCAGTCAAACAGCGCCAAATAGTAAATGGTGTGAAGAGATCACTCACAGGTGCCTTCTAGAGGCTTTTATAGAGAAAAGGTGGAAGCCAAGGACGGAAATTACTGACTGGCTACAACTTAAGGCCTACCTGGCCGTGATTGGTTGTTCTTGTGCGTCAGTTTCCTAACCTTGAAGCGTTGTTGGTTTGCCTGAGCAAGTCGCGGCTTCAAAGACGACAGCAGGCGGAAGGAGAGCGGCTACACGCCCTCACACTTTACGGCATCAGTCCGGTTACGGCACTGTTGTATTAGTTCACACTCCCAGGAAAGTCGGAGATGATCGGTCTTCTCAGTGGCTCTCTACCAGCAAGTTCCCAGCTGTTTGGAGTACCCTCACCTAGATCTACTGGCCAAAGTGAGTGGAAAGTTTTCTTTTCTTTTTTTCTTTTGTGTTGTTTGTCCTTTGACGTAGGCTGGCGTAAATTTTCGTCACGAACACGTAGGACTTTGCTGTTTAATTGGAGTGGAGGATACGGTTTTTGAAAGCTGGTTGTTGGCCTCGTTGATGTTTCTTTAAAAAAGTCTGTGGTGATTAATTCAACACTTAGTGTGCCGTAGAAGGAAATAGCCCAGGAAGTGGGGCTTTAAAAATGGAAAGGATGCTAGTGGTCTTTAAGGAAATTACTGAATAAGTATGCTTTGTGAAGTAGTATATGTTCTCCGAGAGCCTGAGTGTGAAAACAGCATAGTTTCCATTTTGTTATTTCTGTGCTTAGCTGAGATTTCAACTGCCCCAGTTAATGTACTTAGTAATTTACTGTGTGGTAAGTGGTTTTATCTCAAAGATTACATAGAAAATAAGAGAAAAGAAAGGGGCAGAGTTCTTGAAGGAATGTTTAAACTGTTTTTCCTCCCTACCATGCCTAGCTCTATATGGTACAGTAGTAAAGTAAAATGGATATGGGGCCCAAAGAGGGGAATATTATCTTTATTTAGATTTTTTTGTCCTTTGCTCTTGATAAGGGGAAGTCTGAGTGTGAACCTCTCCTGAGTAGTCAGAGGGAGGTTCCCCCTGTGGGATTGTAGGTAGAAGTTGGATATGAATTTATTCTCTTTTGTTTTGGCTTGCTCAAGTTATTTTTCTCATACTGGAATAAGCCTTATGTTGTGATCTGGTAAATATGCGCCGTGTTCATTAATTCCAGCTGTGGAGTCCTCCCCCTAGGTAGCAGTCTCACGCTCTCATCAGTAATTTTTGGCTTATTCTCTATTATCTTTTATGTTTTTTGAGCCTCTGCTTAGACAGATGAAGTATTCCCTGGCCATTGTCTTGGCTTCTAAATCCTACGTAGTATTTTAGTTAATAGCTTGCTCTTTCTTTCTTTCTTTCCTTTAATACTATTCTTAATTACTACCTAACACCGTTTACATCTTTTATGTTTTGATGCAGATATGGTATAATGATACAGAATTTTGGATAGAATGGGGGAGAGAAAGGTAGAGAGCCTTGCAAATCTCCAAAGCCTTCTCTATTACAGTGTCTTTTTAGGGAATTAGCATATGTGCCAAATATGTTGTTCCTTGGAATTAGTCTGGACAGGTTCATTTGTTTGTGTGTATGAACAGAATCCCTAGTAGGCTATTTGCTTAAGGCTGTGGAACCTGGGCAAAATTTTCAGATCCACATTGCCCTTTAGATGAAAAAATAATTTTCTTTTTTCTGGTTTTGAGATACACCTTCTGATCTTAATATTTTTTTAATATTAAAATATTAAAAAATATTTTTTAGATGGGAAAAAAATCCTTCTGAAACACAATAAGCTGCTTCAAGAGCTTTTGGGGCCAAGAAAATGAAATATTATAAAACGTGATCAAAACTGATAAGAGCAAGGTGGTCTTTTAAAGTGATTATTATTTTTATTTATTTTTTGTTTTGCATTACAATATCTTACATTGAGGTCATGAAACAGTCTATATTAGCTACCTGAAAGTGATATAAAACTGGAAAGATGATGAAATATACAAAGTCTTAAGTCATCTTGGGCAAACAAAATTTAAGTTTTAATACAGCTAGCCTTGCATCATGTTTTATTGGTGATAAGTATATACATAGATATATCACTTTTCTTCTCATGAAACCACTGTGTTTAGTAACATTAACCTCTGTCAGAGCAGAGTTGTACAAGTAGTACACACATATTTCATTCACTGGCCAGTGATTGTTTTTAAAGGTATTATAAAAAATCTTGTATTTGCAAAAAGCTATCCTAAAATAGCCTTACTCCAGAGTTCTGGTGGAGAAGAAAATTCAGAGGCCTCTCTCACAGGTCTCTGAAGGGTTAGTGAAGGGTCTCTGTGGAGCTGAAAGCATAAAAGAAGCTAAAAATTAGAATAGACAGGAGAATGTGGTAGCTCTACAGCTTATGGTATTTATTTAATCAGAAACTAATGCCAAGAATACCAAGGCAGTGTTTACTTTGATGGAAAAAAATAAGACACATTATCTTTGGGAAGGTTCTAAAATATCAATGTCTTGTTATACTAATTCTTAATTGTTACATTGATTCTTGCTACAATAAACACATCTGCGGATAATTCTGTTCGGAAATAAATAAAAATTGAAATTTTTTTCCATGTATGGAACCAATATGTTTTCCCTTTCCTATTGTCTATTTGATGTCAGCCTCAATAATCAGTGTCTGCTCTGTGTGTGTGTGTTTAGTTTTGGTTTGACAGATTTATATACTCAGGTCCTTAATGGCTATGGTATGTAAGAGAGGGTGTGAATAGGTGTTAAATCTCCCTGAGTTAAGTTCTGGAAGTGCAAGCAATAAAGTTTTCTAGAATAAAACATTCATGTAAGGTATGAAGAAGGCAATAAAACTGGAAAATAAATTGTCCATATGATATAAGTCCATATGTTCCAAGTTTCATAATTTATATTTAACATACTTTAGAAAGGGTAGCCACTGGAGGAGCACAGGACCTTAAGGTAAAAGCAAATGTTATTCAGATGTCCTATGCATAATAGCTTAAAAATAACTGGATATTACTTTGTACTAGGAGTGGTTTCAGGTACTAGAATGGTTTCATAACCTCCAAACTAGGTAGGATGTTACACCTTTTACTTTCTCTGGTCATTCAGTGCTTCTGTGATATAACATGGCTTATACATAGTATTTGATATTTAGTTTTGTTGGACATGACTGCTTCTGATGAGAAATGTTGGGGTATTCATTTTTATCTATCTTGAAAATTTAAGCATTTCAGAGTCTTTTAAACTACATTCACCTAGGGGTGCCTGGGTGGCTCAGTTGGTTAAGCATCTGCTTTCAACTCAGGTCATGATCCCAGGGTCCAGGGATCAAGTCCTGCATCAGGTTCCCTTCTCAGTGGGGAGTCTACTTCTCCCTCTCCTGCTGCCCCTCTCCCTTGCTTGTGCTTTCTCTCTCTCTCTCTTCTCTCTGTCAAATAAATAAATAAAATCTTAAAAAACTTTTTTTTAAGTACATTCACCTATAGGTAACTGAATATTCTCAGATTATTAATTATGACTACACAGAAAGTTTCCAAAGGTATTCCAGTAAGGCCACAAAGCTGAAAGCTCCCCCACTCCTTTTTTTGGAGTGAGCACATCCTTATATCTGTGACACCAACAGCCATCATCATGGCTTAGCTATGTCTCTTTTAATTCTTTTATTTTTGAAAAATAAAAATGCAAAAAAAAAAAAGAAAAATTAAAATGTACGCATAAAAATAAGGTCAAATGTCATGTCAGTCCAGTTAGTGTGTGTGTGTGTGTGTGTGTGTGTGTGTGTGCATGTGCACACACACACCTGCATAGCCCAAAGATTTTTACAGAATATTTATAGCAGCTTTATTTATATTAGCTTCAAACTGGAAGCAGTTCAGGTGTCCCCTAATAAGAGAATAAACTAAAAATTGGATAAATTTATACAATGGAGTTCTACTCAGTAAAAAGGAACAAATTATAGATTAAAGAGTGAAAGCATCTTATACAAATGTACATTATGTATGATTCTGTGTATATGAAGGTCTAGAATTGGCAGAATTTTTCTAAGGTGAGAAAAAAAACAACGGTGCTTGTTTCTGGGGTCTCTGGATACAGAATGGATGGAAAAATGAAGGAAGTTTGGGGTCCAGGGCCTTGGGGCTTACATCTTGAGAGTTTTGGAGGGTTACGTATCTGTGCACTTGTCAAAATTCAGTGAATAGTCACCCAAAGTTTCTGCATTTCATTATATATACGTTTAAACTTCAAAGAAAATGAACTTGCAAACAAATGCTAAATTCTAGCAAATGATATGCAAGATGAAGTATTTAGGGAAAATCTGCTATTGCCTGAAATTTACTTTGAATGCAACAGAAAATAAGATTGATAGATGGATGAATAGAAGAGTGGATCATTATGTTATTAAGTAAGCATAGTAAAATGTTTAAATATAGAAATTAGTTGATAATGAGTATATTGATGCTCACTGAAAAATTATTTTAACTTTTTCCTATTTGCAAATTTTCACAATTAAATACTGGAAAAAAGCTTATCTTTTTTGTTTGCTTTTACTTTACTATAGCACTGAACAAAATAGCTGGTACTTAGTGAGTGCCCAATCAAGTATTTGAAAGAAAGAAATAATAAATGGATACATCAATTAAGAATGGAAATTATGAACATGAAGCCCCAGTAAAATATTCAGTTGTCAAGGCTATTTTCATGGTGTTTTACTAATCATCTCCATGACCCCAACTAAAACTGGACTCTATTTTTCACTTCCTTCCCTGGACAAATGGTGCCGTCCTACCATTGCCAAACAGCTGACATAATTCCAAGAGAATCACATTCTTTCTTAACCACAGAGGATCAACAGGTCTTTTAGATGGCCTCTAGGATTGAGGAAGAAGGGAGGCAGATGAAGGAGTAACAGAAAGAGGTTATTGTTTTGGGGGCGCCTGGGTGGCTCAGTCGTTAAGCGGCTGCCTTCGGCTCAGGGTGTGATCCCAGCATTCTGGGATCGAGCCCCACATCAGGCTCCTCTGCTAGGATCCTGCCTCTTCCTCTCCCACTCCCCCTGCTTGTGTCCCCTCTCTCGCTGTCTGTCTCTCTGTCAAATAAATAAATAAAATCTTTAAAAAAAAAAAAAAAGAAAGAGGTTATTGTTTTGACCATATTTTCAGAAATGCTATAATCTTAGATGGATTTAGTAATTTGAAGTTTTTTATTGTTGTTTTAAAGTTTAATATTCCTTAGTTAATGGCTAGTCGTTCAGATTTGTCTCCTCTCTCTTCTTCTGTCCAAGATGGAGCATGGATTTAAGAAGGAGGGGTATAGTTACGAGATCTCATGGTGATAGGATGATGTGACTGTGGTAATCCAGTTTTGTGTAGGAAAAGCTGGTCTGGGAAGCTCCTTGAATTGCTGACTCTGATACAGTATTTGTCTTCTCTGAATATCCTGATTGCTAAAATCCATGTCTTTGTTGAATTGTGATCTTTTCTCCTACTTGGTCATCTTACCATCTTCCTTTGACGATGTCTATTAATTTCTTAGGGCAGCAAAAACAAATTACCATAAGCCTGGTAGCTTAAAGCAACAAGAATTTATTTATTCTCTCACAGATTTGGAGGCTAGAAGTCAGAACTCAAGGTGCTGGCGGGTTTGAGTGTTTTTAGAGCTCTGAGGCAAAAATTGTCCCTCTTTCCTAGCTTCTGGTGGTTGTCAGTAATCCTTGGCATTCCTTGGTTTTGTAGATGGATCACTCTAGTATGCCTCTCTGTTACATGGCTTTCTCCTCTATATGTCTCTTTGTCTTTTCACATGGCTTCTTATAAAAACACCAGTCATTGGATTTAGGGCCCACCCTGATCTATTTATCTTAACTAATTACATGTGGAAACATCCAATTTCCAAATAAGGTCACATTCTAAAATTCAGAGTGGACATACATTTTTGGAGGACACTGTTCAACCCACTACAAGATCTCAATGTGATTCTTGCTAGCTTTTTTTGAATCCCTGAAATCTGGTTTTAATTCTTAGACCTGGTATAGGGAACCTACCTTGTAGCCCTCAGGCTCAGGCCACTTTTCCCTGTGGAAGTAACCACATTTGACATACTCCTCAAATAGATTTGAGCTGATATTTGTGTCCCTCTCCATTAGAAATGCAGGATATTCTGTTCTTTATTCTTATAAATCGCAAATAATAAAGTGCTGTTAATGCAGGGACTATACTTTGCGAATCACTGCTCTAGACTTAGCTAGATATTGGATATTGGTCTGAAAAGATCTGGACATATTTCCCCATACCCCCTCTCAGATGGAAGGTCCAGGTTTTACGTTTTCTACCTTCTCTGCATATGACCCCTTTTATCTTAGCATAACAAGCTTCATTGGCTAGCAGTTCTCAGAGGAAGTGATATCCTAACCATCCTATGGTAGAAAATATGGACTAGTGGCCTAGACTGGCTGTCAATATGTAAAATGGGAGATAAAGAAATTTATAGAATTCTTTCTTCTAGAGAAATCCTCTTCTAGAGAAATTGCTCTTCTAGAGAAATCGATTTAGTATTATTTTTAGTCCAGAAGCTGAATTTTAAGTTTCTTTTTATTTGCTTTCCAGTTATCTAAACAAACTAAATTTCTACACTATTAAAAGACAAGCTGAAGTACATTGAAATTTTAAAGAGTTTATATGAGTAAACATTAATTTGAATCTGGTGGTGCCAAGTTGAAAATATTAGGGGCTCTCCACCAGCAGGAGGTAAAGGAAAGGCTCCCCCCCCCGTTACCCCCTCCTTCCACCTCTTTCCCTCCAGTAACCCTCAGTTTGTTTCCTATGATTAAGAGTCTCTTATGGTTTTCTCCCTCTGTGGTTTCATCTTGTTTTATTTTTTCCTCTCTTCCCCTACGATCCTCTGTTTTGTTTCTTAAAATTCCACATATCAGTGAGATCATATGATAATTGTCTTTCTCTGACTGACTTATTTTGCTTAGCACAATACCCTCTAGTTCCACCCATGTCGTTGCAAATGGCAAGGTTTCATTTTTTTGTGGCTGTGTAATATTCCATTATATACGTATACCACATCTTTTTTATACATCTGCCGATGGACATCTGGGCTCTTTCCATAGTTTGATTATTATGGACATTGCTGCTATAAACATCGGGGTACAGGTTTCGGATCGCCACATTTGTATCTTTAGGGTAAATACCCAGTAGTGCAATGCTGGTCCTAGGGTAGTGCTATTTTCAACTTTTTGAGGAACCTCCATACTATTTTCCAGAGTGGCTGCACCAACCTGCATTCCCACCAACAGTGTAGGAGGGTTCCCCTTTCTCTGCATCATTGCCAACATCTGTTGTTTCTTGACTTGTTAATTTTAGCCATTCTGACTGGTGTGAGGTGGTATCACATTGTGGTTTTGATTTGTATTTCTGGGATGCTGAGTAATGTTGAGCATTTTTCCATGTGTCTCTTGGCCGTTTGGATGTCTTCTTTGCAGAAATGTCTGTTCATGTCTTCTGCCCGTTTCTTGATTAGATTATTTGTTCTTTGGGTGTTGAGTTTGAAAAATTCTTTCTAGATTTTGGATATTAGCCCTTTATTTGATATGTCGTTTGCAAATATCTTCTCCCATTCTGTGGGTTGTCTTTTGGTTTTGTTGACTGTTTCCTTTGCTGTGCAGAATCTTTTTATCTTTATGAAGTCCCAATAGTTCATTTTTTGCCTTTGTTTCCCTTACCTTTGGAGACATGTCTAGCAAGAAGGTGCTGTGGCTGAGGTCGAAGAGGTTGCTGCCTGTGTTCTCCTCTAGAATTTTGATGGATTCCTCTCTCACATTTGGGTCTTTCATCCATTTTGAGTCTATTTTTGCTTATGGTGTAAGGAAATGGTTCAGTTTCATTTTTCTGCATGTGGCTGCCCAATTTTCCCAACACTGTTTGTTGAAGAGACTGTCTTTTTTCCATTGGATATTCTTTCCTGCTTTGTCAAAGATTAGTTGATCATACAGTTGAGGGCCATTTCTGGGTTTTCTATTTTGTTCCATTGACCTGTGTGTCTGTTTTTGTGCCAATACCATGCTGTCTTGATGATTACAGCTTTGTAATAGAGCTTGAAGTCTGAAACTGTGATGCCACCAGTTTTGCCTTTCTTTTTCAACCTAAGGAAAAGGATTTTGTAGAGCAGACCCTGAAGCAAAGCAAGGAAATTATTTGACTGGCTGTAGCTTAAGTGATTGTCTTATTTGGGAAAGCCTAGTTAGCTGTTTGTGATTGCTTATTCTTAAGTTTTGATTTCTTAACCTTAAGGCATTTATGATAATTGACCTTGGTTTAGATTTTTGTTTGCTTATATAGGCTACCAGGGTATTAGAGCCACCTCAATTTAATGGCCTCCTTGTTTAATTACTTTAGTAGCACCTACCCACAAACCAGGGGCAAGTGGAAACCTGAGGCCAGCCTGTTCATGCACATGACAATGCAGAAGGAAAAGTGATTGATAAAAACAAAATGCCATACCTATCACAGATATTCACATTTTTGATTTTTAAATAAATACTTACCAATACCTAATGATAATCTAGGCCATATGTGTGTGATATTTCACATATACTAATTATTTTAATAACATACAACAGATGGCTGTGTCCTACTATCACATATTGTTTTTCAGTACTCCCTAGTTGTCACAGCATTTTTCTTGAATTTTTCTCATTTGCAATTCATAACTTCAAGAATTATAGCACTTATTTTTAGCTGCAAGCATTGAGGCTCAGAGAGGCATAAGGTCATAGAATTATTACAAGGAGAAATCAGAAAAATCTCAGCTTTTATGAAATCTAATTTAGTGCTCTTTACATCTATCCCTAGGGAA